>NW_017728914.1:636282-660040 GCF_001723895.1 Crocodylus porosus | reverse complement strand
GCACTTGTCAGTACTGAAACGCATCCTGTTTATGTCAGCCCACTTCTGTAACCTATCCAGGTCTTGTTGCAGTCTTTCCCTCCCTACTAGCGTGCTCACCTCGCCCCAAATTTTGGTATCATCAGCGAATTTAAACAGGTTGCATTTCACCCCATCGTCCAAATCGCTAATGAAGAAATTGAACAGCGCAGGCCCAAGGACTGAGCCCTGGGGGACTCTGCTGCCCACTTCCCCCCACTTGAGAAGCATCTATAGATGCAAGCCAGAGTTTTGTTTGCTTTACCAGCTGCAACATTGCATTCGTGGCTCATGTTCATCTTGTGCTTAGTCGTGACCCAGAAGTCTCTTTCAGCTGTGATGCTATTGAGCTTAGCAGTGCTGAGCCTATAAGCATGCTGCGGGGGGTTTTTTCCCTGAGGTGGAGTACCTTGCATTTATCGGTATTGAACATCATCAGGTTTGTACCTGCCCACTTACTAAGTTTATTCAAGTTGGCCTGCGTCACTAGCCTGTTCTCAGGTGTGGACACTATGCCCCAAAATTTAGTGTCATTGGTGAACTTGGCCAGCGCGCTTCTGACACCAATGTCCACATCACTGATAAAGATGTTGAAGAGAACCAGTTGAAGGACAGAGCCTTGGAGGGCACCACTGGTCACAGAGCACCATAATGATTTGCTACCATCTACTACTACTCTCTGGGTCTGACCTCGGAGCCAGTTTCCCAGCCATCGGACTGTGGTGTAGCTGAGGCCACAGTTGGCCAGTTTTTCCATGAGGAGATCATGGGACACCAGATCATATATCTGGACTTTAAAATAACCTTCAATGTCAATCTCTTCTCCCTTGTCCAGGTGATATGTCACCTGGTCATAGAAGGAGATGAGATTGGTCAGGCAAGACATATCTTCGACAAACCCGTGCTGGCTGTTCCTCAGGATGTTGCCCTCAGCCAGCTTGTCAAGAAGGGTCTCTTTGATAATTTTCTCCAGAATCTTAATGGGGATTGAGGTCAAGCTGATGGGCCTGTAATTCCCGGGATCTGCTTTCCACCCTTTCTTGAAGATGTGTACCACATTGTCCTTCTTCCAGTCTTCAGGTACTTCACCTGAGCACTATGAGTTTTTGCATATTTTTGCCAGTGGTTGGGCTATGACACCTGCCATCTCCTTGAGTACTCTAGGATGTAATCTGTCAAGGCCAGCTGACTTGAAGGTGTCCAGCCTCTCAAGGTGTTCCTTTACTAGATCAACACCAATGCTGGGTATAAATACACCCTCACCCTTAGAAACTGTGTGACGTGTCATCCTGGTTCACCTATTTTACTTCTTTGCCCACAGTCATAGGTGCTGGCCAAAGGCAGCCACTCCATGCCCTGCCCCTCCTGCAAAGGTGACTGGAGGTTGTCTTGGTCAGGTCTAGGCCTGTGGTAACTGTGCCATCTCTTTCCTGGGCAGGTTTTGGGGGCAGCTGTTTCCAGAAGGATGTTCTCAACCTGGTTTACCTCTGTGAGGCACTCAACCTGCCTGAGGTGGCTCGATACTGGCAGCAGGTAATGTGCTGGGGCAGCACAGAGGCTGGGTTGTCAGGATTTAATTTATGGAGACTCCTCCATGCTGGGGCTGAGGGTTGGTAGGAACAGGCCTTCCGTGCATGTTTTGCCAAGAACAAGGGTGCTGTCGCTCCAACCAAAGGCTGAGCCAGCAGCCTTAGGGCCTTGCTGTGGGAAAGACTGCCTCCTTCCCCTTCAGCGTGGCAGGATGAGGTGGGGTGGGGTCAGCTCTTGGGCTACCCCAACAGGGCGTTTTCTGCCAGGTGATTGAGATCAATGAGTATCAACGCAGGAGGTTCGCTTCCCGCATTATCAGCTGCCTCTTCAACACGGTCACGGACAAGAAAATTGCACTACTGGGCTTTGCCTTCAAGAAGGACACGGGAGACACCAGGTACCCGCTGACAGAGCCTGTCAACAGAGTAGAGCGAGGCTGCAGAGCACACTGTAGAGGAGCTGCCTGCTGAGGTGCCTGTGGATTTGGGGGCTACACCATGCTGATCTGAGTGCTACTGTCAGGACCAGGTGACAGGAAAGTAGGACATGTAGAAAAGTGGGTTGTGTCCCCTGGTGGCCAAGCTGCCTCCCTGGGTGGCATTGGCAGCCCATCGCTCCCAGGCCGGCTATGTTTCAGGGGAGAGAGTCTGGTTCCTATACTGCTGACCCCCCTAACCTGAGCTAGGCCTATAATAGGAGCCTAGGACACTGTGGAGATTAGTGGATGCCATTTGGAGGCCAGCATCTCCAAGTCTCTATCTTTGGGGCAGGAACCCCCCAGCTCAGCCCTTCCTTTAGCAGTGACCAACAGGCACTGGATGTAAGAAGCAGCAGCCAAGCTGGAGATATTCCTCCTCCGACAGATATGGGCCAGGGCAGTCACATGTGTAGCAAGTTTCTCAGGTTCCTGGAAATAATGGAAAATCAAGACCCCAAAGCCCTGACTCCCTACTCTGCTATTCCCGTTCCTTGCCCTTAGTTTGTACCTGCCCCATGGTGGTCTACATTGAACCTGACTGCTCCTTCCATCCCCGTTCAGGGAGAAATGCCCTGTGTTCTAGGGCAGAAATGCAGTAGTCTCTGCCATGGCATTCCGGGGGGCACTTCTGGGGCAGTGGGACCTGTCTGTCCCAGGAGCTGCAGGGTGAGTTCTCTCCTGCTTCAGGGAGTCCTCCAGCATCCACATCAGCAAGTACCTGATGGATGAGGGAGCTCAGCTGCACATCTATGATCCCAAAGTGAAGAAAGAGCAGATCATGCAAGACCTGTCCCACTCCAGTACCTCTATGGATGACCCGGAGAGAGGTAGGGCCAGGTGTTTGCCCCAGGGTTGTCCAGCCTCTGGAAAGTATAATACTCTCAAGATAGCCCAGTTAGTGTCTAATCCTGTTGTGCTTCCCATACCAGAGAAGATCTTTGCGAGCCTGTTGCTTCTTGATGACTGCCCCCATAACACCCTTCACTCTTCAGTGGGAGCCCCTAGTGCTCTTTGCCTTTTGCTGTATAATGAGTAGCAAACTGAGGTAGTCTTCTGGGGTTTGGCACAGTTCCTGTAGTCATTCTGAGGGTGGCTGCCCTGGCTGTGTGTGTGTGTGTGTGTCCTGTGTTGCAGTGTTGAGCCTGGTCTCCATCGCTTCAGACCCCTATGAAGCCTGTGACAATGCCCATGCCATTGTCATCTGCACTGAGTGGGACATCTTTAAGGTGAGGAGCCCCCTGGCCTGAAACAGAGAAGAGTGCTCTCTGTTTTCTGGCTGCTCCTCTAACACATGCCGGCTGTGAACGGAGGCCTGCAAGCAGAACGCCTGCTTCTGTGGGGGGCAGGGTCTTGTGTGCTGAATGACACCGAACCGAGGCTTCCTCCTTTCCTTGACTGAGCCTCCTGCAGGCAAGCACTTGTCCATCCTTTGGGCTCCTCCTGGCAGGGGGTGGGACTGGACAACTTCCTGAGGTTCCTTCCAGACCTATCACTTTGTTATTCCCAGCACCCTCCTAGCCCTTTGCCCCAGGGGTCTGTATTTGGCCCTGCCAGTTCTCTCTGACTCATAAGGATGTGGGTAGTATTATGATTTTCCCTGCCATGGAGGAGTCATAGGGTTGCTCTGTGACAGGAACAAAAACTGATTGGGTCCTTGACCCTCCAGATGGAAAGGCAGTAAACTACTGGTACTGGCTGATCTAACCATACTATAAGCCATGGTGCCATCGTGGAATGGTGGAACTAGAGCACTGCCTTAGGTGGGGCAGCCTTGATCCTGTAGGATCCCTTGGAATCCAGCTGTGACCTCTTGACCTTTGCCCCAAGGCCTTTCAAAGGTTTGCAGCCTGATGATTCAGTAGAAAATCTTGTCAGAGGTAGCCAGGGATGGCTAGTAGATTTCAGCTGAGATGACTGCTCGAGAGTCTAATGCTGAGAACTACTAATGTATGCCTAGGAATGGAATCTCTCAGGAAAGTCAGAGATTGATGCCAAGCACAAGAATTTACTTATCCAAGAGACAACCCCTAGCAACTAGCTTTGGAGTGAGGGAACACCTCCAGGGAATACCTAGGGGCCAGGTGACAGTGGAGCTCTGGGGTCCTGGCTGGGCTGATTTCTACAAGCCTCAGGAGTGTATGAAATGCCTGGTACAGGTGGGACCAGTAGCTCTATCTCAGAGCCCTTTCCTCTGAAATGAGTTCTTCTGCCTGTGGTTTTGCCAGGAGCTGGACTATGAGAAGATCTACAAGGCAATGCTCAAACCGGCTTTTATCTTTGATGGAAGGAGAATCCTGGACAGTTTGCATGATTGGTTGCAGCAGTTAGGCTTCCAGGTATTTCCTTGTCTCTCCAGTACTTCTTTGGGAGGTACCAGGATTTGGGTTATGTGGGGTAGGGTTGAGAGGATGGCAAAGGGTGAATGTATTGTAATGCAACACTGGCACTGCCCTTGGACTGGGATTGTCTCTTACCAGTATGGTGGGGGACTGTTCCCATAGCATGCTGCCCACACAGAGTGAGGCTTCCAACCACATGGAAGCTGGACAGCCCTGGTGTAATGTGTGGACATGTAGGTTAGTGTAGCACAGTTGTTCTCAATCAGGGTCCTGTGGCACCCTCAGCTGTCTTAAGATCCTTTCAAGGTTAGCACCGTTAGGTATGCAAATATGAGTCACAAGATTAGACCCAGATATTCCAAACAGGAACCCTAATGTTAAAAAAAAATCTGACCTGTTGTGGGCTTTCTTGGTTCTTTGCCACAGAGGAATTAGTCTGTTATTTTCCTGTAGTCAGAAAATGAACAAAAACTAAGAGCTGGCATTTTCTGAGGGGTGTCTTAAGTCTGATGGGGAGGGTCTTTTAGTTTAAAAAGGCTGAGGACCATTGATGTAGCATGAGTGATAAGGAGGGAACTGGGTTTCCTGTTTGTCATGGAAAAACACAGATTTTCTCTTTTAAAGGAAAAAAACCTGGGAAATGGTGGGTTTCCCTTGCAGGCTGGCAGAGTTCCAGCCTGTAAGGGGCTGCTGGGGGATGGGGGAGCAGGATTCAGGGGGTGCCACATACACATGGCGGCCAGGCAGTGTGGTGGAGAGCAGCTCCTGCAGTTTCCTCCAGGTAAGCCTATGGAGGTGGATGGGGCACAGGCAAAGCTTTGGGGAGGGTGGGGCATAGGCAATGAGTAGGGAGCAGGGGGGCACATGCCCTCCAGTTTTCTGGGCCCACAGTGGGGCATGGGGTGCAGCCTGGCTGCACCAGCTCTGGGCAGGAGCTGCCTCTGTGGCCCAGCAGGTGGGACCCAAAGCAGGATGGAGTGCTGTGCTGCCATGGCCACCAAGGTGAGGCACAGTGGTGCAGAGTTGTGCCCCCCATTGCTACCGGGTGGGCAGGGGGCGCTTCATGGCAACACAATTCTTCCTTCTGTGCCAGGCCTGCCTGCTGGGCCATGAAGGTGGCTCCTGCCTGGAGTTGGTCTGGCCAGACTGCAGCACTCCCCACATTGTGGGCACAGAAATCGGACACACACACACACTCACTCACTCACTCACTCTCACTGTCCCCTGGACATATTGCTTATGCCCTGCCCACTGTGCCCATATTGCCTGTGCCCACATGCCCCCTTCCCCACACACCCACCCCCTTCCTCACACACTGTAGGGCTGGGGCCTGGGGGCAGAGTCAGGAGTGAGGGGCATCAGTAGGGCTGTGGGGCTGGGGGGCTGTGGGTTGGCAGTGAGGGGCATCAGCAGGGCCAGGGGGACTAGGTTGGAAGTGAGAGGCAACAGCATAGGCAAGGACAGGGCACTGGCATATCAGGGCTGCTTAGTGCCACAAAGCAACAGGGGTGACAAGCATAGCTGGACCTGTGTTCTAGTGAGCAAAGGCGGCAGCTCTGATTTTCTATGATGAAATAACCAAAATCAAATGCCAAAATATATAGGTATCTGAATTTAATTTACTATAATGATTGAGGTACTGACGGGCTTCCAAATTGCTTTAAAATTGTAAATATATCAATAAAACATTGTGTTCAAATTATGCCTATGTTTATAGTGGCATTTCATTTTAATTATAGAAAAACGGATTTTGAGGGGTTTTAAATAAGAGGATTTGGGATTTTAAGCAGAGAAAACTTATCCCTAGTGATAAGTTCCATTGCTGGATGTAGTGTGTCTTGGTTCTGCTAGCTATGCTGGCACTGTCTAATGGAGATTTTAGCTCACTGGGTACAGCAGTACTTCAGGAGCTGGGAGTTCTGTCCTGTGTGGCTGCGCATGGCTGTGGTGCACAGAGCAGAGTGTATTAGTTGAACTTTGTTCTATGACTTCCTCTGTCTAGGTGGAGACGATTGGGAAGAAGATCAGCCAGAGAATCCCATTCACAGCAAGTGCCATATCCAAGCAGGACCTACAGGCTCCTCCCCTAAAGAAAATAAAGATTTAACCTGTCACATGGTATAACATGGAATAAGACCCTGGGCAGAGACTGCACCTGCATGCAGGGCCTTCTCTGGCTGCATGACTCAGGCACTGGTGCACTGTGCCTCCTACCACACTGCTGCTGACTCCCATCTGGCTGGGCTCTTCCCTTCACAACTGGCTCAACCCAGCATCTCCTGGTGGGACTACAGCCCTGGCTCTGTAGAGGGTAGAAGTAGCCTTTGGGCACCTTTTTGTTTGTACCATTAGTAAGATCTTTTACTTTGCCCTTTTAACCAACTGCTCTCCACATGGTTTTTTGCCCACAGTGAGCACTCAGCACTGTCCCCATTCCTCCTGCAGCTCCCATGTGGGACAGGGTGGGTGTGGGCCAGGCTGGCAGCAGGAGCCAGGCTGTTGGTAATATCTGACTCCCCTGCTTATTCCTGCTCAGGAAGGTTCATTCCAGACTTTCATAGTAAAATTACATTTGGCAGCCTCTGACTACACAGTGCCTGTGATGTGAATTTCTGCCTCTGCTCTGCTCTGAAGGGCAAGGGTTATTTCCTCCAGGGTTGTCTCCATGTGTGAAGCAGCAGCTCCCACACTGCTGTGCAGAGCCCTGGCTGCCCCCAGGCTGCTTGCTGTATCTGCTTGCACATTTGGAGAGTGGATGACATTAAATATTCTGCTGCTAACTTTTCAGGTGGGCCCTTGGTTATTTACCAGTGGGAAGCCAAGTGTGTGTGGCAGCTGCAGGTGTCAGGGGCAGGTGTCCTTGAGCCTGTCATGTGGACTGTGTTGTTTGGGAACCTCTGCCTGGTTCTAACTGGGAGTTTGTGTTTCTACATGGCATTGGATTTGACAGCTGCAAGATGAATTGCTGCTCCCAGAATTCCTCTGGCCACTTTTCCTAATTTTATCCTAAAGCACAATATAAGCTGGAGTAAATTCCTCCACTGTATACACTGTTTTACTGGGATATTAGCTATCAGGCAAAATTACTACTAGCAGCTGTATACTGTAGAAAATAGACTGTTACACTCGTAACCAGATAGTGAGTTCTTAGGTACCCCAGTTTCTGTCTTTGTAAAGGCATGTGCCAGCCTTCACACACAGGCTTGTGCATCTGGCATTTTATACACTTCCAGACTCCAGCTTCTCTGTATTCCTGCCCATTCCTCTGAAATAACGTTCATGTGGCTAAATCAGGGAAGAATGAAAGGTTGAGTCAGACATGACCATTGTTTCTACTTGGGGTCATCTTCACAGCACTGATGGGCATGTGCATATTCATTTCAACTCGCTAAAAACTGGCTACCCTTTCTTACATGCTAATGTAATTCAGACTGAACCTGTCCCTGGAATCAGTTTATCTGTGAGGAGGAATATAGTTACACATGCAGCACTGGCAGGTTCGGGGGTAAAAGGACTCCTCAGTAGTAGCTGCATATCACCAGTCTGGGCAGCAAGACGGTCATCTCTTCTCTTGGGAAGCTGGAAACTCTAACGCAAGGAAGGAGCTGGATCCTGCCCCAGTCATGATTTGCTTAATTGTGTTTAAGGCATAAACTGTCCCCCTTGCCTGCATAATTGAGGGGAAAGTCCCCTGCTAATGGTGAGCTGCTAATTGACACAGAACAGCTACTAGCCACACCACCCACTGCCAGCACAGCATTCCCATCCTTCATGGGAGTGGTGTGTAGCTCCTGGCCTGCCCCCTTCTGGTCTGTTGGCATGGGCCCTGTCATTTCTGCTGCTTCTTATTCTCCCCTCAACCCTTGTTGCTTCAGTTTCTTTTCTCATCAGTGAGGAAGTGGAATCTGGGCAAGCACGTCTGTGCGGTGAAGTAAGAGTTCTTGTGTGCAAGGGCAAACTGAGGCATAGCGAAATTAGATAATAATTCTTAGCGGCTGCATTCAAGCTTAGGCACCTCCAGCCATACACTGCCCAGGCATCCTGTTCCATGTGTTCCCAAAGGGGTTTTATGTGCTCTGGCAGGTAAGACTGCAGCTTGAAATGAGTAGGGAGGTTGTTCACTGGTGGCCACACGATGTAGGCATAGGGGTCCCAAGAGGCAGCTGTATCCCCAAGGGACTGTGAGCCGTCTACTTGCGGCTGCCAAGGCACCTCGGCTGGGCTCTGCTGGTTCAGTGTCTGAGTCAGGAGGGGCATCTGCCTCTGGAGGTCAAGTCTCCTTGTCTACTCACCGGAGCGCCTGCGGTAGCTCATCTATTTTAAAAACAAAGCACCCACAAGCAATCCCTGTCCCTGTGGTTAGCTGTCTGCCTTTCAGCTCCCTGAGCTTCCCCTCCCCCGGCCCCGTGCGACGGCCTATGCTCCCGGCCGGGGCAGCGCTGGAGCGGTCTCTGCCCAGGCAGGGGGCGCTGCCATTGCTGACCTGACTGCTTTCTTCCCGCAGCCCTGGGCGTTCATTGGGTCCGAGCGGACAGCTGGAGGCGGCAGCCGGCAGGGCGCACGCAGGCCCGGGCTTCCTGGCAGCGGCAGCTGCAGCCCGCTCCGCTCCTTCCCAGCGCGGACAGGGGGCGCCGCGCCCTGGGGCCCTGCTCCGCCCGGCCGGCCTCCTTTACCTCGATCGGCGCAGGCTCCACGCTCCCCGCCCCCGGGCAGGAGTAAAGTTAGTAAAAGGCAGCTTGTCAGGAGTGGGATTCGAACCCACGCCTCCAGAGGAGACTGCGACCTGAACGCAGCGCCTTAGACCGCTCGGCCATCCTGACCCTGTCGGTATGGCTCTCAAGGTCTGCTCTCAAGCACTTCCCTGTCGTTTCTGGTCCCATAGTTTCGCCTTTTTCAGAGCAGGGGCCTGCAGCTTCCACTGGCCCGTGCCCCACGGACAAGAAAAGCATGGAACAGGAGACACGGCTCTCCCTGCCACGGTCTCCAGAGCATTTTTTTCCTGAGGTTGTGAGCACCTTCAGAGAGGCAATGTGCTGCCGCAGGCGTGATGATCGCGGTGCTGAACTTTCTCCACCTCCAGTCCGTGGAGTTCCATACTTTCCCTTCCTTCCCATTTCCCCACTATACTAACTTACAGGAGCTCCTTCCAATTCTTCCGAGCCAAGACACCACCACGTGGCTACTTTAAGACATAACAATTGGCTTGTGCGTTTCTCCCCTTGGACACGGTCGGAAAGACGGGCTCTTTGGACAGGCAGATGAGTCACTCTCCCCTCGTTCGCCTTACTCGTGGTATTAACTAAAACAAGGAATGCGCCCCATCTCAGGAAGCTGTGCAGGGTGGGAGCAGCTCAACCATCCCTCCGCACAGCAGGGGAACAGCATCAGGCGTTTGATGGGATGTAAAGAGCCCTATTACCTTTAAAAAATTGCCTTCTGCATCTTTCAAGACAGGCTCTACAACTCGGGCTTTGCGTGCATGCCCAGGTTGACAGGTGTATTTGCTAAGCACTTTCTGCAGTAAGAACTGATGGCTTAGCTAATTCATTCAACACCCTCTGTATTTTATAGCAAGGAGTGTCTCAAGTGCTTCTGACTTGCAGCGACAGGAAAGGCCTAGTGCCTGCTGATAGAGCAAGGGACCCAAGAGCAACTTCGGACACACAGCAGAACTTATATATGTCTAATTTCTTTAACTGATCATACACAAGTCAGCAGGACCGGATGAACTCCATCTGAGAGTGCTACTCTTTCAAAACTCGTGGCAATCTGGTGTGGTCCTTGAGGAGTGGAAGACGGCCAATGTTGTGCCCATTGTCAAGCATACTGAATGTTGTGCTCATTTTCAGATAGGTGGGGAGCTGGAGGAAAGGCAAGGACAACATTAGACCCCTGCTAAACCAGATGGGACAACTGATGCCTAGGAAAAAGCCAACCTATTAAATGGGCACTTTGCATTGGTCTTTCGTCAGTGCCAGGGGATGCCCATGCCCACCATGGGACAGAGAGTTACTGGTGAGGGAGATCCCCTCTCCTCTATCAATGCTGACCTCGTAAAGGAACACCTTGAGAGGCTGGACACCTTCAAGTCAGCTGGCCTTGACAATCTACACCCCAGGGTACATAAGGAGCTGGCAAACATTATAGCCCAGCTCCTGACACAGATCTTTGAGAACTCCTGGTGCTCTGGTGTGGTGCCTATCTTCAAGAAAGGGAGGAAAGTGGATCCAGCAAACTACAGGCCCATCAGCCTGACCTCCATCCTGAGGAAGGTCTTAGAAAAGATTATCAAAGAGGCCATCCTTAACGGACTGGTCGACGCCAACATCCTAAGGGATAGCCAGCACAGGTTTGTTGCAGGTAGCTCTTGCTTGACCAAGCACATTCCCTTTTATGACCAAGTGACCTATCCCCTGGACAAGGGAGAAGAGATTGATGTCATATATCTTGACTTCAAAAAAGCCTTCAATCTGATATCCCACAATCACTTCTTGGGGAAACTGGCCAATTGTGGCCTTGGGTCCACCATGATCTGCTGGCTGGGAAATTGGCTCCATGGTCAGACCCAGAGGGTGGTAATTGATGGAAGTCAATTGTCACGGTGCCCTGTGACCAGTGGGGTCCCCCAAGGCTCTGTCCTTAAACCCATTTTGTTCCACATCTTCATTAATGATATGGACATTGGAGTCAGAAGCCGACTGGCCAAGTTCGCCGATGACACCAAACTTTGGGGCAAAGCATCCACGCCAGAGGACAGAAAGATGATCCAGGCTGACCTGGACAGGTTCTCCACCTTGGGAAGAAAAACCTGCAGCATCCTTATAGGCTCGGCAGTGCTACGCTGGCTAGCACTACAGAAGAAAGAGACTTGGGTGTCATCGCTGACCACAAGATGAACATGAGCCTGCAATGCGATGCTGCAGCTAGTAAAGCAACCAAAATGTTGGTTTGCAAATCCCAGGATGTCATTCTTCCCCTGTACTCGGCCTTGGTGAGGCTGCAGCAGGAGTACTACGTCCAGTTTTGGGCACAATTCAAAAAGGATGTGGAGAAGCTTGGGAGAGTCCAAAGAGCCATGCGCATAATCAGAAGTCAGGAAAACAGACCTTACAATGACAGGTTGAGGGCTGTGGGGCTCTTTAGCCTGGAAAACCACAGATTCAGGGGTGATCTGATGACCACCTATAAGTTTATCAGGGGTGACCACCAGTATCTGGAGGAATGTCTGTTCACCAGAGCGCCTCAAGGGATGACGAGGTTGAATGGTTATAAACTACTGCAAGACCGTTTCAGGCTGGACATAAGGAAGAATTTCTTTACTGTTTGAGCCCCCAAGATCTGGAATAGCCTTCCATCAGAGGGGGTTCAAGCACCTACATGGAACACCTTCAAGAGAAATTTGGATGCTTATCTTGTTGGAATCCTATTACCCCAGCTGACTTGCTGCCCCTTGGGCAGGGAGCTGGACTCAATGATCTTCCAAGGTCCCTTCCAGCCTTGATGTCTATGAAATCTATGAAAAAGGGAATGAGGGAGGACCTGGGTAACTATACGCCAATTAGCCCAACTTCTTCCCCAAGAAAAATCTTGGGAAAATTCATTAAGGAGTCTATCTGCCATAGGTTTGCAGAAGGTAGGATTCTGAATGACAGCCAGCATGGCTTCATTGCAGGCAGGTCTTGTCTTATGAAAGTCATCTCCTTTTATGACCAGGTAACTTGTCACCTGGATAAGAGAAAAGAGGTTGATGTTCTATACCTTGACATCCAAAAAGCCTTTGATCTGGTATTCCATGATGTTCTTACAAGAAAATTGGAGGGCTGTAGGCTTAGCTGTGAGACAGCTAGGTGGGTAGGTAGCTGAGTGTAGGGTAGGACCCAGAGAGTCCTAATGAACAGATCCGTGTCATCCTGATGAGAAGTGGGTAGCGGTGTCCCTTAGGGGTCAGTGTTTGGTTCAGTAATTTTCAACATCTTTCTAAATGATTTGGATGTGGGGGTGAAGAGCTCACGAGCCAAGTTCACAGACAACACCAATGTGAAAATGTGTTTGCAATTGCCCTGCGAAGAGGTGCTTTGCAATTGCACTGTGGAAGATGTTTGCAATCGCACCTGGATGAACAGCCAGGCCGCTTCAGCGCCAAAAACTAAGCCTGCAGAGGCTTCTGGGTTGATGTGCCCTGGGGGGAAGCTACCACAGCACGTACATCATCGATCAGTTGGCGCAAAAATTCTTACAGGCTCAAACAGGAAACATACCATATAAGGGGGTTCAAATGGCAGCGCACAAGACGATTGGACAATCATTGAGCAGTGTGTTTAAAATTGTGCTTCTCCCCGCGCTCGGAGAGAACGCCTGCAGACGGAACAGAGACCACAACTTTGAGAATGAACGGGCAAGGGACTGATCACCCCGAGCCGACTCTCCCCTCTTTGAAAAGAGGCATTTTCCAAGGCCTTCACATTACCCACTTCCCTAACCCAAAGATGTTTATGTGCATGACGTATGTTACATCTGTTATCACCTATGATTTTTTTGCCTAACCGTGAGTATTATTTAAAGTGATAGCAATGACTGATAAGTTCGACCTTTGCATAATTGTATTTGTTGTAGCCACCATTGTTTGTTGTATTTTGATGTACCTTTCTATCTTAGGGGTCATTCCATAGTTAAATAAAAACCCCTTTTTCAAAAAATCATTGTATGTTTTTCAGCACACCGAAGGCACACTGCATCTCAAACCTCCACAACCAAGTTCACAGGCAGATCAAGACAGGCTGGCAAATTGGGTGAGTCGGAAGCAGATGAAGTTCAACACCGAGAAATGTAAAGTGCTCCACCTGGGGACTAACAACCCCCTAAACACCTAGGATTTGACAGTGCCAAACTGACCAGCACCACAACAGAAGGGACTTAGACGGAATAACAGACTACAGTACGAACATGAGCCGGCAGTGTGACACTGTAGCCAGCAGGACAATTAATACCCTGGCATGCATTAATCGCTGCATCTCCAGAAAAATCAAGGAAGTGATTCTCTACTCAACTCAGCATGGGTGGGACCCCAGCTGGAATACTGTTTCCAATTCCAGGTGCTGCACTTTAAACAACAATGTGGCAGAGCTTGCAAGAGTCCAGAGAAGGGCCACCTGTCTGATCAGAGACTTGCACAGCAAGCCATACGAGGAAAGGCTGTAGGACCTAGGACTCTTCAGCCTGAAAAAGAGAAGTCTGAGAGGGGATTTGGTAGCAGCTTACCACTACATCAGGGGAGTACAACAAGGGCTCAGTGAAAAACTGCTCACCAGGGCACCCTTGGAGAAAACCAGAAGTAAACGGCCACGAACTCCTGGAAGACCATTTTAGGCTCAATATTAGGAAAAACATCTTCAGTTAGTGTCCAAACTGCGGAATAAGCTCTCTCCAGAGGTGGTGCAATCGCCTACCCTGGGAATCTTCAAGAGACTACAGTCACCTTGCAGGCAGTCTTTCCTCCCTGGTGCAGGGGGCTGCACCTAATGATCTTCTGAGGTCCCTTCTAGGCTTTCAATCTATGAAGCTTTACTATGGGATGGACTATTAAGGTCACTGGGTGCTGGGGCTAGTTAGCTGTTCTGTTTCCAACAGAAACAAAGCATATCACGCGCTTCTTCTACCTCAGCATCAGGAGCAGAGATGCTCAAGGCCCAGTTTACTTTGAGACACTCCCCATCTCAAAGGCCCAGGAGGGAAGGGATAAAAACCAGCTGAAAAAGTTCCTCAGGGGTTCGGAGTAATCTGAGTCCTTTGACTCTGCTCTGACCCTATTTGCAAATACACCTTTTGTGCTGCTAATAAGTGTGTGTCTGAGATTTCTTAGCGTGCCTCCTGAGAAACAAACCGCAATTTTTTGCAACACCATGAACATGACCCAGCATGGCTAGGGACAGTGGGGATCTTGTTACTGTGAGCTGCACCCTCCGCCTCCCCAATGCCCTGGCAATTGTGCCTGCTGCAACTTCGTAGGGTGCAGCCCCAAGCCGCTACCCTCACTGCAGCCCCACACGCAGGAGGCGCTTCATCAGGGCAGCGTGTGGTGAGATCCCTGCGCAGCTCCTCTGCTCCCTGCTACATCTCAGAGAACAGAGCCACAGGGAATAGCTGCCACCCAGCTTTCTGCCCCTATGACAGGGTGCTGCAGGGAGCAGAGGAGCTGTACAGGGATCTTGGTCATCACTATCCACCCTGCACTGCACCAGTGAAGCACCTCCTGCACCCAGGGATGCCTCAGAGCAAAGGGGCCACCCCAGCCCCTCCCTACATGGACTTAAATCCCCCTATCTCCCCTTACCTGCTAGAGCTGCCCTGAAGCTGCCTGAGGCCACATGCACATACACTAGTACAGCACATGCATGTGGCACTCCCCCCCCCCGGTCTCACTGCCTTCCTTACTCCCAGCTTCCTGCAGGCTGGAACTCTGCCAGCCTAAAGGGAGCTCATTGCCAGCAGACTTTGTTTTAAAGCAGCTTCCCTCCTAGAGGCTTCAAAGTATTACTACAATTGTTTTCCAAACTTTGGGTCCCACCTAGACTACCTTTGCATCCCACCAGTTGAGAAACACTGGTCTACAGTAGTAGAGCCCATTCTGTGGTACTCATACCACTAGTGGTATGCAGGCACCCTGTCAGTGGTATGCATTAGCAGATTTATTATAAGTTCCTTTACATGACAAAAATTTGCTGGTGGTACTTAAGGTTTTATCATTTTAAACTGGTAGTGCACAATCTGTCAGAGCTCGGGGAACCACTGTACTACAGTGGTTTGCTGTAATAAAGAGCTAAATATTTGGAAGAGAAGGGGGCATTGTTTCTACACTACTAGGAGTCCCTCACCCACCCGTGAGCAGAAGGAACTCAGAGCTGCAGCATCTGACAAAAGGGTTTTTTTGGCCTCCAAGGGCAGTTGTTGCTAAAAAACCACACACAGGTGAATGTGCACCTTTGAAGTCTCCTTAGATTCCCCAGTTCAAACCACTACCATCTAAAAGCCCCACCAGAATGGAGTTTCTTGTAAGCAGCTCAGCTCCCAGCTGAGCAGCCTGACCTCTTTGCCTTCTTGAGGGAGAGGACTCTAAAGTTCTTTCTATTCCACTAGAAAATATTGTGGCAGCTCACTATGAAGAGAAACACAGGGACACTTTCATTGTTTTCATTTTTAGGACAGACGTGTATCCATAACTGAGCACTAACTTTTTAGGGCCACACCTGGAGGGAGCATACTTCACGAACATTAATACCATATTTACCCAAATCTAATGCTGTCCCCCCACAAACAATTTTGGCTTCCCTTCTCCCCTGCTATAGCCCAGGGCACAGAGCAGCTGTTTGCTCCAGCTCCAGAGCAGCAGTACCAGCTGCATGGGAAACCAGCCCAAGCTCCCACTGTTCCCGCTATGAGACCAGGCTGGGCCATAAGCCAGGCCCACTCCAGGAACATAAATCCGCTGAAGCAGCTAGGGTAACCAGTAGGGGGTAGGTGTGCAGGACCCAGGAAAGGCACCAGCTGTACATCTGGGTGCAACCCCAGGTCAGGGCTGGAGACAGCCACAGCAGCCGTCTGACTCCTGCTTTGTACTCTACTTCAAGACAAGGCCTGCCCCCCCACAATGTCAAGTGAGAAGGGGAAGGACTTGAATGCAAGTACATACCATGGTATCTTCCACATAAGCCTCCAGTTTAGTTACATTACTGCTACATTTCAAGCACAGGACTGCTCCTGGCCAGGGATTCATTAAAAAGGAAGGTAAGAAATTTAGCTTCCCTCTTCAGAAGGCCAAAAGGTTGAATGATAGAACTAAAAGTGGGGGGGGGGGTGGAGATAGAAGGAAGATCGAAGTAGGAGCCACCCTGGATTGTGCAGATGGACTGGCTTTTGCTTTAAAAGCAGCAAAATACCACCCGCTACCAGCCAGCCAATGTGTAGCTTCCAAAGAAAGATAAGTTTGCACGAGGAGGGTGGTGGCAGCAGCCACTGCCCTTGGCCAGCAGCTAGTAAGCCTCTGTTCCACAAGATGGAGGAGCAGAAGGCATGCAAACCCAAGCCAAACTTGTACCAAAAGGCAAAATCCATTCTACTTAGGGGAGTCCTAGAGGCTATTTTCTGGTATGTTAGCAGTAAAAAGAACTAGCAAAGCACACCACACTTCAAGAAAATGACAACATGATCTAGAAATTGCCTTCCAGGCTACTTTAATACAAACCTCTGATGATTCAGAGTTAATAGTTGAAGGGGACTCATTCATATGCAGCTGCATGGATTATAAAAGCCATTGGGGAGTAGCTGGAATAGACCACAAGTGCCATTACCTTATAGCTCCTGGGTCATAAATATTTTGTTTCATTAGAAAGGTGATCAGACATTTTTTTGTTAAAAAGCAGTTCAATCACCGCATTGAACATAACCCTGCCATTCAAAGTACAAGGTGCAGGGATCCCTTTTATATCCTGCTTATGGCTCAGCTTAGTCAACATGCATGCCTGGAAAAAAACAAAACAAAACAAAGAGACCCCTGGACACTTCTAAGGCCAACAGTTTGGGCCTGGACTCTTCCTAGGGCTCAGACCAGGAAGCAGGCAGTATTTCAGGTGATATTTCCCATTCAGAGTACAGTGCCTTCACATTCTTCTGCAGGACAGCAGTCCAATTCTATTGGTCCAAGGCCAGAAGAAAACTCAAAACATCTAAAACAAACAGAGCTTTCAAGAGAATTAGTCAAACTATATAAAAATAAACCTAGGGAAATGTTCAGGCAGGAATTTAAAACAGAACAATCTTTAACCTCCATGATTAAGAAGGAAGTAGGGCCTTGATTAGAGCTTCTGTGCGATTTGCAGTCCCTCCCAGGAACATTGGCCCTGGGCTCCCCATTTCAGCAAGGTTAGATAAATCAAGTCCACACAGTCTCATGCAATGAACTGTTCAAGCCTCTCCCAAACCATAGAACAAACACACACTTTTAAAGAGAAGGAAAATGACCCCCTCCACCCCCAAACAACTGAACTGGGCAGCATTCTTTTCCTCCTTTATAGCCTAACATAGGTTGCCCCCCCCCCCCAGTACGCAAATTAAAAGTGCCAAATGCTGCCACCATCCTCTGGCTTGATCAGTTCCTCTGAGCAGAGTTGGAGCAGAGACAACACAGACACTAACAACCTAAACAATGTGTGCATAAAACAAACACCCTGATAGGACAAAAACAAAACAACAACAAACAAACCCACAACCAAACCAACAACAAAAAAAACTTAAGTGACTAAGGAGGCACGAGTAGCCTCCTCAAAGAATGATTGTGTTCCTGTCTTGTAAGACCAGCTTACAAAACAAGTCCGAAATAAACAGCAGCCCCTTGCAGCACATGCCCACACACCAAAGCTGTCAACTTGCTCCTACAAGGTCACAGCAGCAGCAAAGGAAAGCATGAAGTTCTGTAGAAGCAGTCAGCCTAAAACAGTGGGTACCCTGTTGGGGAGAGAAAATAAATAAAGTGTAAAGCCATTTCCTCCTACAGGAGTGATACAAATCAGAAAATCCCAAAGTCTTCCCTTATCTCTGTAGGGCTACTCTTCCGAAAAGCAACATTTAACAAGCTACCTGAACTCAACTCAGTTTCCCTTCCCTGCCCCCCACCTGTACCAGTACTTTCCAACATCTCATTCTTGTGCGTCTTTTTAGTTCAAAGCATCCTGGGATAGTAAGGATGCCCCATCCCAGAGGCCTTAGCCCTCTAGCAAAAAGGCACTATTGAAATTTTCATGCCTCTCCTTATTATTAAAGTAAGAATATAATCCCTGGATTTTTCACTGTCCTGAGCAGAATGTGTCTGCATATGCCCCAAAAAACAGTGTAAGGACTCACCTAAAGTTTTGAGTACTTGAAATGCTGCAGCATTCTTGGCTTTTTCATGTTCACTCAAGCCAGACTGTTCTGGCTTGATCCATATAAACCCACTGAAAGGGGAGGGATAGCCTGGAATCACCACTTGGTACCAGAACCTCATCCAGCCATCAGGATTCACTTGGACACATTTAGTCAGATACACAGGTTCCCCCAGCTGCTGCTTCTTGCACAAAGCACTGAGGTAATCCAACATACTGGAGAGTGGCACATGCAAGGGGGAAGGCACTGGGCCATCAGGCCTCTGGCTCGAAGCACCACCATCACAACCAAGCTTCAAGCCTTCAGAGGAGGTTTTCCCCAAGCTGTTACGGAGCTTCTGCTTCATCTCTGGTTTGAGCCAGTCCACATGAATTTCTTCTCCATGTAGATCCAAATTACCTGTGTAGAAGGGGACTCTGGTTTCAGTGCATCAGCACTTACCCTCCTGAGGTACATCCATTCATCCATCCGCTTAGTGCTCAGGAATATCAAGGTGAAGACAAGATGGGACAAGACTGCAGAAGTCTCATGCACCCCCCCCTCTCCCCCCACATACACAAGAATCATACAATTCTGGAGTTGGCTTTATGCTAATCCAATGGGTACAGAATGCCATCTTTAGACCCAGCTTGTAGGGGAAGCGACCCCAATCCCAAACTTGAAACAAGGGAACAGCAACTAGTTAGTTGACAGTCCAGTCCACTCATTTCTTCTCTTAAGAATCTGCCACTGGCAATCTGGCATGATCATGACACCAGTCATTGAGATAATACCAATAGAACTGTACAGAAAGAGGCAACATGGTCCAAATGCTGCCATTTTAAAAGACAGCGATACTGGTCCTTTCAGAGGGATTTTACAGATCAGTAACTAAGGCAAACACTAGTCCCAAATCAGTGCTCTAAGGGTGCAGACACACAATAATCAAACCACTGCAAAAATCAGTGATTGGCAATGTGTTCACAACTGTCACAGTTCAGAAGTATCTGCATGTACACTGCCAAGTGTTCCAAGTAGAATGGTCATTTTCAGGCACTGCAGTGCTACTGAACTGTCTCCAGTGGGAAGTGCCTGGAGTTTCCCCATGATTTCCCTAGAGCAGTTACTCTCAGCCAGGGTGCCATGAGATCCCTTCAAAAGGTGCTGCATGGTGCCACAAGTGTTAGCACAATTAAGTTTACAAAACATGATTCACAAGATAAACCCAGAGAATTCAAATGCAAAAGCCACAGCTACGGGTTTCCAAGTTCTTTGCAACAGAAACTTTTATGGGTGTACTGATACAGATTTTGGGGGCCAATACCAATATTTAAGGAGGCATAATCGGCTGATGCCAATCCAATACAGCTGCCATCAGCTGGTAAATTTGGTGTGGTGGTAGAGGAGGGGGGGAGGGGGACACAGGACAAAGGAGTGGCTTTGGGGGGCAACTCCTGCAGCTGCTTGCACCCCAGGAGGGTGGGGGGGGCCATGTGCCCCCTGGATCTGTGTGGTGTGGGCTGCAGCTGGTATTGTGTGGGGCTTTTCTTGCTGGGGGCTGGGCTCAGAGCAGGCTCCAGCCACCCCAAGTTTCACTGCAACTTCACTCCCAGCCCTGTGCTGCCACCCAGCACAGCCTGGGTTTTCCTAGTGCTTAGGTGGAGGCAGGGTGTTCAACCAGGGCTACACCAGGCAGTGCAGAGCTGGAAGTGGTGCTGCAGCAACATTTTGGGGTGGCTGCAGCCTCCTTCCAGCACCGGAGCCCACTACAAGTCCAGCGCTGGCTCTGACTCCACCCCACAGCTGCAGCCCACCACACCCCACAAAGATCAGGAGGCACATAACCCCCCACCCTCCCGGGGTACAAGCAGTAGTAGGAGCTGCCTCCACCCCATGGGCCAGACCTACAACTTATCAGCTGAAGGCAGCTCTCCATGCTTCCAGCTCTGCTCTGTGCTGCGGCTGCATGCAGCACGGGCATTTATCAGCCCCATATCTGATGTAGACAATTTTCTTTATATTGGTACAGGCAAATACAGTAAAAATTAAGAGCCGCATTTTCAAACTGGTGCCTCAAGTCTAAAAAGGTTGAGACCCACTGCCCAAGAGGGAGAGGAAAACCCAAATTGGCTTGACAGAGCAGGTGACTGCCTAAGGCCTTTATCAACTTAAGAAGAAAAAAAAATTCCCTAGAAAGCCACTTAAATTTCAGTTTGTCCCCCCTCCAGTGTGAAGTTGTTATGTGGGTGTGCTTTTAATGTTAAACACCTATCAACCGCTGGATGAGGGAGAACTGAGCCACTGCATAACAGTCACTTAATACCACAGAATGGCTGTCAATTCCATGCTTTGGCAATATGAATTGGCCCATTATTTGTTCATAGCCCAGAGGTAGGTGCACCCTACCCCACTTGCCTGTGCAGCAACCTGTACTAGAGCAGCCAGCTGCAGGGGAAGGAAAAGCAGCAAGTGATGCAGCGTGGGATGCCTGGAGGACTGACCAGACTTTAGTCACAGAAAGCTCAGTGTCACCACAGACATACTGCATTGGTTTAAGACAATATTACCCAGGTATACTTTTGAAGCATTCCAGGAAGTTTGAGCTGGCTTGTACACCTGGGCATTTGCCATTTAAGCCATATTTAAAAACGGCCCAAAATGTTGCATGTTCACACTACACAACTGTGTTTTGATATCTAATAAGCAAGAAATCTTTGCTGCTGTAGAATCTGTAACCACTGTGCCATTCTTCCCTTTTTCCTCCCTTACCCAGTCTCACCCCTCTATGGCCATTTTAAAAGTACCTTCTGCTAGAGTTTTCTTGGCCATGGCAGCAGCCCGGTGAGAATGGTATTTCAGCACAGCAAGCCGTCCCCGTTTTCTGGAGGGGTTGGGATATAGGGACACATTCTCAACTCCTGTGGTCACCTCTTGTAATACCATCTGCAGCTGCCCCAAATTCACTGAGGAGGGGAGGCCATCCATACAGAGCTCACATTTCTCTATGCTCTTGCAGACCATGATGAGGCAGCCCTTTTGCACCTCAAAATTGTTCAGAGTTGTAATAGCCACCTGTGCGCTATGGCAATCACTGTACTTGGCATAAGCAAAGCCACGGTTGAGCCCACTGAATGTCATCATCAGGCGGAACTCATAAAGTTTTCCCACGCTTTGGAAGAGAGGGATCAGTTTGTTTTCATACATGTCTTGAGGGAGCTTTCCAATGAAGACCTCTGAGCCAGATGGTGGGGGATCTCCAACCCAACCTGTAGACATACATAAATTAGACAAAGAGGCGATGAAAAAATACCTAGTCTCAGGCACCTTACCTTACCTATCCAGAGACTGTGGTACAGGAATACTGCAACTTTTTGTGGTACAGCCAAGCTGGACCTCAACTTATCTGAGGCATTATATGCCTACAACAGATCCCACTTGAACCAGCCTCTGCAGCACAGGTATCATTTCTGCAAAGGATTGGTCATGTGATGGGGCAGAAACAAGACTGCAAATTCAGGGGCACTGTTGCTTAGGAGAAAGAGAAGACAGCCCTCTTCACTACAAAGCCACTTAAAAATTCCCTACTCACTGTTGTTATCTCCATGGAAACCATGAACAGGTTTGTCAATTTCATACTAGTTGGGCCCTGCTACACATTTAAGTTAAGCTGAATAAAAACCAGCTGGAGTCAGTACACTTTCTCAAGCAATAATTCTATAGCTGGTTGGCCCTTTACAGCTGGATAGTCATTTTTATTGTCTGACAATTGCTTTGCACATGTAGCCATTCTAAAAATATTGTGCAATTCACCAGTCAATTGGATACTATATGATGTAGTACGGGCTACAGAGAAAGGCAGTTTGTCTGCAGCTAAAGTTAAGACACTCCAAAGCTTTCTACCTACCTGGTGGGGGACCTCCATACTTTCTCTGACCATTGACTTGTACCAGGTGGATGCCAGTCTCTTTCACCCAGGCCAGCAGAGCCGTTTTATTGGCCTGATTGATGGTGTCACTCCACATCTGTGAATGAATGAGAGTTTGTCCAAGGCTGGGAAGCCTCAGAGGTAAGGCCAGATGTGGTTGCCCAGCCAAAGAACAGTTAGTAGGAATACCCCCTCCCACCATAAGCATTCACATGCATTTCTACCTTCTACCAGAACAGTAACTAACCAGTAGAAAAGCTGATTTATTATAGATATACACCACTATGGGCAGATCTAGGATTTTGAAAAAGGGTGGTACAGATGAGTGTGATCATCACCACATATTAACTCAAATTTTTTTTTTTCCCCAGTTGAGAGAAAACTAGATGTACTGACATGCTAGGGGCTCAATGCTATGTCATTCACTTTACAATCAAAGCCAGAACAAATATAAACTTCATTGCAAAGTATACCAATTTGTTACTTAATATATTAAGTTTAAAAAAACCCTGTAAGCTGAGCAAAAATAATCCAAGATAGTGTTTTCTTAGTTCTGTAACCATTAGACGTACATTTAACAATTTTGCTTAGATCCATAAAACAAAGTCTAGCCTTGAGCATGTTGACAGTGCATCTAACACTTCACTGTCAGTCACTTACACACCCGAGTTAATGTTCACTTGAGTTATGTTTCTAATTCTAACTTAAAAACTTTCTGCAGGGCTGTTATAGAGAGAACCTGGAACAGCAAAACACAGCAAAACTGAAGATGAAAGGATAACTTGATTACTGGACCATTAAGAGCATTAAAAAGAGAGCAGATCATTAACATTTATTGAGTAATGAGAAATTAGCAGGAGTAAAAGGTACATTATGATTAGGGACCTACTGAAATCACAATTTCACAGAAAACATGAAAATAGGTATTTTCTGCAAAAGACAGCAGGCTCGTTACAAAACAAAGAGAAAATCCGATACTTACCAGCAAGCAGAGAAAAGGGCAGGAAGCAAGTGAGAGAGAGTCTATGATGCAGGCTCAGCACAGGTGCCAAATCAGGAAAGCAACAGGGTTTGGGTGCCATCTTTTAAGCAACTGAAGCCTGAGGAGGACTGAGTAGGGATGAACAGTGAAAAGAAATCCTCCAACATGGCCAAATAAGTTTTAACTCTGGACAGTGGAAGGTGGTATCCTGCAGGGACCTCGCATGCAGATAAGAGGCAGACTCTTCTGTACTGCCTGCAACATGTCTCTGGATGTGTTGAGGGAAAAACAGTATAGATCAGACAAGTGTGGACATTTGGTTCCCCAGAGACAAGTAGCAGCAGCACAACTTGTGCTGCAGCCACTTGCCCCGAGGAATACCTGTGCCATGCATGCTTTAGCACATGTACAGCCCTGAGAAAAATCGCAATTTCGCAGACAGCATGGAAACTCTGACATTTGCCCCACGCTGCAATTAAGCGTCACAAGAATACATGGCAGAAGGCTGGGGCTAATGAGGCTTAGCTGCCCACCAAATGTGAGGCAGCACAGAGGGCTGCAGGGCAGCACCGGGCTTCAAGTGGCTGCAGCTG
>NW_017728914.1:624797-636182 GCF_001723895.1 Crocodylus porosus | reverse complement strand
GCTGGAATTGCAGGGCTGCAGCCTGATGGCAGGCAGAGCACTACCCACCACAGCCAGTAAGTTGGTGAAGGGGAAGAGACATGGGATGGGGCCGATCTAGGCCCCAGGTTAAGGGAGGGAATGGGGCCCTAGGGTGGGTGGTGGGGTGCTCTGTGCCTGGGCAGCTTGTCCAGGGGTACAGGGGGGCTTTCACTGCTGTGCATACCTCAGGAGAGGCCTACAGTCAGGCGCCACCCAGATCTGTGTGCAGCACGGAGGTGGGCTGGGCTCTGCACACTGCTGCCAGTGCCTTGGGAGCCTGCTGCCGCCGGCTCCTAAGGCAACAGCAGCAGGGTGCAGATCCCAGCCCACAGCAGCAGCCTGCCTCTGCCCCACACACAAATCCAGGCGACACTCCTGAGGTGCGCAGTGTTGGGAGCCTCCCCACGGTCCTGGGTGAGCTGGCCGGGCCCCGAGCATCCAACCATCTGCTCCAGGGCCCCATGTACTCGAGCTCCTGCCCCACTCCCTCCCTCACTGTGGGGTCCTCAATCTGCTCCACACTTCTTCCCTGACTTACCTGCTCAGGTGGGCAGTGCTCCGCACGCCGTTTGGCTGCAATCCAGGCTGCCTGAAGGCTTCATGTCTGTCTGTCTGAGAGTACCACCCCCCTCTTCCCCCTCCCTGCAGCTCCCCAGAGCCCGCACTCTGGCTACCCTGTGACCCTCTGTGCTGCCCCATGTTTGGAGGGCTAAGCCCTGTTAGCCCCAGCCTTCCACCACTTATGGCTGTGTGCCTGCCTGCTGCATGTGTGCAGGTAAAGTATTTTTGGCAGAATATTCACTGAACTACTGCAACCCATTTGCCAAGGTAGTTCCATGAATATTCTTTGAAAAAATGATACTTTACCCACATGTGCCGCAAAATTTCCAATAAGAAACCTGTGATTTTCTCGGGGCCCTAGGCATGGGCAAGTTGTCCCAGGTGGGGTAGGGGAGGCCGAGGCCAGCACTGGGCTGACCCCAGTAGCCTTACTTGGGGTCCTGGGGGCTCCACTTTTGAGTGGTGTGCCCTGCTCCGTTTTTTTCCTCCAGAGGGTTCCCACCACTGTGTGCACCTCAGGAGTGCCCCCTGGATTTGTGAGTGGGGCACAAAAAAGAAAGAGCACCTGTGAAAAACAAAAACGGAGTAGTGCATGCATGGGCAACACACCCTTGCAGTGCAGAGAACATCTAGATGTGTGGTGTGTGGTATGTGGCACTGCAGACACATATCCAGATGAGCACAGTATGGGCTTAAGAATCCTAGGTGCACATGAAGTGAAAGGCTGCTGCAGAGGCTGAGGATCAGAGCAAGAAACAAGCAACCATGTCCTCACTCTTTAAGAAGACCACGTAAGGCAGCCTGGCAAGGCAAATGGAGGCATTTTCCCTTGTGGAGGCTTTCACAGCAGTGAACAACCTGCTGGAGAAACTCAATCACTTTTAGATATGTGAAGGCTCAGAAAAAGAAAAAACCCAAAAAACAACACAAAAACAAAAACAAAACCCAACTGGTTTTCCCCCCTCATTTTTTCCTGAAAGATTGCAAAAAATTAAAAAACCCTTCTTAAATGTTTTCTTTTAGAATGATGAATAAAAATTCATAAGACAAGGTGTTTATATATTGCTATCCTTTACTCCCCAAAAAGGAGTTCTAATAATTATGTAAAAGGAAGACTTATGCAAGACTATCAACAGTATCAGATCATTACAATTTCTGTATGCTGAGGACATGCGGTATAGTACAACTGTCAAAAGCAAGAGCAAGATGCATTTCTGCCACCAGGGAACACTGCCATTTTCACAAAAGGAACAAGAATTCAGTGCCTTTTTTTTTTTTTGCTTGGGGACTTCCTCTATTGTTGACTTTTGATCTAGAGCAGGGGCAGGCTATTTTGGGAGAAGGGCTGCTTACCCAGTTTTGGCATGCTGTTGAGGGCCACACAGGTAGCCCTCCCCTGGTGCCCCACACCCTGGTCACCATCTTGGGACGAATGTCCTAGGGCCAGCACCAACAGGGCCCAGAGCAGGGTGCAGGCTGGCAGGGGTCTGCAGAGCCTGGCTGGGCTGCACCAGCAGGGAGAAGGGAGCTGGCCTGGTTCCAGAGAGCCCCTGCTGGCTGGGACCCTGTACCCCTGCTGCCACTGGCCCTAGGACACTGGTGTGGGCCTAGTGCTCCTTCACCCACTCACTCCCAGTGGCTCCCCAGCCCCATGGTACAGGCAGGGGGCAGCGCACACCTCCAACCCCCTGCTCGCCGGTAAGGAATGAGCTGGTGCTAAGCGCAGGGAAAAGCAGCCCATTGCCTGCCCTGTGGCCAGTGCTCTCTGCTACAGCCACTCACAGCCTGCGCGGGGCTGTCCTGGGCAGGCACAGGCAGCCCCACATGGGCTGCAAGCAGCTGCAGCGCGGGACACCGGCCATGGAAGGGGCTGCTCCCCCACTCAGCACCAGCTTGTAACCTGCCCCTGCTGCCAGCCTGGGCCCCATGCCGACTCTGGGCTCACCCGCTGGGACTGTGCATGGCGGAAGCAGCAGCTGCAGCCCCCCCACTGCTTGCCATGCTGGGCAACATTTGCTGCTGCTGCCTGCTTGTGCACTGGGCAGCTCAGCTGCGGTGGTGGCAGCCTCACCACAGCCTACCAAGACATTCCTTACCAAATGGTCCAGATAAAAATCAGTTGTTTTTGAGAATTTAAGTGCATCTCCACTTACAAGTACAGAAGAAGGAAAAGTGAAAGACAGACTGGAAGAATTTTGTTGCCAATCAGTTCATGCTGCTGCAGATCTCTTGGATCCAAGATTCAGAGGCAGAATCGGTGCCACTCAGATATCCCACCAATATATCAGGGCACCTCTAGCTCCAGGCAATAGCTGTGAAGCTGAACCAATACTATAAGTACAGTCTGTCACTGTGACATGGGTCACTTAGTCAGCTGCATCCCTTTTTAGTGCTGCTCACATTTTGGACCCCAACTAAGTGCCTGTTCGGAGTTGTGATGCTCAGCTAGCGAAATCAATCCCTGGATAAGGGAAAGAGCACACGTGACAAGGAACATTCTGCTTACTAGAGCTGCCCTGACAGATTTTTTGGGTTGATACCGACAGCCAATTAAGGAGGCATATCTGCCAATACCAATCCCATTTCCAATAGGCAGCCCAGCAGCTTGGAGAGCAGTGTTCGGCTGGCAAGTCTGTTGTGGTGGAAGGGAAAGGGCATGGGAGCGGGGGACAACGACACAGGTAGAGGCCCCCTGCAGTAAGGGCAGGGGTGGTGCTGGGACAGGACACAGGACAGAGCTAGGACTCATCTGGGGAATGGGGGGGGGAGGGGAAAGGCCCGCTCCCACCGCTGCCGCTTGCCCTGTCCCGAGCATAGCCTGGCTTAGTCCCACCAGGAAGAGCCGGCGCAGCCCCAGGCCCAGCCAGGAGCAGCAGCAGCAGCCCTCCCCACCCCATTCACAGATCCAGGAGCATATGGCTCCCATGCCCTTCCAGAGGTGCATGCTTGGGTGGGAGCCCCCCCACCCCTCCAGACAAGCCACAGCTCCATTCTGTGCCCTGCCCTGGCTGGACAGCCCCAGCCCTAGCACCACTCCCTCCCTCACCACAGGGGCCTTGATCTGCCACCCTCCCCCCCATGCCCCTTCCATCCCATCTCCCCTTCCACAACAACAGACTTACCAGCTGGGCGCAACTCTCCAAGCTGCCAGTCTGTGCTCCTCACATCTAGGTGCTGTGCTGCAGCTGCACGCATGCACAAGGCATTTGTCAGCCACATCAGGCAAAAAAAGCCAATTTCCAATATAGTCAATTTTCTTTATATCAGTGCCAATCCAACATCAGATCGATGCATCTGTGCACCTCTACTGCTTACGTGAACTTTGTCAAAGAGTGCCAGAAGTCTGTGCCTGGGGGACTCTTTCTGATTAGTTTCTACATCTGTACACCCTGGCAGAACAATGAATGCCTCACCATACCAACAAACTCAGTGTACAGACAAGTGTTCATCCCAGAGAGACAGTGAATGTCAGCAGCAACTGCTGGTGGATGGTGCATGCTAGCATTTAAGCATGAACTGCCTGTCTCAAGATTTAGCATTGATTAAACTCCTTTTTACAACATCATTTAATAAAGTATGGTGATGCTATTAGTTATAATTCATATTGTGTATAGCTTTACTTTCATAAGACACTTCAGTTTAGAGTTTAACTGAATGCTTATATTGCTTAATACTGTGTCAATTAATGGCTTTCACGTGCTTAAACTGGGGTGAGAGGTGGGACTGCTAGGGCTCCTTGGTCAAAAGCATGGGGGACCCTGCTGTGATAAGCCCACCAAAATGATGGCCAGCCCCACAATCAACCTGTGAAATCAGCTGCCTGGCTCCTTGATTTCAATAGGTCCCCAATTATGATGAGCCACAAAGTCGACTTACTCCCTCAGCACTTCCTATATAGAAATGCTGATGCCTTTCTGGGGCAGTTTTAAAGTCTGGATTCCTGTTCCACCCAAAGGAGGAATGGGGGTGGGGGCGGTGCAGCCACACCACCGTACCCCCAACCACCCCCACATACCACCTCTCTCAACAAAGGCTGAGGGCAGTTTATTCCAAGACCAAATAGTTTATAAAGCAAGGGGGAACAAAACAGATTTCCTAAATAACTTCTGATCCCATGAGCCAGATGAGTTCGATAGAGCTGGCCCATGGGCCTGATCAAGACCCACATGCCAGGATTGGGCACTGGGGCCCGATACTGCCCTCTCCAAGCCCATGTGTCAGGATTTGACTCTGGGGCCTGGTGCCATCCCTGCTTAGCACTGCCTGCTAGGATCAGGTACTGATCCAGTGCCACTACTCTCCCTGCTGCCAAGTTTCTGGATCTGTGGGGAGCCCTGTGGGCCAAATGGCATGGGGTGGAGGCAGCCCATGGGCCAGATGTAATATTGTTTAGGGCAAGGGTATTCAACAACTTAGCCTTACTTACACCTGCCCAAGTAAGCTAACCTTACAGGACTTTCAGATACCCAGGCTCAGGCTCTGGTGGTGTTACCTATCAGCTCCGTGTCCATAAGGGAACCCTGGCACCAGCTTGCTGGACTTAAAGGACTCCCCCCCCCGCCCAACCCAGAACCAAGCAGAAAAGTATAATAACTCTCTCAGGCCATACGTTCCTCAGTCCCAGTATGGGAGACCCATTTAAACTTGGTTGACTAAAACTCAGTTGCTGGGCTAGGGAATGCTGAGGCAAGAGACTGGGTATGGGAGACATTTGAACAATGGTTAAGGACTCATCACAATGTCCAGTCTGTTGGAGCCCTGACCACAGATGCCATCGTACTTTTCCTAGGATGACTGGTGGAAGTCCTCACCACAAAATTTATGAATGCTCCAAGTAATCCCCTTAAGTATGTTAAAAGACTACAGTAAGATCTGAAAGTCATGCTAAGCTAAGGCTATTCACGATAGGTAAAATACAAAACACTGATGCTGACTTCACAGTGCAAGCACAGCTAGGCTATCTAAGATGAAATAATGCAGTAACCCTTCCAGCCAGCTCTTAGGTGTCTGGTTACTCCTTAAAACTTCGTTTTTCAATCAGTTTCTTGAGATGTTCCAAACCAGATAACCCCTTGTCACTGAAAAAGGCAATTCATTTAAATAGAAACTGTTTATATAAACATCATCATTTTCCCTATCAGTTATGGCTTGGGGGCCTCTCGATTTACACAGTTAAAAGAATGCTTTGAAGAGGCTGGACTAAGGGTATACAAAAAAACCCCCCAAAACAGTAAAGCAGCAAACAGTGTGCTTTGAGAGGGAGAAATCTCTGACACTATCCACTGTTGTTCTCAAGAAGCTGGGATAAACAGACTGTCTCTCTTGGTTGCCTGTTTAACCTTCAGCTATCATGTTAGGAACTTTTAACACCCAAGTGCCTTGGAACAGCAAGATTCCAGTTCTCTTAGCATAGCTTTCTGAACCTGAATTTTATTAGTTAAGCTTGAGCTAGGTTTCCTCAAATACTCAATTGAACCAGAGTTATGTTGTAATTGTTTTTGTTTTTCCTTGCATGGCTATTACTACTAGCACCATCATAAGTTTCATATACTTAGCAATTAATAACTTGTCAAACTGGTAGTAACTGGGTGCATTTTTTTTTCTCTACTTCCTCTTCCCTACTTACTCTGCAGCAATGCTTCTTTTACCCCAGCCAAAGATCCTTGTAAAGCTGCAAAATACTGTGGAGTCTGCTCATCAAGAGGTTATCATTACTAGGACACTTAGGGCAAAAGATTGGGACGTGCCAAGTTTGAGACCCATAATGGGATCAGCTTGTATGGGTTGATTGACCCAGTTTGGCTCAGACATCCCCTAATGAACTGAATGCTGGCCCATGAGGGTGTCAGCTGGACACCCAGCCCGATTCAGAGGTATTCTGTTCACCTGCATGCTTGTGTCCAACTGCATTTTACTGTTTCCCTGATGAACTGGGATATGAGGGTGTCAGCCTGTACATGCTGATCAACCAAGTCAAGCATGCCATGTTAGAGAGAGAGAGAGAGAAAAAAAAGACACATTTGGTGGCTGGAGGAACCCAGCCCTATTGAAACAGAGTCCTACAAGATAGCTCCACTGGGGGGTGAAGACTTGCAGAAGGGAGAGATAAGAGCTCCATATAGAAACTCAAGTAACACAAGCAACACACTGATAGAATTACAGAGACCCCAGAAATGTACCCCTAATAAGTGAACACACCCCAAAGTGACGGGCACATCTCGTAATAGCAGGTCTCAAGGCACAAGTTCCAGAGCAGAGAACCAGCTAATCAGGAATAAACCTCCATGTTTTTGCCAAGTGAAATTGGCACAATGATGGTACTTGCCAGAGGTTGTTCTCAGCTGAACTCATGGATCATGACAGGACACAAGGGAGAATAATCTTGGACAGTTCAACCATAAATGGCCTATATACCTACTTCTCCTCATGTCAAAGGGGAACATTAAGAAGCCAGACAAGACTTGCTATGCAAGATGCAAGGCTCTCTTAGGGTGATAATTTATCAAACCAACTGCAGAGTTGGGACAGAGTTGGACAAGCTTTCAAATACAAAACATTCTTCTTCAGGTCTGAGGAATAAAATCCAGTCTATACAGTTAGTCCAACAGAAGACATCACCCTAACAAAATCCTTCTTTCTGGCATAATTCCTGGACAGCTACAACACCACTCTTAACACTGCTATGGCTCATTATGTCAGAAATCTGCAGAGATTCCCCTCTCATCAAGGACCGTTTCCCTGGTCTGGTGCTACTACACCATAGCATGATGTAAATATCATCTAATGAGTCCATGTACTTCACCCATGTAAGAATCGTGGAAGCATCCTGCTCCCCCCACCTCATTCTGAGGCGAGATGGAAACAGAGGTTCTCACTGTAAAGAAGTGGTTTAAAATAAAGCAAAATGCATAAAGCGTACCAAGTAGTGAAGAAATAGCCACCACCTACCAGCCTCAAATTTGATCCGAAACAGCATTAGCATGGAAAATGATTGTCAGTTTGACTTATTCATACCAATGACAAGCTGCATTCTTCATTTTATATATTTTTTTTTTATAGCTGAAAGGACGCAAAAAAAAAAAATAAAAAAAAAAAATAAAAAATAAAAAAATGGCAGCTACCTGACCTAACCCAAAGATACCAGCTGTTTTCTTAGTTACAAAATTACTGAAACTAAGAAAAGGATTTGAGACCCTGAGCATGTGACAATGGAAAGTTTAAAATTTAGTCTTCATGAAATTCTTGGGTAAAATAGATGCAACCCATTGAATAGATGTTCTTATTTTCATTTAAAAGGAACACAAATAAGACATCCACAAGCACTAACTTGGAATTTGGAAAAGTTGAAGAGCCACTATTGGGTTTGTCCCAGGAACATAGGATTGGGCAAGGGGGAAGCCACACCTGCAGATAAACGAGAAGGGAAAAACAATCTACTTGTTCCAGGGCTCCAAAGCAGTGAAGAAGTGTGCTGGGGAGTATTGCCTACGCAGTTTATCAGCCACGCTGACCTACAGCTGTGACTGCGTGATGTCATCAGGAGATGTTACCCGATGGGGATAAAAGCCGGCCCCAAGAGTGTGGAAACGGGCATGCTGGGAACAAAGAGCGCAGTGGGGAGCTGAAGATCTGGCAGGGGGTGAATCGGTGGCTGCAAGCCCTCCCCACCCCAGAGAGGAACAGCATTGGCCGGGGCAGGAAAGCTGGCATGGAGACTAGTGGCAGCGGCAGCAGGACCTATCACAGCCACCACTGGGACTGACCAGTTCAGCAGCGAGCTGGAGGGACCAGCCGAGAGATCGGCAGCAGTGGGAGCCACCGAGCACAGCAGTAACAGGTGCAGCAGAGGCGCTGAGCTAAAGAGGGCTCCGGCAGGAGCCAAAGGAGATCCTGATTGGGGTGGGAGCACAGGTCCCAGCCCAGGGAATGCGCCTGCCGAAGTCACCGGGGAAGTGGAGTCAGCTATAGCACTAGGGCTGCTTCCTCTTCCCCCGCTTTCCTTTGTTCTTTTCCCCTTATTGTGTTTTTCCCCCCTCACTGTTTTGTTCCCTCTTGGACTTTGTTGGCAGGGCTTAGGGGTCCTCACTGTCAGGCTTGTGTTGTGGTGGTGGCGTAGATTCTTTAGTTTTCCTTTCTTCTCATTCTGTTTTCTTTCCCCACCCAGCACGGGTTTACCCAGTGCTTTCCATTGGACTTCAGGAGACCAGGGGCCTTGACAGAGGATCGCAGGGTGCAGTGAACGTGGCGGTGGTCAGTGGCATCCCCCTGGAATATCCAGAGAATGTCTTGGAAGACGGGACATCTCGAATCTCCTCAGACCCAGGTAGAACCTCAGACATTCTTCCACAACGAAGGGGACATAGATCATCATCCAAGGGTCAGTTGCAAAGAGATCTGGAGGCCTGTCTCAAAGGGTGGCACATGGCCAGGGTACAGGGAAGGTTGGAGCCCCGCGGACACTCGCCAAGGGATGTGACGACTCTGGAGGCACCCTCAAAGGAGACTCCCTACACTGGAGATCCATCCCAAGTTGTGGCAGGCAAGTTTGGGGGCCACTCCGACAGCGACTGAGGGATCCTCCGGGGCCTACACAAGACTCCTTGGCACACAGGACCAGATGCCTGTACAAAGGCAGTGTGACAGCAGATCATAGAGCGGAGGCGGACACAGGGTTACAGTGATCCGGCCAAGTCCTTTGGAGAGAATCACTCTTAGGCAAGGACAGGCAATTACTTTGGGCAGAGGGCCACTTACCAAGTTTTGGGAAGCTGTCAAGGGCCACATGGGTAGCCCTGCTCCTTGACAGTTGCCCTGCCCCTGGTTGCCATATTGGGACCAGAAATCCAACCCCCTAGCCCCTGACCTTTGCCACTGGAAGTCCCTCTCCTTGCCCTGGAAGTACTCCTTTTGGGAAGAAGGGTACTGTGACCTGGAAACTGTGAAAAAGATATATATATGCACGTGCACATGTACCATCTACTATAACTTATTCAAAAATATTTTTCTACTGATTTCTGCATTTACAAAAAGTGTATCTAGAGGTGGCTGCATAATAGTTTAAAATACACTCCTACTGTGCTTTGTGTGGACAGCAAGGGGTATAAGTGGCGGTGTGGCTGGGAAGAGTGTGTGTGGGTATGGTGGCTGGGTGTGTGCTAAGAGAGCCAGGGCCAGGCTGCCAGCTCCATAGCATGCAGCTCTAGAACACTGCACGTGAGCCTCACACGATGCAGCCAGGCAGACACCATGCCCAGGCACTGCACTTCTACAGCCCCATCCTGGGTCTTTGCCAGTCCCAGGGCACTTGCACAGGCTCCATGTTTCTGCCTGCAACCACCTTTCCCCGTGTTCCCTCCTGCAGGCTTGCCCACTGCTCCCTGCAGCTGCCCTGCTTCCTGCAGCGCTCCCCACAGCCTTCTGCCAGGACCTGCCGCAGCCTTGCTGCAACTCCGCTGCCTGCCACAACCATCGCTTACCATGGCTCCATCTGCCGGAGGCCCCCATGCTGATGCTGCACACCAGGGCCCACTGTGCCTGTGCCACTGCCACCCACTGGGGCTCTACTGCCCGCCAGGTCCTGGCCACGGCTCTGCCACCCACTAGGGCCCATTTCCTGCTGTGGCTCTGCTGCCTCCCCACCACACAGCTGTGGCTCTGCTGCCTGTCAGGGCCTGCTGTGGCTCCACTGCCCACTGGGGCTCCGCCACCTACCCAGTCCTGCTGCGGCACTGCCACCCACTGGCTCTATAGAGCCAGAGGCTTCTGGTTGGGGGCTGAGGGTGGGAAGGGGGTGGGGGTAGAGCCAGGCTAGACTTGCTGCTCAGCCACAGGCTCCGGCTGGGTCCTGCTGCCGCTGGTCACCTATCTTGACAGAAGCCACAGGCAGATATAAAATTAAATTTTCTAAATTTTTTAAAAAGGTCCTGTGGGCTAGATAGAGTGGGCTGGCAGGCCAGATCCAGCCCATGGGCGGTATTTTGCCCACCCCTGCTCTTAGGTGTCCCTGCAGTTAAATCTTTACCTTTAAATTTCTGTGCAAGTGTGTAAATAGGAGTCTCCAGCTTCTAGAAGGAAGCAGAGATTCAACTTGCGACTGCAAAACAACATGTCTCTTGGAAAGGAATCAGCTGCCCACCACAGCCAATTTAACAGAGCACGGCAACTTGAGGTGCCCGAAATTTGTCTGTAGAGAACTGGCAGTCAGTATAGCAGAACCATCCAGACCAGCATTTCTCCCATGGGCTGCGAACCAAACAGAAAGTTCAGAGGATGCAGAATAGACCCCTTTAACTCAGAACAGAGTCTTTTCCCATCAACAGCAGGACAACCCTCAGCCCCTGTGCCACCCTGGCTTTCCACAAATCTAGAGATGTTGCCAGCCCCTAGGTTGGAGGGGAGGACAAGGACCACATCAGGAGAAGGAAGACCCATATACAGGGCAGCAATGGAGAGAGGAGAAGGAAGAGGACAAGAGCTGAAGCTGAAAGAGTAAAACGGAGCAGATGAGGGAAGCAAGCCAGAACCAGCCTCTCCAGAGGAGCTGCAAGGGAAGCCCAGTGCGGCTCGGAGCCCTACACAAGCTCCAGGTGCGGCAGCTCGAGGCCCGGCCCCTCGCAAGACAACACGCGCGGGCCGGCAGTTGCAGAAGCGCGGGAGGAGCCGGTGGCTCCACGCCACGGAGCCGAGGGAAGGAGGCGGCCGATCCCGCGCCCTGGCACGCGACGTCGAAGGGAGCCGCGTCCCGGCAACGGCGGGACCTGGGCCGCCCGCCCCGCGCCGCGCCCCTCCCTGCGCACGGGCAGC
>NW_017728914.1:621374-624697 GCF_001723895.1 Crocodylus porosus | reverse complement strand
CCCGCCCGAGGTGGCCGGCGCGCGGGGGACTGTCCGGGCGGCCGACACGCCCGAACGGGGCCGCCAGCGCCACGAGCCAGGCCGGGCGGCCACATGCTCAGCAACTGGAGCCCCTCGGCCCAGCCGGGCCCTAGCGCCTACCTGCCCCTCCATGGCGAGCGCGGCCGTCGAGCTGCAGGGGGTGGGTCCCGGCCCCTTTATAGCCCCCGCCCCGCCCCGGCCTCGAACCTTCCAGCGCGCCCCACCCGCGGGGGCCGGGCCTCCGGCTTGTTCTCAACCCCCAGCCCTGGAGGCGGCGGGCCGGGCCGTGGGGCATTGGCTCCCTCTGTCGGCCCGCCGGCACCACCCTCCAGCGGCCGCGGCCGCCGCCGCCTCGCCCCGCGGGCTAGTGACCCAGCCGAGGTGTCCTGGCCCTCCCCTGCCGGCTCCCCCGACCTGCCCCGGGGTCCCCGCACCGCGCCCAGAGCTGCCGTCTCGTCCGGCCAAAGCGCCACTGCACCCAGCCCCTGCCATGCTGCCTGGGGCCTCCTTGCCCTAGGGGATCTGCGCCTCCCCTTCAGCACCCCACTGCCCTCTTACCTACCTACCTACCTACCTTTACAGTGCTGGCTGCAATCACCTGTTCAGCTACCTCTCCTCACCACCTAAATATACCCTCTCCCACCCCAAAGCCAACCCCCTCCTCTGCCCTCTCCTTAGTTAATGTTTTCCTTTCTGAACAGCTTTTTGGCAATGGAGATTCCCTCCAGAGACCCTCCCTTGGGCACTTCACTTACAGCCTATCCCAGAGAGAGACTTGAAGCTTCATTTGATACAAATTAAAAGATGAAGAAAAACATGGGGCCTCCATCCCCCCGGGGGCCAGCCCCCATAGAATCACAGAACATTAGGGTTGGGAACGACTTCAGGAGGACACATCTGGTTCAACCACCTGCTCAAGACAGGGACACCCCCAGCTAGGTCATTCCAGCCAAGGTTTTGTCAAGCTAGGTCTTAAAAACCTCCAAGGAAGGTGTCCACAACATTTCTGCATAACCTGGTCCAGTGTTTTATTCTCCTTTTGAGAAAATTTTTCCTAGTATCTAATGTAAACTCACCTTGCTGCAACTTGAGACAGTTACTCCTTGTTCTGTCATCTGCCACCACTGAGAGCAGCCCAGCTCCATCCTCTTCCAAGCCCCACTTCAGGTAGTTGAAGGCTGCTATTAAATCCCCTCTCAGTCTCTTCCTCTCTAGCTCTTTCCTCACAGGCCTGTACCCCAGTCCCCTCATCATTTTTGTTGCCCTCTGCTGGATTCTCTCTAATTCGTCCACATCCTTTTTGTAGTGGAGGGCCCAAAACTGGACACAGGACTCCAGCTGTGGCCTCACTGGTGCTGAATAGAGGGGAATAATCACTTCCCTCAACCTGCTGGCAACACCCCTACTGTTAGCCTTCTTGGCAACAAAGGCACACTGTTGGCTCATATTCAGCTTGTCTGCTGTAACCCCCAGGTCCTTTTCTGCCCCCCCACCTGTACTGGTGCATGGGATTGTTCCATCCTAAATGCAGGACTTTGCACTTGCCCTTGTTGAACCTCATGAAATTCCTTTTGGCCCAATCCTCCAATTTGTGTAGATCACCCTCCAGCATATTCCACCTGGAGTCCTTTTGAATATCTGGCTGCTTATTTTACTAAAAAAGGTGGCTCTCACAACCCCCTGGAGTGCCCCTTTAAGGGGAGCACCATGAAAAATAAATAAGTTTTTGAAAGTAGTGGTGCTAAATTCAGAAGAGTTATAGGGCCTTGAGCCTCAGAAGCTTGAGATCTACAGTCACAGCCTGTGGGGACCATACGCAGGGGCCCTCGCAGTGGTGATGTGTAGGGGAGTGCCAGTGTACCCCTTGACCAGCCACGCTCATTACATAGGTGATGGGGGGGTGCCCCACCCTGCAAGCTCTGGCTGGGGACTGGAGCACTGTGGCACTCCCAGAAGCCGCTGCAGTGATCGGCCATTTCATGTTTGGCAGTGAGGGACACCACCCCCACCTGTCAGTGGGATTGGCCTGGTAAGGCCACCCTCCACACCCCACCATCAGCAAGATTGACTGAGGAGGGACCCTCCCCTGTCATTGATCGCTGAGGGGCATGTGTCCCCCAGACTAAGGCAGCACTAGCCATCAATGGGCCCTCAGCTCTTCTAGGAGCAGCTGAGCCCCACAGCTCCACAGCACTTTGGCAGCAACCGCCACTTTGGCACTTTGGCAGCACTTCTCAGCAGCCATCCTGCAAGCAACCACCACCAGGGTAAGGGCACAGGAGCAGGGGCAGAGAAGCTTGCAGGTAGTAGTGCAGTTCTCTCTTGGAAAGGGCAGACTTGCACTGAAGGAGTGGAGATGGTGATAACACTGAGAAATTACCTTAACACACTTGAGCCAGGTGGTATCACCCTTTCTGCAGGCAGAGAGATACTTCCTGGGTTCATGCATCTATGCTTACCATTGGCTTAGTGTTGGCAGGGATGCCAGTGGAAAAGATCAGAAGCAAGGACTACACAAAAGATGCTAACACTAGCATATGTTGCTGCCACTGTTCACTGAGGGCCTGATACTGGGAAGATGAGAAGCAACCCCCCTCTTGGGGAATTGAATAGGAATGGAGATAACCTGGAAGGTGCTGAGTTTTTATAAAAGACAATAGCACTGCAATTTCTATTGGTAGGAGAACAAAGGCAAAATAGTTTCAGGGCAATCTGTGCAATCTGTGTGAAGGGGGCAATCAGGCTTTCTTTTGCATGGTCAGCTGTATTTACTATGGGCAAGTCAATGAGCAGCTCAGCAAAACCCATGTTCACAAACACCTTGACCCAGGAGAAAAAAGCCAGCACTGAAACCCACTTTCTTCTCTGAGTTTTTTGGGAACTCTCCTTCTGGAGAGGTCAGCTGTTCCTTTCTCATCTCCTAAAATTAATCTAGTAAATTCCATTAGCTTAGTCCTGCTCTACTCAAGCAAACAAAGAACAACTTTGGTTTAGTCTGAATTAATATTAAAAAACATGCTCAGTGATCACTTTAGAGTAAGTATTGCGGAAGAAATTAAACTTCATGTTGTGGTTGAATCAGAACTGACAGAGACAGCTTTTCTTTACTGAGGGCTATACTGTGATCACAGGGAGAATTCCACATAGCAAGGGAATCACCCACTTGTCTGTTGAAAGGAATCCTCCCCCTCCCTCAGTTTCTAAGCATTTTTATACTTAAGACAGATAAAGAGAAAAAAAATACGACCTTGAAGAAACTAAAACAAACTTACTTAATTGGACATCTGTGCCCAGAGTAATAG
>NW_017728914.1:568848-618317 GCF_001723895.1 Crocodylus porosus | reverse complement strand
ACCCACTTGTCTGTTGAAAGGAATCCTCCCCCTCCCTCAGTTTCTAAGCATTTTTATACTTAAGACAGATAAAGAGAAAAAAATACGACCTTGAAGAAACTAAAACAAACTTACTTAATTGGACATCTGTGCCCAGAGTAATAATGCAGGAATTTTTTTTTTTTAATCTCAAAACATATAACCGAAATAAGCAGCATTAGCATTTCTGGTCTCTGTCTGTTTTTTTCTAGTCAGAGACTAAATTCACTTCAGTATTTATTGAATCAGAAGGCGCCCTTTGCAGTCAGTGAGAATTGTGTGACTGATAGGAACAAGATCTATCCCATAGACTTTTATAAAGTATTTGAAATTCATGCCCTTTATTACCAGTTCTAAGATTGTAAAGCTTGGAAAATTTTTAAAATGTAGCATTTGTTCAGCTGTGAGAAAGAAGCAAGTCTTTAATTTTCCTTTGTGGACATAAGAGTTCCTGAATTTAAAAGAATATTTAAAAATTATTAAATATAGGAATTGCATTCTTATTAAGTCAAACAATAACTTCTACTTTTCAAAAGTCTGTCATGATACCTAAGATACCATGATACCTGTGATTTACTTTGCAATTGCATGCATGTGACATATACTTTATTTTTTCCCAAAGGATTCCAAGGATACGAGGCATCCCCCTTCATTAAATTTCAGTGGAATTTAGACAAATCTGGTAATTTCACCCTTAAAACAAAGACATGTAATAGGATGAAGCTTGTAAACAGAAGAGTTGTTATGACTAAGACTCAAAAGTATAGCTATTTACAGAATAAATCTTAATAGATTTTTTTGCAATCCTCAATAGGATTTGGAGCAAAGAATAGGTGAATGGGCACACAGGTAGAATGGGGAATTGTACAAGTTGTAAGAGATGCAGTCTTGGCTGCCCCACCTCACCCATCACCCCTCTATGAGTCCCCTCACCCTGTTTATACTGCCTGGTGGGGGAAGGGGATAGCAATTGATCCTATCCAGTCCCACCTGCTCCACACCCACTGCCAGGGTTGCTGGGTGGGCAGATGAGGTCTCCATGGCGATTGGCCTGGGGCCCTTGTGGGCAGGGTACACTTTGGCAGGGTGGATGGGATGGGGCTGCAGGCAGGCAAAGAGTGGTGTCTGGGAGTGGGGCAGGTGGATGGGGCCAGGATCAGGATTGTGGAGTGGTGACAGTGTGGGGCTGGGGCCAAGCCATGATTCACTCTCTGCACATCCCTGCGATGTGTGTTATTCTGGATCTTAGGTAGAAGCAGGATGACTCTTTGTCCTCATTAAGCCTTTATTGCAACAACTAACCCCTGACCAAAAATGGCTGCCTGAGTTAGGGTTACCATATATCCAGGTTTTCCTGGACATGTCCTCTTTTTTGGCCCCCTATCCTCCTGTTTGGGCTGGTTTTTAAAATCCAAGCAAATGTCCAGGTTTTAGCTTTTCCTGGACACTTTCAGCTTGGCTGCTTGGGGCTGGGGGCAGCGGGGAAAGGTGATTGTCTTTTGGGAAACTATGTGCTCTGCACGCAGGCCCCGGCAAACTGCTTGCAGGTAAGAGACAGAAAGACACAGAGGGTGTGTCTGTGCGTGCACGTGTGAATAGGGCTGGGGAGGCAGGGGACTGAGGGTTGGGAGTGAGGGACGCTGGCATGGGGGGTGGGCAGGAGCTACGTGTCTGGAAAGAGGGGCACAAGCAGGACCGTGGGGGCAGGGGGCTGTGGATCAGGAGAGAGGGGCATGGGCAAGACTGGAGGGACAGGGGGCTGCAGGTTGGGAGTTAAGGGCACCAGCATGGCTGGGGGACAGGGGGCTGTGGGTTCAGAGTGGGGGGTGCCAGAAGGATGGGGGGCCAGGGTATAGTGGGTCAGGAGTGAGAGGCAGCAGCAGGGTTGTGGGGGCTGTGGCTTAGGAGTGAGGGGCAGAGGCAGGGCACAGGCATATCACTGCCCCCTTCCCCCCCATCATATACCCCCTCCTCCTCTCCCCCTTCCTCCCCACAGTTGTCCTCTTTTTTGATACTGGAAATATGGTAACCCTAGGACTAACACTTCCCTGTGGATGACATCACTCTTTAGTAAGAGGGTTAACCCTTACAACTACATCCGCCTCTCTCAAAGGAAAACTTGATACACAGTTACAAAAGGAACCTGAACAAAGCAGAAGCAAAGGTAAGTCTATTAGTTTAGACCCGACTATTCACAGCTCTAATCTCTTCGGTGGAACTGAGGTGCATCCAGACCTAGTGTGCTAACTGGTGGAATTTGGTGGAGATATTCTTGATTCCTGTGGACAAGACCACTAGGTGTCTTCACCCGGTATGAATGAGAAGTATCTGCCCTAGCCTGGACAGTGCCTTGGTTCCCTGGATCTGGGATCCAAACTTCCTGCTCCGGGGAAGGAGTAGGTACATGTGAAGGGACAGTTGGCGGGGCTGGGTGTGTTTAAGTCAGCAGGCCCGGATCATCTTCATCCCAGGGTGCTGAAGGAATTGGCCAGTGTCATAGTAGAACCCCTGGCACAGTTGTTTGAGCACTCTTGGTGCTCAGTCAGGTCCCAGAGGACTGGAAAAGGGCCACTGTGGTCCCTATTTTCAAGAAGGGGTGGAAGAAGGATCTGGGTAACTATAGGCTAGTTAGCCTCACCTCTATTCTTGGAAAAACCTGTGAGATAATTATTAAGGATCACATTTGTGGGAGTCCAGCAGGAAAAATAACGCTGAAGGGCAACCAGCACAGATTCATAGCAGATAGATCCTGCCTGACTAACCTTGTTTCTTTTGATGACCAGGTCACAAAATACTTAAGATGCAGGGGACGAGGTAGATGTCATCTACCTGGATTTTAAGAAGGCCTTTGATACAGTATCTCACCTTGTTCTCATAAATAAACTGAGAGGCTGTGACATAGATGATTACACAGTCAGGTGGGTGGCAAGTTGGCTAATGTGACACACCCAGAGAGTGGTGGTGGCTGGGTCGGCATCGACTTGGAAAGATGTGGGTAGTGGGGTTCCCCAAGGTTCAGTCCTTGGCCCAGTGCTGTTTAATGTCTTCATCAGTGACTTGGATGAGAGTGTGGAGAGCACTCCGTCCAAATTTGCGGATGACACCAAATTATAGGGTAAACACACTTGTGGGCAGGGCATGAATCCAGGCAGATCTGGATAGGGTGGAGAAGCAGGAAGAACAGAATAAGATGCAATTCAACAAGGACAAATGCAAAGTGCGGCACCTAGGGAGAAGGAATCACCAACACACTTACAGGCTGGGGGATGACCCTCTCAGCAGTACTGTAGCAGAAAGGGATCTCAGAGTCATAGCTGACTCCAAGATGAACATGAGTCATCAATGTGATGAAGTGATCAGTAAAGCTAACTGCACTTTACCATGCATTAGCAGGTGCATCACAAACAGGTCCAGGAAGGTGATACTTCCCTTCTTTGCGGCACTGGTGTGGCCACAGCTGGAGTAGTTTTGGGCCCTGTACTCAAGGGGAATGTGGATAACCAGAGGAGGGCCACTCGTATGGATAGGGACATGCAGGTAAGGCCCTACGACGAGAGACTGAGGGACCCGAATCTCTTCAGCCTTTGCAAGAGAAGGCTAAGAGGTGATCTTGTGGCTACCTACAAATTCATCAGGGAGGGAGAGCAAGGGATAGGAGATGCTGTTTAACAGGGCACCCCTTGGAGTAACTAGAAATAATGGCCACAAACTGACAGAGAGCAGATGCAGGTTAGACATCAGGAAGAACTTTATGGTAAGGGTTGCCAGAATCTGGAGTGGACTTCCAAGGGAGGTGGTGCTCTCCCCTGCCTTGGCGGTGTTTAAGAGGAGACTGGACAAGCACCTGGTTGGGGACATCTGATTCCAGCGCTCTTTCCTGCCCAGAGCAGGGGGTCAGATTTGATGATCTGCTGAGGTCCCTTCTGACCCTAACATCTATGAATCTATGTCTTGAAGCATGCCTGGTGTCATAGTTCCAAAACCTGTTGATCCACAGAAATTTTGTGAGAAAGACAAACATAAAGGACCATCAGAGAAAAAACTAAGTCGTTGATCATACATGGGAGGGTTGTACAGAGTCGACAACTCATAAGCAGAGATCCTAGTTTTCTCTGATTTGAAAAAGTCCCCAATTTTCTGTTAAAAAAAAAAAAGTAACCCAAAATTCAGTTCCATGTGGCTGCACCAGAAGTGCTCGCCAGGTGGGGGGGGAGAGGGGGCTGCTTTTCTCCTGCACTGAGCAGCCGTTTGTTTCATGCTGCTGCTGCTGCTTAGCCCAGTCAGGTGAATGCAGGGTCAGGGCTGCATGCACTCATCCCCACCTGTACTGCGGGGCTGGGGCAGGGTGGACTGGGAGTGAGTGGGCACATGGGAGGCAGCAACAGCTGGATGGAAACGCAGGGCCCATGCTGGTGTCCCAGGGCCCATGTCAGTGAGGCCCACAGTGGGGTGGCAGGAGCATGGGGTCCCAGCTAACAGGCTCTATAGAGCTGGGCCAGCTCCCCTCTTTTGCTGCCGGTGCACCTCAGCCCAGCTCCACAGAACCCTGCCACCCCGCTCCGGGCCTCATTGGCACTGGCCCTGGGACACCAGCATAAGCCCTATACTCCTGCACACTCGCTCGCTTCCACTCCCTCCACCCCCGCTGCTGCTTTCCTCACTTGTCTGCCTGCCTGCCAGCCGCTCTGCACCACGCAGCTCCCAGCTGCATGGCCAGACCATGAAACTCAGCAGGAGCCAGACCAGCCCCAAGAACTGGAGTGATCACCCTCAATCCTCCCCTACCTTCCCACCCCCACCCATTCTTACTTGAATTTCCCACTCCCATGCAGGGAGGCCCAAACAGCCCCACGATCCCAAGCCAGAAGCTCCTCCTTGGTCCTTGCTGTTCGGAGTCCTGCTGTGGTTTCCCCTGGGTCCTACTTCCCCTGGGTCTTGCCATTTTTGACAGGCAGCCTGGGGCAGATAAATATCTCTAAATTTTTTAGGCACCCCACAGGCCAGATAAAATGGCCTGGTGGGCTGAGTGTGGCCCACAGGCTATATTTTGTCCACCCCTGAGCTAGAGGAATCTGCTAGAAGCCTGCATGAGAATCCAATTTTGTGAAACCTTTGGCTCTTGCACATGGATGACTGGTGCCTTCTGAGTCGGGGGGGGGGACATGCCCCCCCAGTGGCCAGTCAGTGACCAGGAGGGAGGGGTTCCCCTGCGGCTGATCTCGCTGATGGGGGTGGGGGTGTCCCGGAGGTGTGAGTGGGGCACACGAAGTGCCAGCAGTGCTTCTCCTGGAGCTTCTCCCCAGACAGTGCTCGCGGCAGGGGGGAGTCTCCAGCGCTCCCGCCTGCCCCCCCTGCTCATCACCCAAGCATGGAGTGCTGGCTGTCAGGGAGTGCGCCAGTGCTCTCAGGGGGTGCACATGCACCTCCGCGCACCCCTTATGCATCGCCACTGCTTTTGCAAGTTGAGTCAAGGTGTGTTCCATGGAAGGAAGAATGTGTCTTTTTCTGTGCACATACTTGTTCAGGTGTGTGAGGTCAACACATATCCTAATCTTACCATTGGGTTTTGTTACAACCATGATCCTAGAAAACCAAGGATTAGGTTCTTCAGTCTTTGTAATTACTCCCATTTCTTCCATGCATGTTAGCTCTTCTTTAACTTTGTCCATTTGTGGCAAAGGTACACATTTTGGAATAGTTAATGTATATGGAATGGCATCAGCTTTTAGACATATCTAATATTCACCTGACATTTTTCCTAGACTAGAAAAGACTGATGGGTATTTGGGCTTGTAGTACTGCTCCAAGGATTTCTGGTCCACTATTTCATTTAGTGGATAGAGAAGTTGCAGTGCCTGTATAGCCAGTAAGTCAAGTACAGGCACAGCAAGACTACCAACCACATAGACTTCCTGGTCTATACATCTCCATTTCAGTGTCATCTTGCATTAAAGGACCCTAGTACTTTAAGGGTAGTTTCACCCGGTCCCTGTAGCTGTTTAGCAGGGGTAAGGAGAATCCCATCCCTATGTGGGCTGTAGTAAGTCAGGGATAGCTGAGACTGCTGCTCCTGTATCTATTTTAAATGGTATTGACTGTCCATTGAGCTCAGTTTCTGTCATCCAAACTCCTGGATCTGATGAAGACTCTGTAACTTCACCTAAAAGTACTGTGCAATCCTCTGCCTCCTGTTCTGTGACTTCACAGACTCCAGTGATGGAGACAAACTGAAGAATAGTGGCTTTCATTTTTACATTTCCAACATATTTATTCTGTAGCAGGACAATGAGCATGACTATATCCTGGAGTTTGCCCACGCCTGTGGCATTGGTCTCCTTTCCCACTACTTTGTTGTCATTGTGGGTGCTGGTGGGACCACTCCCTGTGTACATTGTGCCTGTCAGTTCTATTTGAATTTGTCTGTAGTTTCTTTACAATGTGCATTGCATCCATATTAACTAATGCCTGACAGAACTGAGAATCAGTCCTGATTTCTCTTTGTTGCTGTTTAACTAGCTCTGATTGGTGAGCCTGTGGGACAGCCTTCTAAAATGTTAAATCAGGGTCCAACTGTAATCTTTGTGAGAACTCTGTATCATGCAGTCCCACAACTAAGCGGTCCCTAATTATCTTCTCCTTAAGCTCCTCATCTTGGCAGGATTCTGCCACTGCATACAAAGATGTGATGAATCTGTCTATAGGTTCTGAATGCTCCTGTTTACAGATGTTGAATCTAGCTCATTCATAAATCACATTTCTTTTGCCCAGAAAATAATCAGTTAATGCTTCTATCATTGCAGCATAGTTTGTCTCTGCATCTGTAAGAAGCAGTGACAGCAGAATTTCATCCGCGTGATCTCCTCCGAAGCAATTAAAATGCCTGAACTATCGAGGCTACGTTCCAGGGGATTGGAAATCAAACTGTTCTTGTGGTGCAACCGTGTACCTGCATAGTCTCTGTAGTCAGCCTCAGCACCGTACTGCGCTCTGCTGCAGGTAGAGGCGCCCAGCTCGGCTTTGCGCTGGATTCAGATGCTGCTAGTGTCAGAACCATCAGTTGGGAATCACCTATTAGATTTCCTGTTGGTGGCAAGATTCACCACTTCTCACACCATGTATTATTCTGGATCTTAGGAAGAAGCAGTCCCTCTTTGTTCTCGTTAAACCTTTATTGTAACAACTAACCCCTGACCCCAAATGGTCAACTGACCCTTTCCTATGGATGATATCACTCTTTAGTAAGGGAGTTAATGCTTACTAGTATTAGATGGGTGCTGGTTCTGTGGGAAGCAGCCAGGTCCTGGCCATGGAAAGAGCGCCCACCCCAGGTACGTGTGGGCAGTGGATTTAATTTAATTATGGATTGTTGCAAAGACTAGGAAAGAAGAGACAGGAGAGCTAGTGGTGAGGAAATAAAATCCTGTATAACCATTTCTAGTTATGGATTAAATATGAAAAGTGGAATTAGAGCACCCATCTGTCCTTTCCAGAGTATCCAGCTGTATTTATTTGACATACATGCTGTTTTTCCCAACAAAGGCTCAGAAAACAGAAGAACTTAAAAACAGAAATTTGAGATGACCAGAACAGTTTAGAAGGGAACTAGCATATCAAGATACAGCAGGGTCTCTCAAACAACATCACATGCTAGCTGTGTTTGGTAAATACCTGCCCAAATAGTGCTTCTGAAAGACATCCAGGCTCAGGCTGTAGCAGGCTTCAAGGGGGTGGAAGTTTCAGAGGTTAAGGAGCAACTACAGGGAACTACCTTTCATGTTTTCAACAAACAGACTTGTTTTGCTGATGGTACTGGCAGTAATTTGCTCTTGGCTGACCTTAGTAATGGGGCATAAGGGGGAAAAGTGGTCCCTTAGGTATATAGTATCTAGACCATTTAGTGCTTCATAGATCAAACTAGCACTTTGAATTATACCCATCTAGGTTTTTTTGTTCATTTTTTTTGGGTCGGGGAGAGGGAGCAGGAGCACTGGTTCTTCTGGAACATTCAAGGGATTAAATAAAAGGTTGGGGAGAAGCAGCAGACGGATGAAGAGAGACTGGCTTTTGTTTTGCAATATTCAAGAGATTAGATATAGGCTGGAGTTGACAGGGATAAACTGTTCTGTACATGAAGGACCCACATATGAACTCTTCTTTCCTGTGTTTTTCATTTAACATTTTCAATAGAAATTTCCAAATAAGGCTTTTATTGCACACAAAGTAGTGTCACCAATGCACTTTTAAAAGGTGAAACATCACTAGAGTTCAAGGAAAAGAAAATCAGCTGTAAAGACATTTAATAAGAGGCTCTTGCCTTGGAGGAAATCTAGGAAGGTTAAGAGCATCCATGACAGGAAAAAACTCAGAGATAGTAACAGGAGACAGGTGTGAGACTCATAAGGTTTATTAAACTTGCTTAGAATATTTTATATTATGTTTGAGACTAGATAATTTCCCTCCAGCCTTGGAAGGAATGCTATAAGGACATTTATTTAACATGAAAGGAACATGACGCGGTAACCAAGATGCTCAGTATTTGCCAAAGGCACAGGGCTCCACAGCTCTGCCAAGTAACAGTAATGGTCAGAGACAGGAGGCTGGCATTCTCCAGTCTCAGCGAATGCCAGCTCCAGCTCACCCCCAGACTTGCTCAGGGGCAGAACATGCTTCAAAAACAGACAACACAGCATTTCTGCTCCCTGGGGAAAAGGAGTTCCACAATAAAATAAATATGGCTTCAAAGCAACCTTCCAACCCCAAACCTGCTGACGTGTCATAAGCAAAGCAGCCAAGAACCTTGGCATTTACTGGAGGAAATCTTTGCAAATCCTTCCATCAACCAAAATCCAACAAACTAGCAGATGTGGATGGCTGAGAGGACTTCAGGGCTGGCATGTTCGCTTCTTGATTTCTTCAACAAGATTTTCCCTACGAATATCAACCTGAAAAAAAAGAGAATAAAGCCACTCCCTGACATGCTAAAGCATTCCCTCCTGGAACCTTCTTTTTCTACCCCATCCAGTAAGACACGAAATTATACTTGCTGCCCCTTGTTGCAAAGACATAGCAACAATCCACCTTCCCACAAGTACCTGGAAGCCGGTGATTATTGAAGCTGTTTGTAACAAACTGCATCAAGTCACCTCCTGAAGGGCTCTGGATCAAGCTTTATCAGAAAGCAAGTCTGGTTCAGTACCCATCTTACACAAGTATCTCTGCAGAATGACAGGCATGGGAGCTCTCCATATGAACCCTGAGCTAAAGAGGTTGTTACCTTTTTCTTGGGATTCCAAAAGCCCTTTTTTCCTAGACTGCTACACAAAGAATGCTCTTACTCCTGTATCAAAAACAACCTTCTCAAGCTTCCAATGAGCTTTTTAGGAACCAGTTCAAAGGTATCCTCCTGTCACACAGAGAAGAGGCTTTTAAGAGAATCCAGGCTAAATATCACCTATAAACAGGTCATTTACTCCCAGCTGATCATAATTAGCATGGGTTGGTGAATTATCAGATTCAGGGGGAAGGAGTGAGATTTCTCTAGAAGTCTGGGAAACCATTTTCCATGACCAGGCCTCAAGGGTTTTGGCCCCTCATGCCAAACTAGAAGAGGAAATACAGGAGGAAAAGTCTGGCAAGTTTCAGAACAACCCCACCACCAAGCTGTGGTGCTTCTTGATGACTGTGAAACGCAAGCTGAGCTGGACCTACTCACAAAATATTGATGACATTTGCATAATGCAAGAGGATGCAAGTTTGTGGCTGGACCTTCTGAAAAGAAATGAGGCATCACTTCCAGGTTATTTTATTATATTTATGATGATTTTAAGCAGGCTCCCATTTGTCTGGTAAGGAACTGTGGAAAATATCTATCCTTGATTAATTAGTATAGTTAATATTTCTTCTGCAATTAACTTATATGTAGGAAGAGACATTCTCTGTATGGGCCTTGATAGATGTCTCCTCCTGATTTACTCTCATTTTACCTCAGTGGTTCCCTTGATCTTCCAAGGATGACTTCTCAAAAACCTTGTGTTTTTCCTAGTTTTACTAATCAATTTCCTGATATTTTCCAACTTGGTAGAAATGGATAACCTCTTGTTACTGAAGAAGGTTAAATTCAATCAAAATTGGGACCTTTCTAATAACCAATAATGAACAGTGATTAACAGGATTTTCCTGTTAAATTACTGCTTGGGACTCTCTCGATTTACACAACTGTGAGAATGCTTTGAAGTTGCTGAGCTAAAGGGTATAAAAAAGAGGACTGAAATAGCTAACAGGGTGTGCTTCAAGGATGAGAATCATTCTGACACAAAAACTGATACCATGCCTAGCTGGTCTTCTAGGTCAGCGGTTCCCAATCTGTGGTAAATGTACCACCAGTGGCATGCAGACAACCTGTCAGTGGTAAGCATTAACAGATTTATTATAACTACTTTATATGACAAAAATTTGCTGGTGGTACTTAAGGTTGTATTGTTTTAAATTGGTGGTGTGGAATCTGTCAGTTTGAGAACCACTGTTCTAGGTGAAAGGATCCACACCTTAGAGAAGTTGAAAAGATTGAGACCACCTCTTTGCCTGCACCGAAGAGAAACCATCACTTTACAGCAAAATAGTGGACTTTTCTTTAGGTTCATTTAACAGTGAATACTTGTAGTAAATTAAGCCTTTCTGTCACTCATACAAGTTGTGTCAATCCTTTATACACTAATCCTGAATCCTATTTCATGACTTAATGCTTTGGAACCCAAGGATAAGAGCAGGAGACTACCTGCGCTAAAGACTCTGTACAGCTCCCTGGCTCGGAGGGAACTAGAAGGAAACTCAGAAACTGAAGCTGCAGGACTAGACATTAGAAACCTGAACAGGGAAGTTTTTGGCATAAAGAGCCAAAACCAATGGTATCAATTAAAATAACCCAAAATGAGGTGGAATGTTAGCTGAGTATTTTAGCCTGTGAATTCATTTTTACAAGATTTGGAAGGATATTGAGGTAACGTTAACCACAGCACGTCACAAGGGGGTACTACAGAAAGCAACATGACCACACCATAGATCTGCTCCAATCTAGGCAAGTGTTGCTCCAATCTAGACAAGTATTGCCACTAACACAACAACCTCACCTCCACTCTGGTCCTCATTAGCACCTACCCTACTTCTCTCCCTTTGCTCAGTCTGCCCACTGTTTGGGGAGAGCTTTTATCTTCCTGTACCTCGCTAATTCAGACTAAACAGGCCTAGCTTCTTCAATTTCTCCTTCATCAAATAACTTTAAGACTTTCTGCGATGTAGTGTGTGTGTGAATGCGTTACTACAGCAAAATTCAGCACTAGTACTCAATGAATATATACACATAGGCAGAGAGGCAGGCAACAGTCAGGTCTCTCCTCTGTCCTTTCCCATGTATGGTACATTTAATCTCTGACAAGGCAAAGCTGGTCTATTTCCAGCCCAACCCATCCCCAATACGGAAAGTAATTCTCACCTCCTCCCTGGTAGCTACATCTCTCAGCTTGATGACTCCATCCTTGAGCTCCTGCTCACCTATGATGGCAACAAGAGGGATCCCAGTGTCCTCACAGTATTGCAGCTGGTTCAGCAGTTTGGGGTTCTTCTTGTATAGCACTTCTGCCTAGAGGGACCCAGAGCAGAGAAGCATGTTTGTTTCATGCTGATTTCTCTGAGCATTCAGGACTGAGATTCCTACTAACTGGACTTTCCTTCTGCTCTGCATTTGAGGAAGCAGGACCAGAGTTATGAGTTACCAGGAAGTAAATGTGGCTTCTCTTTCTGAAAAATCAGTAAGAGAACTTTCAGAGCTGGAACATTACCTTCAACATTAGAAAACACTTCTATGTTCTATGTTCACATCAGCAATATCAGGACAGCGGAGCTGGAAGACCTTGCCTCTACCCATTCCTGTGCTGGGGCTGGAGAGTGAGAAGCTGTGTTGGTTCTATGCAGCTGGAAGATGTACCCACATTGCTGCTATTTCTCTCTGTCCCCTCAGTGAAGAACTGAGTCAGGGCTGGGCAGCTTCCAGCTGTGCCCACACTGCAGGGTTGGGAAGGAGCAGAGAGAAGCAGCAGTAGTGCAGGCAAAGCTTCTAGCCGTCTACCCCTAGTGCAGCTCCTCCTTCCTGCTGGAAGCTAGACTCATGACCCAACCAAGGCATGGGGGGATGGGAAGGGAGGCTGGGAAAAGTATTGAGCCAGCACAGCTCCCGCTTGCCTGGCTTCAACAGGCAGAGACAGCTGCCCCCCGCCCTTGCTGCTGACACACTGCCAAAGCCTCTGGGCCCATGCTGAACTGGATCCAGGTTGTTCCTGCCTGTGGCTCATAAAGGTTGCTGGCTCCTGAGGTAGGCAGTACAGTTCAAGCTCTCTTTCTGCTTTGCTGAGGCCCCAGAAAGCCTACCTCTACCAGTGCCAAGGGTGGGCTGGGAAGTTAAATCTAGGAAGAAGGCGCAATTTTCTCTTGCTGGGCAAAATGGTGGGGGGAGCTGGACAGCAGCTCTTAGGTCTGAAGAGGCGGCTACAGCTGGAAAATGATGTGGAGCAAGGGACTTAATAAAGGATGTCCTGTACGCTCTCGCCCAGGGACACAAGAAAATACCTTTTGGAGCCCCCAGGAGGTAAAGTGACCTGGGTGCTTTTATTAAGCAGATGCCAAGTCCCCTTCTCAGTGACTGGCAGAGGAGGAGGAGGAGTGCGTGAATGTAGACATGGAACCTCTGGATAGAATTGAACAGGTAGTAAAATCACAATCAAAAGCTCAGAGCTTGTTGCTCAGGTGCAGCATCTCTCCTGAAAGTCCTCATTGCTCACAGTCCTCCATGCCCAGCACCAGAAAAAGAAGGAATAGATCCAACTGGTCTCTCTTTCCTTGCTCAGACACTTTCCAGTCATACCTTGATCCCAGAATCCCATAGCTCAGAGATGAGCTTTAATCTCTCTTCAAGGAGTTTCTTTTGAGCAGACGCCACAAGCACTTGTGTGTCTGTTGTCCGGATCTTCTCCTTGGAAGCCTGGGAGCAGAGACAGGATGTTTAGAGATCTGTTCAAGACCTACAGAACTACCCTAACAACTATGGAGCAGAGATTTCACCCATCTCTAGTCCTTCAAGTCAAGAAATACCACCAAATACGTTGGCTCAGTACATCACCAAGTAGACATCCAGGTGTGACTATATTCCAGCCTGCTTAAGCCCCTGAAAAAGGTTGCTTAAGGCTGAGACAAAGGTACTTGACAAAAGTAAACGCTTCAACACCTTTTCAGGGATGCAAGCAGTGTGGAATAAGGCTGTACTTACCAATGTAGTTGCCTAGCAGATGGAACAGGATCTGGCTTTTATTTATATAGCAGTGGTGGATCTCGGGGAGAAAGGGACCATGTTCATCATGCCAACCTGAGTCCATGGGCATGCTCTTGAGCCAGTGGTTCAATTGCAAAGTTGCTCCAGACTCATTCCCACCATACATTCTAGAGCCCTCAAGTCTTGGCAGTTCTCAGAGCAGGCACTGAGGGTGAGACAATCAGCCTCACTAGCTAATTTCCTGCTCAGGAAAGCAAGATGTGCTCAGTTCTGTTGTATATGAAACCCACCGCTGATGCAATATAGATGGGGCCTTAGACCCCTTTGTAAACATCAATTAATGGGCAGGGGGAGAACTTGCTCAGGTTGTAGAACGACAAGCAAAGAGCAACAGTGAAGGAAGATTGTTTGATAACTCCTGCAAAGGAGAACCAAACCCCATCCTTTGAGGGCTATTTGACCTTCCTGAGAACGTTGGATTTTGTTGAAAAATGCAGTTTCTATCTTTTCCTACTGCAACACCACCAGATTGGAGCTGTCACTAACCAGCAACTCCACCCACCATCAGCTGAGCAGGCCTTAAATGGGCATTAAGTCTGTGTTTGTAGACTCTAGCTTCTACCTCCTGATAAAGACTTGGCAGAAGAGGCCACAGAAAGCTGAGGTACATGAAAGCATAAGAAAGGAGGTCAGCAATAGCAGCTCTGTTGGGGGAGGGCATGGAACTGTCAGAATTGCTGGAGAACTATCATGTTAAATCAGCAGACCCTACATTCTTTACCTGGAGTTCAGATCACCCCTTCCCAGACTTGTGCGCTAAACAATGCCCACGTGCAGTTTCTCCAGTGACTGCAGGTTCTGTACAGGCAACCCCTGCTTAATGCTGTTTCAGTTAGTGCTATTTTGCTATAACACTCATTTGAATTTGATACCCTATTTCATTTAGCACTCAGCAAGTTTCATTATAACGCTAGCGGTCACCATCTTGGGTCATTAAAAACAATTGTGGTCGCCATCTTGGGTTGTCAAATATTTTCAGTTTCACTTAACGCTCATTTTGCTTAACACTTGTTTTTTCACGAACCAATTAACAGCACTAAGTGCGGGTTGCCTGTAATACTTTGACTAGCTCATTGGGACAGGACCTATGCATTCCACCTTGCTATGTGTGAAGGCAGCAGGTACCATTACAGTGCATGGAACACAGATACTGACATAATGCAAATCAAACTGAACAGGGAGGCTGGAACTGATGATCTCATGAGGTCCCTTCCAGCCCTAAATGTCTGTGACTCTGTATGAAACATCAGAGCTCAGTCTTATCAAGCTGAAGCTAAGAAAACTCCATTACCAAGTCCTGCCTCCCCTTCTTGGAAGATGGAGCTGGTATTTCTCATCTTTCTAGGGTAAAACCAGCAAAAAACCCTTTCCTGGGAAATTCTTTCAGGCCCCTGCTGGTCACCTTTAACCCTTGATATTATCCATGTCAACTGGCTAGCCATTCCTTTGTAGCCAGTACAAATGCAGGTGGGGACCTGATTCCTTACATGCTGCAAGAAACTGTCATCCCTAGACCCTCAGAACAGAACACAGCAGAGCAAATGCCTGGCTACCTTCTCTCTACAGCCCCAAGAAGACAACAAGATTTGCTGGGATTTCATAGTGTTTCATTTACCTCTTGGTGGGGAATTTTCCTAATGCGAGGACTCTCCTCCAATAGAGAATCCATTAAGTAAAACTGTTCAGTGCCCCTTCAAGCAAATGTGACATCTTCCCATAGACCACAAAAAACAATTTTGATGCAACTTTTTCCCCCCCATCAGTGGAATCCATCCTGCTTTATATCTATATGGGCAACCAATGGGGATGAGCTTAGAAAAGTATGTCGAATTTTTGATGCTCTAATTGCTGCGGTCCAAGAATTTAGAAGTAACATCTAATTTTGAGCGCCTCATTTTTAGGTACTCAACCAAAGACCCACTGGATACAACAAATCAGAGGCATGAGTACTTGTAGCTCCTAAACAAATTTGGAGTGAAATGAGACTCAAGGAGTCTTGTAGGCCAGACTTTAAAGTTGACAGGCTCTTCTGGAAATGTGACTGTTAAATACAGCCAGTACCAAAATCCATTTCCTAGAGAGGGATTTAGTCAGCCAGTCCTACACCATTTGCAACATTCCTGGAGTTGACAAATTGCTTATGAAAAGTGTAAGTGGGGAGACCAGATATGATATAGTCCCTAGCTGTACGAATGAGCCAGAGGCATGCACAAACCACTGTTGTGCTGAATTAATATTCACACGCCAATAGCTGTGTGATCAGGGAGAGCCACTGGACCTTGTTTCAGGGGAGTAACTAAGCAAGTAACTAGTACATCAGATGAGTTGAAAATCTTGGCTCTGCACTAGCAGGGAGAAGGGTCAAATGCCAGTCTCTCTTCCCTGAGAACATGAGGAAGCAAAGCAGAGCAGCACTTACCTCCATTTTCTGCTCCAGGATAGAGAAGATCCGTTCGATTCCAATGCTAACGCCCACACAGGGAACCTTCTTCCCCTTGGGATCAAACATCCCCACCAGTCCATCATAGCGGCCTCCTCCAGCCACACTGCCAACAGTGGCTGGCTCCTCCTCATGGTCATTTTGCTGCTGGAGCAGGACAGCCTCGTAGATCACCCCCGTGTAATAATCCAGACCCCGGGCCAGGCTCAGGTCAAAGGAGATCTGTGCAACAGAAAGGGAATTCCATTACTGGGCACAATTACAAGAGTCCAAGGCCACTCAGCCAGGCCTTTGCTTCTTGCCCCACTCACCTTATCTGCAATGCCAAATAGCATCAGGTACTCAAACAGCAGCTTCATGTCTCCTAGCCCCTCCCTGGCCAGCTTGTTCTGGGAGAGTTCTGGGTCCTGGAGCAGCTGTTCAACCAGGTCCAGCCCACCTGCAGAAACAGGACTCATGACTGAAACCTACCAAACAGGGAGGACCAGGTTACTAGCCAGAGCTCTTAGGGCTCACTCTATGCAGCACAGTCACATGCTTGCTGCTCCAGCCTTGTGCATCACCGTCTCCCATCCACAGGGTACCAACCACACTCAGGTTGGCCTAGGAAGTAGCAGCAGCAGCCCAGGGTCTACAGAATTCTGACCCTCCTTGTGTAGGGGCTGAGCAAGCTGGAGTGGTTGCTGGGTGGGTGATGTGACCCACAGGGACTCCCTATTGGCCTGGATGCTGAAGGACAGGGACAAGATTGCACAGCTCCAAAGAACTTACCATGGAGTCTAACATATTCCCCAATGCAATCTGCAGCCTCAGTTGAGAGCCCTTTCTCTCCAACCATCTCGCTCCTCACATCCTCCCACATCACCTGTGGAGGAGATGACAATGTCATGCACAGCTCTGAGTTTGAAGCTGCTAATGGGCATTGCTCTCAGTGGAGTCCTCATTACCAGCTCTTCAAGGTTTCCCTGTTCTGCTTCAGAGGAAGAGAGCAGCAAAGCAAAATCAACACATTAGTCTTTAATGCATCTTTATGCCTCTGAGTTCCAAGACCTAATTAATTCATCTCAGATGTGAAAGAATGAACATCATGGATGGAAGCAAGTAGTAGGGGCCATTTTTTCTGTACTAGGAAAAAAAGACAAGAACTCAGAGAAAGCTAGAGGAAGGCTCGAAGAGGCTGTGAGGTCTAGAGATATGGTAGTCATGGGAGACCTTAACTACCCAGACATATCATGGGAGGAGCAGTCAGCTAGATCTAACTGCTCTCGCAGGTTCTTAACCTGTATTCAGGACTTCTACCTAACACAGGAGGTAAGGTGTCACACCAGGGGCAACACCTTGCTCGACTTAGTGTTGGCTACAGGGGATGACCTGGTGGGGGACCTGTGGATTCAAGGCAACTCAGGGATTAGCGATCACCAAATGATTAAATTCACTATCCAGCGAAGGGCAGGCATTATACCTAGCACGGCATGGGTACTGAACTTTAAAAAAGCTGACTTTAACAGACTCAGGAGATTGGTTAGCAGGGTGCTAGGAGCTAAGAACTTGGATGCATTGAGGGTCCAGGATGGGTGGACATTCCTCAAGGAAACCATTTTTTGGGCTCAGAGTGAGTCAATCCCATGGCAAAGGAAAGGGAGCAAGGGGGGCCAGGAAGCCCCTTTGGCTAACCAGAGGCATCCAAGATACCTTAAGGGCAAAAAAAGAGGCATACAGGAAATGGAAGCGGGGGTAGCTAGCAAAGAGGAGTATACTTCTTTGGCCCACACCTGCAGGGAGTCAGTCAGGAAGGCCAAGGCAACTCTAGAACTCAGGCTAGCATCAGGGATTAAGGACAATAAAAAGTCCTTCTTTAGGTATGTTGGGAGCAAAAAGACGGTGTGGGGTAGCATAGGACCCATACAAGATGGGCAGGGGGGCTTAGTGACAGATAGCAGGGACAAGGCAGAGCTCTTCAATGAGTTTTTTCCTTTTGTCTTCTTAAATGGGAATCTAGGTGAACCCTCAACATACATCACAGACACCAAAAAAGGGAACATCAGCCGACCAACAGTCAGTCCCGACACAGTAAAAAGACACTTGGAGGGACCGGACGTATTCAAATCACCGGGACCAGAGGGACTCCACCCATGGGTAATGAAGGAATTAGCAGAGGTCATAGCTGATCCGCTGGTAAGGATATACGAGTGCTCATGGTGCTTGGGTCAGGTTCCGCAGGATTGGAAGAGGGCAAACATCACCCCAATTTTTAAAGGGGAGGAAGGAGGACCCAGGGAACTACAGATCAGTCAGCCTTACTTCTATCCCTGGGAAAATCCTAGGAAAAATTATCAAGGAGCCCATCTGTGGGAACCCTCTGGTTAATGCTATGTGGAAGGGTAACCAACATGGGTTTTTAGCAGGCAGGTCCTTCCTGACTAACCTAGTTTCCTTTCACAACAAGGCTACCAATCGTTTAGATGCAGGAGTCGAGGTGGATGTTAACTATCTGGATTCCAAGAAAGTCTTTGACAAGGTATCCCATACCATTCTTATAAATAAACTGAGGGGATTTGCCTTGGATGATTACATGGTAGACTGGGTAGCAAACTGGCTCAAGGGTTGTACTCAGAGGGTGGTGGTGGATGGGTCAGTGTCAACCTGGAAAGATTTGTGCAGTAGAGTCCCTCAGGGCTCAGTTTTGGGGCTGGTGCTATTCAACTTCTTCATCAGTGATCTGGATGAAGGGGTAGGAAGCACCCTGTCCAAATTTGCGGATAACACAAAATTATGGGGTGCAGCTAACACCCTGGAGAGGAGGAACCGAATCCAGGCTGACTAGACAGGCTGGGGAAGTGGGCAGCGAGCAACAGGATGCAATTCAATAAGGACAAGTGCAAGGTGCTGCATCTAGGGAGGAAGAACTGCCATCAACCTACAGGCTGGGGGGTGACCTTCTCAGTTACACTGAAGCACAAAAAGATCTTGGAGTCACTGTTGACTCCAGCATGAACATGAGTTGCCAATGTGATGAAGCAGTTGGTAGAACCAATTGCATCTTGTCATGCATCCATAGGTGCTTCACAAACAGGTCCAGGGAAGTGATTCTCCCCCTCTATGCAACACTGGTCAATCCACAGCTGGAGTACTGTGTCCAGTTCTGGATGCCGCAGTTCAAGCAGGATGCGGACAACCTGGAGAGGGTCCAAAGAAGAGCCACTTGCCTGATTAGAGACCTGCAGGGAAGGCCCTATGAGGAAAGGCTAAGGGACCTTAATTTCTTCACCTCTTCAAGAGAAGGTTGAGAGGGGACCTTGTGGTGGCATACTAATTCATAAGGGGACAGCAACATGAAGTAGGCGATGATCTGTTCACCAGGGCACCCCTGGAATGACAAGGAACAATGGCCATAAGCTACTAGAGAGAAGGCTTAGGCTGGACATTAGGAGAAAGTTCTTCATGGGCAGGGTTGCCAGAATCTGGAATGGGCCCCCAAGGGAGGTGGTGCTCGCCCCATCCTTGGAGGTCTTCAAGAGGAGACTGGACAAGCACCTGGCTGGGATCACATGACCCCAGGGTCAGTGACTTTTCTTGCCTGCCAGGGACAGGGGGTTGGACTAGATGGCCCACTGAGATCCCTTCCGACTCTATGAATCTATGAAGGGGTGGAACAGAGTACGAGAAAAAAAATACTGTAGAAAAGGAAGAGAGAACACTTGGTACTGCAATGACAATAAACAAGTCTTACAACACTAAGCAAGCCCTGTATCTCATGCAGATACACCCGAAGTACCTTTAAACTCACCTGCTCTGGGTATTGAGAGCTGCAGCTTACGGCACACAAGACCTGCCATGAAATCTGGGTAATGTTGCTAGTGATATTCCACCTGGCTCATGTAAAGCTATCTTAAGAATCTTTACCCAGGCTGCAGCTGCTGCTGTACAGTCTAGCTTAATTAAACTGTCTTCTTACTTAATAGAAGGGAACTGAAACACAAAGGTTATGAAGGTTTTCCAGAGAGACAACAGAGCTTGCACCAGAGCAGGGATTAGTTGAATACCTGGACTCTCAATCCAGTGCTCAGACTTTTAAAGAAAGCAGCTGTTCTATACGCTAAGCTTTGCTTTTTTGTTCTTGGTGACCCACAACCCTCTGTGGATTTGTATTTAGATGCAGTAGACTAGCACTGGAATACTGTGTTCAGTTTTTCTGTCTGCAGCTGAAAAAACACTGCTGATAGATTGGAGAGGTTTCAATGAAGAGCCATAAGAATGACTAAAGAACTGGAAAACACATCTTTAATAAAAGATGCCATGAGCTCAATTCATTTAGCTCATCAGAAAAAGGTTATGGGATAATTTGATCACAGCCTAATTATCTATATGGGGGACAAAACTGATAACAGGCTCTCAATTTAGTAAACAAGGAGTACAAAAAAAAATGGCTGGGAACTGAAGATACAAGTCTCCAACTAAAAATATGATGCTTTTAATAGTGAAGGTAATTAACTATTGGAACAGCTTGACAAGGTATGTGGTATATTTGCCATTACTGGAAATCTCTGAAATAAAGACTGAATGTTTTTCTAAATATCCTATAGTTCAAAGAAGAATTAATTCAGAAATCCTCCAGCCGGTTTCAAAAAAGGAGATCAGTCTACACCTGCGGTTCCCAAACTCTGACAGATTGGATACAACCAATTTAAGATGATACAACCTTAAGTACCACCAGCAAAATTTTTTATACACATAGGTAACAGGCTATGTATTAAAACAACATCAAAACTTTTAGCAATCATAAAACACTGTTTCATCAGTTACAGTAGCCATATAAAACAATTAAAATTTAAAAATGTGATCGCAATTAGTTGCATGATTAAAAAAGTTATTTGCAATTAACTGCAATCTTAATTGCACAGCTAAAAACTCAAGATTATACACAGAAAGACTCAAAGTTATGCAGGTACTTCATATGGTTGAGGGGTGAGAGAATTTGTGAAGATGTGGGGAGCTGTGGGTATGTGTGTGTGGGATTTGGAACCGGGGGGGGGGGCCTGCATACCCTGGCTGGCTGCAGGTTACTGTGGGTCAGGAATGAGGGGCAGCATCAGGGTTGGGCAGGCTGCAACTTGGGAGTGACACAGACACATGCAGACACAGTGTCCAGCAGGTAAGCCTGTGGAGGAGCCAGAGGAAAGGGAAGGGCTGTAGGGAGGTGCAGGTCCCTTTCAGCCCTAATGTCTATGAAATCTATGAAAAATCTATAAAATCCCTGCCATTGTGTGCACCCTGGGGGAGGCATGGGGGACACATCCCCCAGATTTGTGTAGGATGGAGGTGGGCTGCCCACTGAGTGCTGGGCTCTGCACCCCACTACCATTGCCATGCGTCTTCCACAAGCTGGTTACACCACGTGCCCTGCCCACCTGGTGGCGGAAGGCACATGGCATTATGTGCGGCTCCGGAGGGAAGCCTGCTGTCCCCTGGGGATTTTCTTCCCTTGGGCTGGCCTGCCTCATAGCCTCAGGAGGGCCAGCACAGAAAGACAGGGCCCCTCCTGCTACCCAAGCTGTTCCCACATTGGTGTGGGCCTTTCCAGAGGGTGGGGGGGCCTCCCACTGCTGCATGCATCCTGGGGGAGGCATGGGGGTCATGTGCCCTGTGGATTTGAGGCAGGCTGCCTGCTGGGCTCTGCACCCCACTGCATCAGAGCCATGCATGCTGCTATGTGCCTGCTGCTGCCAGGGAGGCAGGGGATGCAGCACAGTCAGTGTGCCGAAGATGCACATTGTTGCATGCTGCTCCCAAAGCAACAGCAGCAGAGCACAGAGCCCAGTGCACAGCAGCAACCTGCCTCTGCCCTGTGCACAAATCCAGGGAGCACATGCCCCCATGCGTCCCCCAGAGGGCATGCAGCGGTGGGAGCCTCCCCCCTGCCCCTGGATATGCTGCTCAGGCTCTGACTGTCCCACCACCTGCCTTGGGGCCCCATTCACACCAGCGCCTGCCCCACTCCCTCCCTTCCATGCTGTGGGGGCCTCGATCTGCACCCCCCACCCCACCACCACATTTACCTGCTGGGTGGTGCTCCACATGTGGCCGGGCTGAGTTCTGCTGCAGCTGGGTATCTGTGTGTGTGTCTATGTCTGCCCCTCCCTGTGGCCTTCCGCATACCACTCACAGGTTGTCTGCATACCACTGGTGGTACATGTGGTAAAGTTTGGAACTGATGGTTTACACCATTATTTTGGGCCTTATATAGGAGCCAAATTTTGGAAGTCTCTACCTGTACAATTTTGTATCCTGTTAGCCCTGGCAAAGCATTCACTTCCAAACACCTAGTACTTCACACACCACCCATTTACACAGCTTTTTCTTTATGCCATTGTCACTCTGATGTTATTGCCTTTTGCCCTCCCTAAAAAATCCTCAGGTGAGCCAGTTCCTGAGGAACCAAGCTATTGTAAAATTCAGGAACTGCAAGACAAACAAACCTTTCGTTTTGATCTCAAAATTCAATTAACAGCTGTAAAAACATCTACCTCAGGCCAGTCTACCCTTTAGCTCCTGCTGCTTCAGGAGTTGTGAATGACTCCTACAGCCTTCCAAATGATAGCTGCTAGTATGTTGTAAGACCTCATCACAAAATGGTGCAAGTTGTGTTAGTGGTCCACAGCATATTCTCACCCAGCTAGACCAAATTAAAGCTACTACTTGCCCTGTCTACAGTACAGTACTAATCAGTGATTGCCATCTCTTTCTAAACTCAGAACTTCCGCTCCTTTTCCAAGTGTACACAAGGCCTGAGAATGCAGCCAACAAGACTGGATTGGAAATTAAAGGCATGAACTTCATCTTAATAAGGCATCAGCATTACATATTTCATTGCAGACCATTTTAACATAAGCATCCAGGAGACTTTATTCAATAGAGTCTTTAAAGGAGGGCTCCACAAGAATAAATATAATCGTCTCCAACCTGTGACCTGGCAGCAACACACTCTCTCTAAGAGCATCTCTGTGTATGTTGGCAACGTTGAAGTTTTGCTTTCCACACGTGCTTGTTTCTTCAGATTGCCAGGGACAGCAAAATATCAGGTCGTTGGCAGTGTTACTTTCTCAGTGTTACCCATTGATGTTACCCATTCAAGTACACACACCATATTCTGGATTATGTATTATGGAAACTCTCAGGAGAGAGGGGCCCTGGTATGTGGGACTACAAGGGAGGACGCCAATTAACCCATGCACTGTCATTCACCTTCTGCTTTGGACTGCCTTGCCCTGGTCCTGTGCTGAGGGAAGTTTACTAGGGTTTTCTTAACTCTATTTACTCCTACTTTCTAGTGGGTTGGTTTGGGCTACGACTCTTTAAATGACAGTGGTCTTTTAAAGTTTTTCCCCTCTTTACTTATTAGCAAAGAACTGTGAATGTTTATAGTCCTATCCACAGCTTCATGAAGCCTGCCTGAGAATTACAGATAAGAGCTTATTCAGATAAGAGCTTATTCAGCAAAGGAAGCACACCACAGCTAGTATGACTTATGCACTATTGTAGATGTGCGTCACAGACAAGCCTGGCAGAAAGCTGTCATGCTAACATTCTGGTACACAGATTGGGCTTTCTGAAGAAGAGAGAGTAGATTTTCACCTTGTAGACTAACTAAGTCAGAGATATATAGCATGAGCTTTTGGAGGTCACTTAGGCTCAGACTTACAATTTACTTAACCTATAAAAGGGTACAAATCTACTCTGCCTTCTGCCCAATTCAGACTAATGCAGCAAAATAACTCTTCTTGAAGCATATCATAGTGGATGGAGTCATGGTAGCTGCTGCCTCTGAAGTCCCCTTTGATACTTGCTGCCTTCTCCCATCACACTGAATCCTTTTGGTCAGACACAGCAGCATTATCTGTCCTCACCTGCCACACTCTTCATAGACTCCTTACATGGGCTCTTCCTGTGCTTCCGCTGCACATTCCTTTGGCCAGCAATGGGGGTGGCTCCCTCACCAGTCCCTTTGCCTGTGTTATGAATAACACAGGCAAAGAATGTTTCCAAGCGTTACATCTGCTCATTATCATGGTGGCCTACAGGCACTGCTGTCAGCTACACTAAGCTGCCACAGACTATGCAGTTCCTACTTTGATACCAGACACATTACTGCTGAGCTACACAGCACTATCTCCAGGGGCCAGATTTACACAGACATTGAGAAGACACTTTCTATGGTCCAGGAATTCACAAATTCCCTGCGAGAACCAGATTCTGGGATCTGTACTGCGGCTGATTGGCAAGGTCCTGAAAATCCTGCCTTTTATTCTCAAGACCCTCTAAAATCCTGCAACAGTTTGACATGCTGAATTCCCTATACTCCAAGCCCCAGGGTTTAGCAAAGTCACTGCCTAGGACATGGTTACATAGTTATCTGTATTAGGGCTGTCCAAGTGACAGCTCACAGGCAGCACATGGCTTGCAAGGAGTGCAGCCCAGGGAACCAGGAGACCTTGGTCACTCAGAAGCTGGACAGCCCCAATCTACACCACAAATCCAAAACAGAGAAAAGCATGTTGTACCAGATTGCCAACAGGATACATGGGCAGAGAGTATTAAATGGGACCCCAAACTAACTTTTGAACACTCCGATGCAGCCGCAGTACTAGATGGCAACTGAGTTGGGTGGTGGGACCACATGCTCCAGGAATACACAGAAAAATCAGTAGCATCATAGTGGGTCATATTAATGGTCCATCTGGCCCAGCAGCCAGACTGCAGCCCCTCTTTGACTATCTTATTGAGGTTGATTACACTGCTTCCTGCACCTTTTGTTTTATACACAACCCATCTGTAACTCCATAAAGTCCCAAGACCTTTTGGTCAACCTCCTCCTAGTCCTGGCCAAGCTTTTCATGCATCAGACAAGGAAGGAGGTGCTATCAGGAGACAATCTGGGCAACTTTTAGTTCACCATGGGTCTTTTGCTTTCACTCACCTATGCCCATCTCCAAGCAAATGCCAATGGGCAGCATCCACTTGCTTTCTAGATGCATACAAGGGGCAGTGGGCACTAGCTGGTGTCCATCCTTGTTATCCAAGTTATTAACCTATAACCTGCAGTCCTGTTCCTGTGCTATCATTGGTCATCCCAATAATTTAGTTATTGTACATTCAGTAACCTCTTAGCCACTGACAGTAGGCTCGTAGTTCCTGGTGGGCCTAGACCAAGGGCAGGAGAAATATGGCCCAGGGGCCGGTTTCAGCCCACCAGGCAGTTCCACCTGGTCCCATGGGGCCCCTCTGTAAACTGAAAGAATTATCATGCGCCCTAGCCCTTGTTGCCCCTCTGAAAGTTGGTGCCTCCATGCTGGAGGTGCTGCTCTGGTTGCTAAGCAGCCAGCCCACACCCCAGCCTGGCGTGACCTACTCTGAGCCCCAAACTAGGAGGTACTAGAGACAGGAGCCTCCGCCTGGCAGAGGCTTTTGCTGGCAACCCTGTGTCTGTTTCCCAGCCCTTGCTTTGTGCGAGACAAGAAATCCAGATAAGGGCCCCACTGGGCCAGGGACTCCTGTTGGGGGAAAAGGGGGCTGGGAGTGTGGGGAGCTGTGCACTATGGGTCCAGGCTGGGCTGGCCTTGCACATTGCAGGAGTGCTGCAGCTGCACACTATGGAGCTGGATCAGGCTGGCTCTGCACGCTACCACCATGTGTGACTGGGGACACGGGTGGGAGTGTGGGAATGTGTGCTGTGGGGTTGAGCAGTCTGGTCCTGCTTGCTGTCTCCACATGCAGCCAGGGACTCAGGTGGGAGCGCTATGGGGCCAGCTGTGGCTGGCCCTGCTTGCTGCCACCACATGCAGCTCTGGGGACTCGCACACTGCAGAGACTGCAAGGAACCACCCTACCACATACCCCGCCCCCCCCCCACGCCAAACCCTCTCCCTTCCACACCCATCCACCCATCCCCATAACCTCCACCCTTCCCCACACCTCAACACACACTCCCTTCAACAGCATACAACAGCAAGACTATTTTGAACTATTATGTAATCACTTCTATATACAGGCAGTTCTCGACTTACAATGTTTCGAGTTACAACATTTTACACTTACATTTTAAATTGACACCGTTTCAACTTTCTGATGTCAGTTTTGACTTTACAACGCTTGATCTAACGCCACACCACACCACACCAGTGAACAAGTTTGCTGTGTTGTCCAACTCCCTGGAGAACATCTGTCCAAACTTCCTTGGACACCTTAAGCAGTGGACAAGACTCCAGAAAAACCTGCAGCCAAGACTCTTGAGAAGACTCCAGCCAAGAGCCCTTCAAAAACTCCAGCAAAGCCACCTCAAAGAAGTCCTTCCAAATCAATATGGTTGTTACTTACAATATAAATACATTAATGTAGCTATATTACTCATCTATAATTGATTGAGTATAAAATTCTGGGTTATTTTTGGTGAAAACAGGGTATTGGGGCTTGGTTCAGGAACCAGTCCCCCATTTATAACATTATTTCCTATAAGAAAAATTTGTTCCGAGTTACAATGTTTCTACTTAAGACGCAGTTTTCAGGAACCAATCGTGTCGTAAGTCGGAGGACTGCCTGTACACTATGCAAACACACAAGTTGGACAAAAATAATATTTAAATAAATTAAAATGTTATAGTAGACATTTGATTTTGGCTGGAGGGCTGCTTCATGAGTTTTGGTGAGCTGTCCAGGGCTGCATGGGTAGCCCCGCCCCTTGACAGGTGCCCCGCCCCCTGCTTACCATCTTGGGACCAATGTCCCAAGGCCAGCACCAGTGGGGCCCAAAGTGGGGCACAGCTGGCCAGTGCCCTGTGCTGCAGCCACTTGCAGCCTACATGGGGCTGCTTGTGCCTGCTCAGGACAGCCCTGCACAGGTTGCGAGCAGCTGCAGCAGGGAGCACCGGCCACAGGGAGGGGACACTTTCCCCCACGCTCAGCACCAGCTCATTCCCTGCCCACACTCCTTTCCTGCCCTTTCCCACACATTCTTACCCAAGTTTCCCATGCTGGCACAACCATGAGGAGCCACATGGTCCCAGGACAGAAGCCCCTGCTGGCTTGGGGGTGGGCCAAGCAGGCCCTGCTGTTGCAGAAGCCCACCAGAGCTTTCCCCCTGGGTCCTACTGCCCCTGCCTTCTGTCATCTTTGACAGCAACCAAGGACAGATGAATATAGTTTTTAAAAGTTTTAAGGGGCCCTACAGGTTGGATAGAATGGCCTAGCGGGCTGTATTTGGCCCGTGGGCAGTATTTTGCTCACCCCTGGGTTAGGGACAGGACTTCCAATCCCAAGATAGTGACCAGGGGGCAAGGCACCTGTCAAGGGGCTGGGCTACCCTTGCAGCCCTTGACAGTTCACCAAAACTCATGAAGCAGCCCTCCAGCTGAATATAATTGCCCACACCTGGGCTAGACCCACTGCCATTGTGCAACAAACAGGCCCATCTCCAACAGTGGGAGTAACAGACACTCTGTAGAGTGACCCATTCCATGTCATACCCTTCCTGGCATCCACCATAATTGGTTCAAGGATGTCAGAAGATGCATCCCTGACTCTTCTACTTAATAGGTACCAACAGACTTAACATCTATGAATCCGTCTAATCCATTTTTGAATGTGGCTATGCCATCTGCATTTACTACCTCCTGTGGCAATAAGTTCCATGACCTAAGTATGCACTAAATAAAAGAAGTACATTATTTTGTTTGTTTTAAACCTGTCAGCTAATTTCAGTCAGGGAAAAGCATGTTGTACCAGACTGCCAACAGGACACATAGGCAGAAAGTACTAAATGGGCCCCAAAATTACATACTAGTTCTAGTATTCTGAGATTCGGTGAATAATAGTTCCATATTCACTTTGTCCACATCCTTCATAACTTCATAGATCTTTATCATATCCCCTCAGCCTTCTCTCCTTTCCAAATTGAAGAGTCGTGTCTTTAAGGTCTCTCTTGGTATGACAGATTACCATAGTCCAAATTACCTTTGCAAAACCCACACAAGGTCTTTAGTGTCATTTGCACCACACTAAGCAACTGTGTTAACTGGCCCAGAACACCATGTCCAACTCAGGGAGCTTCCCTGCTCTGGAGATTCATAAGCAACAGTCTCTAGGTCATGTGCTGCTGAATTAAAGAATTACACAGATTTAAGATGCCTTTCCCTGTAACCTCCTGCTGATTTATGAAACACTAGGGACCCTAAAGAAAAGAACAGCACAGGCAGTTTCCTGGAAAACCAAATGCACCATGTAGGCAATGAGCTTATATTAACCACTCCCAACATGGGTGGGAAGCAAAGAAAAATGACTCAGCATTTAGTAACATTCTCCTGTTGGATTCCATAGCCTTAATCTGTCCAAGAAGCCTTTGATTCCTGGGAATTCACAGCAGTAACAGCAGCAGGATGCTTAAGTCCTTACTTTGTCTAGTTTGTCCACACTGGAGCAAATGGTCCGGAACTTGCTGTCTGGAACTCCACAAACTGCAAACATCCCATCTAAAATGCGCCGGTCATTGACCTGGGAAGAAGCAGAGTCACTTAGTAAGAACCTGGTGGATGTGCTCCACTTACAATGAAAAGTTAGAAGTGGAAGAGGTCGATTCACAGTTATCCCCCTGTGGCAAGCTAACTAGTAACTCTGCCTACTGTCAGCTGTTCAGAAGTCTCAGTGGCTTACCTATTTTATAATAAGAACAGCAAATAAATAAGAATAGCACCACCAATGTCTGGGTTTTCAAAAAGCCTCTTTCAAAGCATCTCAAAGGGTCTATTTAGGAAACTGTTTGGTCATGCTTGAGTACTGAAATTCAGTCACAAATCAGAAGCCAGCTGGACACAGATACAAAGAGAAGGCACAAATACTTGATATTTGACACGATGGCCAATTAATAGTGGGCTGTCCCAAACTCTGTACTAGGACCAGGACTCATTAACAAACTAGTATGTAGTAAGGTAGTAAAATGTGCCAAGGACACTTAAATTGGTTAAAATCATGAAGGAATTCTGAGTGGTCTACTCAAATTAGAAAGTGGCAGCACAGTATCAGGGTTCAACAAAAATCAAATCCACAGTACTGCACAGGGAAGGAAATAATTTGAATTACTCAGCCATACTGCTAGGATCTAGATCGACTATAATCATTGGAGGGTAGTGTGGAGAGGAAAACACAACTAGCCCTTGAAACTATTCACCAAAAGTCCAGGGCAGCTGTGTGCACCATTAGCCAAAAAAAAGAAAAGAAAAAAGAAAAAACAGACACACAAAAAGTAGAGAACAGAATCGAACATATTTTAAATCCAGATACCCAACAATTCTGGCCATGTTTAGTGAAGAAAGAACCCAAGCAACAGGCCCGAGTCAAGAAGTAACAATGAATATGGGCGTGGAGAACCTTCCATGTGGAGAGAGACTGAAAAGATGGAACAGTACCAATCTACACAGGAGGTAAGAGATGACGACAAGAGCCTATATATGTTCACGAAGGGTATACAAGAGAGATACTGAAAAAAACAGATACCAGAGGTGCACTGATATATCAGTCTCGTATCAGATCGTTACCGATATAAAGAAAATTGTCTATATCGGATAATCGGCCCCATGGGGCAGATAATGCCCGTGCTGCACACAGCTGCAGCGTAGCACTCAGGCAGCGAGGAGCAGAGCTCGCACCATGGAGAGCTGCCACGAGCTGGTAACTTGGATGGGGAGGGAAGGGACAATGTCCCCCACAGTGAAGGAGGGTGTGGGGGCAGGCACTGCCCAGCCGGGGCAGGGAAGTGTGGCTCATGGGCTGGGGGTGGGGGATGACCCACAGATCTCTGCGGTGCAGGGCAAGCAGCAGCTGTGGGGTGGAGCCAGAGCTGGCACTGCAGGGTGCTTTTCTTGCTGGAGGCTGGGCTTGGAGTGGGCTCCAGCAGCACTGGGAGGGGGCTGCAGCTACCCCAAATTTCATTGCAGCTCTGCTCCCAGTCTCACACTGCCACCTGGCACAGCCCCAGCCTTTCCTGGTGCTTAAGTGAAGGTGGGGCATTGAGCCAGGGCAGTGCTGGGTGGCGATGCAGGGCTGGGAGTGGAGCTGTGTCAGAATTTGGGGTGGTTACAGCCTCCTCCCAGTGCCGGAGCCTGCCCCGAGCCCAGCCCCCAGCAAGAAAAGCCCTGCACAACGCTGGCTCTGGCTCCACCCCGCAGCTGCCACCTACCCCAAAGATCCAGGGGGCACATGCCCCGCCTGCCTCCACCCCCCTGGGGTGCAAGCAGCAACAGGACCTGCCCCCACCCCACGAGCCCCGCCCCAGCTGAGCAGCATCTGCCCCTGACCCCTCCCTCACCATGGGGGGCACTGATCTGCCCCGCACACCTCTTCCCTCCCCACTCCTCTTCCACTGCAACAGCCTTACCAGCTGTAGGCAGGTGTATCAGATCTGTATGGGCCAATATGCCTCCTTAACTACTGGCATCGGCCCCCAAAATCTCTACCTGTGTGTCCCTAATAGATACCCTAAACACAACTGGTTGTGGATGGAGTTGAAGTATGCATTGTAGAAAGGGCCAGGTCAGGACCTGGAATAAGTAGAAAAGAAAAAAACCCTCTCTGCTCCATATCGTAGTAGAAAACAAAATGCATCAGCCCCTGGTTCTGGTTTCACCTTAATGAGGAAGTCCCCAAGCTGGAGTGCAGACAGGATCTCATACACTATCTTCAGACACTCAGCATCAGGAATCATGGGGTCAAATTGGCCAGCAATGTCAAAATCCTAAGACACAGGAAAAGGCAGTGAGAAGAGGCACTACCATACAGCTGTGGTAGACTTCCAACAACCAAGCTGCTCAGTAAACATCGCTGTGCTGCCCCTCTTCCTCGAACAACAGAAGCCAAGACCCCAGGCTCATACAGAACTCTCTCACTCCTTGTGCTCGGTGGGAAGCCATGATCCCAGACCCACCCACATTCCTTTCCTCTTTCCCCAAGTGCCAAAGAGGAACAGTGGCCCCAGACACTCAGCTCTCCGCTGCAGTTACTCACACACTGGTAGAACTCCCGGTAGCGGCCCCTTGTCATGGCTGGGTTATCCCGTCTGTAAACTTTAGCAATGTGGTAGCGTTTAATGTTGGTGATTTTATTCATGGCCAAATAACGAGCAAAAGGCACCTCAGAATAAAGAGTTAAGGATGGAACCCAGACAGCATCTTCCAAGCTCTAGAGACACCCAGCTGTTATCACTCCACATAGAATAAGGTTTAATTATTTCTTCCTCTGATATGAAGGCTCAACAGGGTACACACCCTTCTCCATGAGCAACAGTTAATTGGCAATCATGTTCCCCACCAGTCACTGAAGCTGAAAGAAGGGAACAGCCCTATACCAGCTCCTCAGAGCAATATGAACTAGATATGGAGTTTTCTCCTTTCCTGAAGCCATTAACCCCATTTAACAAACAACTGAAGGCACAGCCAGGAACTCACATCTCCACTCCTCTATGCTGTCCAACCACCCCACCACTAGGACTAGAATGAGAGTTCCAGGCAGTGTGTTAAAAGACTGCCATTCCCACTCCCCTCCCTGGACATATGCATGACAATGCTCGCAGTTCGAATGTACTGGGCAAGATGAAAGGGTAGATTCAGCAAGGACACCAGAAGGATACAGTCAGATCATAGCGAAGAGACAGCAGTTCTCCCCCCTGATCCTTCAGGTCATAGATGAGCTTTGAGTCCTCCCCATACTTCCCAGTCAGGGTTTCCTAGAGAAAACAAGGAAGTGGTATTTCAGGTGAGAAGCAATAAAAGCTGAGGGAGAACAAGAGGAAGAAAAGGGTCACAGAGGAAGTAGGATGATTCCATGCAAAGAGACAAGGATAAGTCAATTCCTTCCAGCTTTGCTAGAGGAGGAGTTCAATCTTCGTAGGAGCTGCTCAGGCTGAAGCTCTAGCCAGCACGCCTGCCCCTAAGGTCATAATTAATGCAGCTATTGTCTAATATTTCAATGGGCACAATCCTACTTGCTGGGGCCCCATAAGACCCTCTTACCACAGACATCCCCTCCCAGATGCCACCATGTCACCCTTATACCTACCTTTAGCTCAAACACAGGGGTGTCAATCACCTCGGCCCCATGACGCTTGAAACAGCTGATAATGGTGCTGAAGACTTTTTCCCGGATGGCCATCTGCTTGGGGCCATAGTCCCGGGTGCCCTGAGAGCCAACCCCAAAGAGAGTGGGTGGGAAAAAAAAAAAAAAAAGGAGGACAAAACACTAATAGTTTGAACAATTAATGACTCAACCCAAGTAAATATTAAAGTGGTCAGGTAGGTGCATGGTACGTGGCAAAAAGAGGAAAGCATCAGTGGGACAGGTGACTTCAGTTAGCATTTATGAAACCAGTGAGATGATGTTCAGAGAACAAAGTGCCAATCATACTTAGTGGAAGGTAAAAAAAAACCCCAACCCAAATGTAAAGCCCTCCCTGACCCAGAGAAGAGAGAACAGGACCAACTCCTGGTACACATGAAAGTCAGGAAACACTGTCTGGAAGTGGCCTTGCTAGTCAGATAGCTGCTAGACAGAGATGACAACTAAATGTGAGCCAGAGGTTTCTAGGCAGCAGAAAAAAGCATCAGTATTCAGAACACAGAGAATTCAGCATGGGCCCCAATCATTTCCATTGCATCAACAGCACACTTAGTGCCTTGCAGACAGGTCCCAAGCAAAAAAATTCCTGTTGTGAAGAACTCAAAGCTTAGACAAGTACCGCAGGGGCTGATTTTTCTGAAACAAAGGACAAGCTTAGCACTTGATGCAACAAAACACCTACAGCAGTAGTCAGCAATGTTTTAAGGCTGCAGGCCAGAACGACCCAGTTTGGGTCAGAGGCAAGCTGGCATGTGGATGGGTGGGCACTAGTATGCAGCTATCGCTACTGGTTTTCACCATTGTTGGCACAGGGAAAGTGCCCTCCACTGCTGCTTTTCCCTGCAAATGGGCAAAGCACCTGCCCCCACTGTGACTGTTTTTCCCTGCCGTGGGGAGGGTAGCAGAAAAGAAAAGGGACTGGTACTGAAGCCCCATGTGTACAGACCAAAGGCTCAGTGGGCTCTAGGTTGCCAAGCCCTGACCTAGAGAATAAAGAAGAGCTTTGGAAAATGAGGAAGAAAGCATCCAGTTTACAAGTGTTTTCTAATGACAGAATCCTTTTTCACAGAAAATCTGATATTTTAGAAAATAAGGCCAAGAGGGCTATTTTGATTTCCAAAGGAATGAGCTCTCATTTAATTTTTAACCTGTTAAGACTCTTTGCATCATTCTGATGTTCTTCAGCACCACCCTGTGGCTGACTTAAAGTTAATCTTTAATGTGGAATGGCAATTGAATGTCTGCATCTTATACTGAAAGAGCAGTGGGAAGAGAAAGTTGACACATTCAATTGAATAATGCTCGAGTTCACAGGGCACGTAACGAAAATTAGCTTTTAGTATTATGATCACATGGCTGCCAAGTATTGGAAAACTGGGGCTAAGTTTCCTTTAGTACTCCAGGAGCTGGGAGTTCCTCAAACATTTCAGGGATGAGTGTCACTAGCTATTTTCATTGTCTGGATCTTATTCACATATTTTTGACTGAAAATATTTGCTGAAGTTCAGGAGGTAGATAGACTAAGGAAACAATTTACCAACCACTTAATCTCCAAGTTGCTTGTTCAAATGTAGCCTAATGCAGTAGTGGCCAATATTCATTACCCACTACAAGTTGCTTGGTGGACTGCTTTGCTAGTGATACGGACATCTCTCCATAAAAACCAATGGTGCTGATGTCATTGGTAAGGAGGGTTAACAGCCTCAAAGGCTTGGAGACTAAGCCGCAGAAGGACAGGGACCATCTAGAAGACTAAGATGCTGACTACCGCTAGGTCCTGCTGCTGGCTATTGCCTGTTCTATAGGTAAATTCAAGGATTTAAATAATTTACCCCTTTATGGACAGGGATTGTTAAGACACAAAATAGAAAAATCACTGGATAAAGATGCCTCTCCATTTGTAGTGAGTGTGGGAGGACCCTTCACCATATTTGCAGATGGGGTATTGAGTCATTGACCCAGGCCAACCTAACAACTGTTAGCATTTCTCCTACCTTGGTCCTACACCAGGCAGATACATGGGGGATGGGAGCCATGGGCATGTTAGTGTAGGCTGGCTGCCAGCTTTTAGATCAGTAAAGACTAACTGTACTGACAATCTTCCTGCTGCCACAAGGAGACGCTGTGAACACAACTGTACAGGTGGTCTTTGAACCTAAACGTCCAACCACTCATGTGACATTCATCACTGGTATCTGAAGAAAGAATCACTTCAAGCAGTGTTAACTTCCTCATTCACTGTATCTGGTGCTAAACGGAACAAGCTACATTATAATAACTTGACTGTATGCATACATGACTCTTTAAACAGAAGAGGTCATTCAGAGCTAGTTTACTTGAACTAATACAAATTCCATCTGATAAGTAGGAACCTATCAAAATTGCGATTTCATGGAAATCATGAAATCAAGAATCACCCATGAAAGTGGACAAGGTCCACAAGAATCTACTGAAAATAAAATGCTGGCTTCCCAGAGGGAGAGCCCACACGAAGGTGAGGCCAAGATGGATGCCACACCTTGCCACTGATTTGGTGAGGGCTGCCTGCCATGCAGCCCTGCCCCTCTCCACCAATGGACAGCAAGGGACAGGGCTGCATGACAGGAAGCCCTTGCAACTAAACAGTGGCACGGGGAAGGCCCCCTTGGCCAATCAGAGGTATGGGAGGGGCAGGTGCTACAGCCAGCCCTGGGAGATAGTGGGGTAGGCTGCCATTTTCCTGCAAAATCTGCCAGCTGCCTCTTTGAGATGGGTAGACCCCTACTGATTCATGGAAGCTTAGGGCTGCAAGGGATGTTGTGATGTCATTGGGTCCAACCCCCCTGCTCTGGGCAGGAAGGATTGCTGGGGTCAAATAATCCCAGCAAGGTGCGTGTTCAGTCTGTTTTTGAAGATCTCCAGGGTAGGTGTCTGCACCACCCCTGTTGGGAGTCTGTTCCAGACTCTGGTCACATGAACCGTGAAGAAGTTTTTCTTTAATCCAGTCTGTTAAGCCTCTAAAGTTTGTATTTTGGTGGGGATGGAGAATGCTGGTGCTCATGTATTATAGATCTGGCTAAGACACTACAGGCAACTTTGTCTACAAATATTGTTTAAAGTACCCTTCACCATGTAGTTGTTGGCTATTCAGTGCAATCCTGCTCCTTCCAGGTCCTTGGAAACCTGCATTTCTGGGTTTGGCAGTAAGAAGAGCAGTTACTGGTCCCAAATAGTTTACAAAAGATTAGAGGAGTCACAGCCTTGGATCATACCATTAATAGGTGCTTCAAAAAAAGTGTAAGAAAAGCTGAAATGGACTTTTATGGAATAACTTGCCCTCTAGAGACTTCTTTCCTAATTTCAAGCAGTCAGTGTTCTCTTATGCCCTGAACATTACGGAATTATATCCTAACATAGCAGAAGATATATTTTGGTGTTTTAAGGACACAAGTATACAGATCCTGTTTATAGTTATTTTCTCTTTTGATCTCTGAAAGAAGTGGAAATGAGACACGACGGAGCACAAGGTGACTGAACTAGGAAGGCAAGTTTGCAGCTTGCAAGTACTGCCATTTAAATAGAGTTTTTCAGTGCAAGGAGCAAGGATTTTGTGTGGTACTGTCCATTGCACCAGCTGTGCATGGACAGACCTGCTGGATAACCCCTCAGGCATCAGGTGCTGTGCCCCAGGGACCTCAGGTCAGCACAGACCTGAGAAACAGTGTTTGACAGCCCAAAGGTCGGCCAGCAGCTCTGCCACCTGCACAGCTGGTGCAACGGACACTACCAGTGTCCTCTCTTCTCCTCAGCTTCTTGATTAATCACAGCTAGGAGAGCGCCTGGCCCTTCCTCCACCCCAGGCTCAGGCTGGGGCCAGGTCTGCCCATGACACCAGCGCCACCAGCCCCGTGGCCAACGCACAGGCCAGGTGCCAAATCCATAGTGGTGGCTGCTATGGCCTCCCGCACGGGCAGAGGAGACACATCCTGTTGCCCAGCCCAGCCGCGCGTTACCTTGGGGGTCTTGAGCAGGAAGCGGGGCCGCCCATCGTCCACGCCCAGCCGCCCCTTCAGCTCCAGCAACTTGGCCACCTGCTCCGCCACCTGCAGGGACGAGACGGGACCAAGTAAGGAGCCGCGCGGGGCCTCCCAGACGCGGGTCAGCGCCCAACCGCTCGCGGCCTCACCTCCTCGGTGCCAGCCTGCTCCTGCTTCAGTCGCCGCACCGTGTCCGCCTGCAGCCGAAGCGCCTCAGCCAGCGCCGCCGCCTCAGTCGCCATAATGTCACCACCGGCGCTGCTTCCTCATTGGCGCCTGCGCAAAAGCAAGGCGCAGACTCCGCCCCCACGGCCCAGGACGAGGCCCGCACGTCACCGCTACTGCCCCGCGCCGAGGCCGATGGGAGACTCCTGTGACTGCACCACCCACGCGGCCGGCGACCAAGAGAACTTCCGCCTGCCGCGCCTCGCCGGCAGATTCATGACAAGAGGACTTCTGGCCCCGCGGAAACAGGAAAGTGAAGCTGGAGAACTTCCGCTTAGTAGGACCAGCAGAGCCGCATCATTAGCGGTTTTGGCAGTCGGGGCAGGAGCACTTCCGGTTGTCATCTGTCACCCCGGAAGAGGAACGTGAGCTACAGGAAGTGGCCAATGAGCTGTGGGCAGGGGTTCAAGTGCTTTCCTGACTCAGCGCTCGGAGCGACCCCTGGGGTCCGAAAGCGCGCTCTGGAAACGCCGTCCCGTTGCCATGCCAACAAGGCTCAGTCTTCTAGGTGAGCGAGCACGGCAGCACCAACCAGAGATCAGTCACCTGCAGTAACTCTTGCCTTTTGCTTCTCAGGCCTCGAACTTGTTCTTTTTCTGAAATAGGCTTGCAAGCTGTTCCTGCAGGTAGTAGCTTTGCCACTTTCTTCTGTAAAACTCACCACCTGCACTCTCTCAACCTGGATATCCAGCTGTATTCCTGTTCTCCCCCATCCCAACAAAGTCCCTAGGGATAGATTCTGGCTGTTGCCCATAACCTTGTTAACCATCTAACTAGCTACCTTAGGGGACATGGATTTCTGTGAATAATTTTGCAAGTCTGGCCTCATCCAGTTTTCTCAAGAAGAAAGTGTAACTAGTGTGGTTCTAGTTCAGCTCCTCCCTTTCACATGCTACTCTCTTTAAACCCCCAAGCAAAGCTTCATATACTTGTCATGTTCCTCATAATGGTCCAACCTTCCTTGGTTATTTCAGTTTATGTTCCAGTTTTTCTTAGAATGGTATATCCTGACTATGGATGCAGGAACACAGGTATGAAAATGCCCTGTGTGGGTATACCTTATTTAGGAATAAGTTATAGCACTACAGCTATATTAGGGACAGCTGTGCTGCTTTCACATGTATAGTTAAAATAGTTTGGTTGTTTGGAGTAGACCAACCCTTTTAAGATCTATGGCCCTTTCCCACACGTAAACAAAAAGAAAGAGAAAGGTTGTCTAAGGACTCATAGCAAATTAGGGGTGGTCTTTAATAATTTATGGATAACATGTCTTGAATTGGTTATTGGGAAGCTTAGTGCACTCATGGACACGATTAGTTCCATAGGAGGATGGTCAGATAATGTTCACAGGAAGAGGGAGTTGGCTCCACCTACCCCTTGCTCCCATGAAACCTTAAGCCCTGTCCAAAGATAACGGTAGGGTCATGAGTTTTTCTTTATTTTTGTGGCTAAATCTCAGCCACTGCTGTGGTAGTCAGACTAGGAACCAGGCCATAACAGGAGATCTAATAGTTAAGGAACTATGTACACCATTAAATTCACCTCAAAGACAGAAGGGGGCAGAGTTTTCACCAAACAAAAAGGACCCCATAATATGCAGACAGAAGACAGGGACAGATTTCAGGAAATGTCAGACATCCCATGAGGATGAGGTCCCTATATGAACCAGGCATTTTGTTTTAACTTTGTTTTCTGAAATATGTTGTTTCCATGGGCAAACATAATAATTTTAAGGCAGCAGTTTGGGGCTCCCCAAAGGAACTGTTAAGCACTTGAAGCCAGTCAGACCTACAGTAAGAACCACTGGTATCCAACATAATGGTGCAGCACCTGGTCTAAGGAAGGGAAAACAGTGATTCCACCCAGAGACCTGAGAGGACACAAGTGCACTAGGCCCCAAATCATGGCAGACCTCATCTACCTGGGAAAAGTTTCTTATTATGAACAGCAGCATGACCTGTGAATGTAACCCCTGTGTTTCAATAGATACCCTTATATAGGGTGCCTTTTTTTGGTTTAGCTTGCATCTCATGCAGACATATAAGTTAAAGCCACTACGCAGGTTTATTCATTTGAAAATGGTCCTGCTTCTGAAAAGAAACACAGTATTCTGAACTCTAGCCAGCCAGGGAAACTTTCTTTTACAACTGAAAATAAATCCCAGTCAGCTATCCATTCAAGTGCCAGTAAACTCAAGTGTAGCATATTACTATTTCATGACAGATGGAAACAGCTGTCACAGATGCTTGACAACCTGGTGTATCTATTTATATCACTTTTCAGTTTGGATAGAAACCCAGGTCTTGGTAACAGTGCAGCACAGCTTCATTCTCATTTACTTTAGAATGCGCCAGAGATAAGACTGAAGATCATTAAGCTCAAAAAGCAGCTTTGCCTTCTGAGGAGGTATATGGCTATTGTGATGCAAAAAGCCAACAGTCCACACCAAACTGAATCTTGGGCTAAACACAGGGAGATTAAAGAATATCTGAGAAACAGTCATTTTATTGTATTCTGGAAAGCAGTGGCCACCCACTTCCTTCATGTACAAAACTAGCAGAAACGAGCTACTTCCGCCATAAACTGCGGGGTAGCCAAAATACAGACCAGGGAACTAACCTTTGAGTGATTACAGGGCCCCTTAAAGGTTATGTTTTCATGGAAGTTCCAGATATCTGATAATGCATACAAAATTACTTTTGAGCACACAAATCAGTACATCATCTTGTAAAGGCATTTGGCCATTGTACAGGAATGAGAAGCTGCAAATTCCTTCTGTGTTCCTGAACAGCTGGTTAAACCTTTTGTGTTATGGCAAAAATAATTTATCTTAAAATTTGTAGCATGACTTCTGATGGGACCAATGAGCTGAATCATGACACTGAATATGCATTAAACAGACGCACTCCTTGGGTTAATTTACCCAAGAGCATTAACTACGTAGTAATATACTCTGTGCCTTTGTAACTTGTGTGTTCTCCACAAGCTGAGATTTCCCAGCTCCGTGATTTGGTACAGACAAATTAATCTCAGCACAATAAAAGGTGGCCAGATGTCTGCCCAGATGGCACGGCTCAGATCCTCAAGGACTTGTCCAGGTGACACTCAATCAGTTCAGGGATCCAGATGCTCCAATTGCTTGAAAAAAATTCATGCAGCCCCAAAATGCTCCTGTGAGTCAAGCTGCTGTGGACAGCTCTAGGGCTCCAACCTTCTCCTAATCTCCTCAAGAAGCTTGTGTCTTGGGATATCAACCTACAAAGGAAACAGGAAGAAAGTGGTAACAGTGATACATGTATCCCAGAGGAGCTGTCCAATGCTCCCAACTCGCTTCAAGAGGTCCAATCTTTCCCAGGCAGCCACACAGGCTTCTCCTCTGTTGTCCCTCTGCAGCACTCTGCTCTATGTATTCTTTCTGCTCATCTAATCCTGCCTCCTTACTCTTCCTAAGGACATACTCTATGATCACCAAGGAGGGGGCAGGGGAAAGAATTATGCTGAGGTGCTTAGAGCTTCCTATGCCCTTGGGAAAGGATTAGATTATTCAGAAAGTATCAGTGACAAATAACCATGAGGAAAGCTTCCTAAAATCTTCAGACCAACTTGTAAAGCTGATGTATTCATGTCTGGCAGCAGATAAATTAAGATCTGTAGTGCAAGCCAGAACTACCAACTAGACCTTAACAGCCCAAGAGAATGTTTAGAACTCTTACAATAAGTGGATTTCTGAAGCATCCTTTGGACTCCCCTAACCCAACTCTGACAAGCAAGTGTCCTCACCTCTTGCCTAGTAGCTACATCTCGCAACTTGACGACTCCATCCTTCAGCTCCTGCTCACCTATGATGGCAGCAAGAGGGATGCCTGTATCCTCACAGTAATGCAGCTGCTTCAGCAGCTTGGGGTTCTCTCTGTATAGCATCTCTGCCTAGAGGGAAACAAAGGCAAAGTGTTAAATGGGGTGTGGGGGTCCATTCAGGAACTTACACAAAGTCCGTTCCTGCTCCTGATGGGACCCAGAAGCAGAACAAGAGGCTTGAAACTCCATGGACTCTGTTTCCCTTAGCAGTACAGATGTTTCCTGGAGCCTCTGTACCAGCAGTAGCCTGCCTTTTTCATGCCTGCCTCTGGCCCAGAGCCAATCATCAACAGATTGGTGGATCTGATCTTGTTGTGTCCCATCTCTGTAGAGACTCTCTCTCCCAACTCATCATTCAGGACCGACTTTAACAAACCCAACTGGGCCAATCTAACTGCTGACTCATACCTTGATCCCAGCATCCCAAAGTTCAGAGATAAGCTTCATTCTTGCAGCAAGGAAGTGCTTCTGTGGAGCTGCCACCAGCACCTGTGTTTCAGTTGTTCGAATCTTTTCTTTGGAAGCCTAAGAACATGGACAGTTATCAAACTGAATGAGACTAATGGAAACATCTCATAACATACAAAACTAGAGGTTCTGAGGTACCAAACAGAGGCTTCCCATTTGTTCCTTGACCCATCATTGGAGAATACTACCCCTTTCTTAACACAGTATAAGCAAGGGGGAATATGAGAAAAATCACTTTTCAAAGAATGTTACTGAGGAAAGTCAAGTTTGTGCAAACGTGGAAGGGCAAGAGTAAAGGTTGCCTATGCAACTGTAACTAGGCTGCCTTCTGCACATGGATTATGATGCAATTTTTAAATCATTTGCTATTTTTATCTAAATATTCCCAACGTTCCATGGGATGGATCTGGCATGAGGATCTGTTCAACAGTTGTTCTGATCCTCTCTGTACAATGTCTATGCTTCATATACAATACATCACCCAACTTTTAACATGAATTAATAGTTTCTCTGTAGGTTTGTGTGTTTTTTTGAGAAGCTCACTACAATCTGGGCTTCACAACTCCCAAAGTTTATTTTCACAACATCTAGGAGATAAATACTTCACAGACAAATGAGCACAGGAAACTTTATCTAAGCCACAGAATAAGTGACTGGCAGAGCCAGGATAAAAACTCACTGTCTGTTATCCAGGTCTGCTATAGCAGACTCCTGGAAAAACTTCCAGGTGACTGGTCCAGCGTCACACAAGAAACCTGTGGCCACATCAAGGATAGGATGCTCTTCTTGTGACTGAATGGCTCAAGGGTTTCCTCATGCACTACAGATCTTCCACTTTTTGTAACAAGAGGCAATGGCTTCTTTTACTGCATTGATTGGTCCCCGCTGATCAGGGCTGTGTTCTGAAGGCAGGCAATGCCTCATTTTCTGTATACCAGTGATTCTCAGCCAGTGTGTCATGGCACTCTGGGGTGCTTTGAGATCCTTTCAAGAGTGCCAGAAGGTGCCATGTTAGCACTGTTAGGTGTGCAAACATGATTCACAATATAGATTGAGAGTTTTGGAACAGGAATCTACAATGTCAAAAACTCTGACTTACTCTGGTTTGAGTTATTTGCAACAGAATTGCTCTATTATTATTCTATAGACAAAACAAGCAAAAACTAAAGAGCTGGAGTGTTCCAAGGGATACCTCATGTGTACTGAGGGTTTATGAAGGGGTGCCTCAGATCTAAAAACATGGATAACCACAGTTGTAGAAACTGGAAAGCCTGTAGTGGATGTGGAAGGGGATTACAGTAAAAACAATTAACAACTTGTGGGAGAATTACTCAGGAGAACAGAACAGCAGTTATAGGGGAGTCAGCAATAAGCTTTCCCATTTAATCACGTACCAGGTCACATGAAAGAAAGTTTTCATAGAAGGTCACTACATTGAATTTTAATTTCCAAGTAAGGCACAGCAGCACTTACCTCCGCTTTACAGTTCATAATGGAAAAGATCCGTTCTATTCCAATGCTAAAGCCCACGCAGGGCACTTTTTTCTTCTTGGAATCAAACATCCCCACCAGCCCATCGTAGCGGCCGCCTCCAACCACACTACCAACATCAACCAGTTCCTTCACATGGTCATTCTGCTGCTGGATCAGGACAGCTTCGTAGATCACCCCTGTATAATAATTAAGACCCCGGGCCAAACTCAGGTCAAAGGAGATCTGTGCAACAGAAAGAGAATTCCGTTACTGGGCACAACCAGAAATGTTCAAGGCCACTCAGCCAGGTTCACAGCATCCCTCTTTTTCCCCTGCCTCCAGTCACCTTATCTACGATGCCAAATAGCATCAGGTACTCAAACAACAGCTTCATGTCTCTCAGCCCCTCCCCAGCCAGCTTGTTCTGGGAGAGTCTTGGGTCCTGGAGCAGCTGTTCAATCAGGTCCAGCCCACCTGCAAAAACAGGACTCACAACTGAAACCTACCAGGCAAAAACGGTAAGACTGCCTGGCCAGAGCTCCTAGGACTCGCTCTACCCAGGACAGTTCACAGCTACCTGCTTACTCCTCTGGCCTTATACATCTTCATTTCCCCTCAAGGGAGGGCCAGCCACATTCAGGTAGGCCAAGAAAGTGGCAACCCAGGGTCTGCAAAATGCTGACCCTCCTTGTGCTGCAGCTGAGCAAGTTTGAGTGGCTGCTGAGTGGGTGATATGACCCACAGCATTCCCTGCTGGCCTGGGTGCCCAAGCACTGGGGCAAGATTCCACACGATTTACCACGGAGTTGAACATATTCCCCAATGTGATCTGCAGCCTCAGGTGCAAGCCCCTTCTCTCCAACCATCTCGTTCTTCACGTCCTCCCATGTCATCTGTGGAGCAAGATGAAAGTTTCAGTCATAGCTCCCAGGCTAAAGCTGTTGCACTTTGTGGCAAGCAAAACCCTTTTACAAGCTTCACCATTCCAGGCCTATGCAAGCCACAAATTCAAAAGGCTTTCCTGCAGCAAGACTGGCAGGAATGGGGAGAACACTGCATGGTACAGGACCTGGGAAGTAGTAGGCAGCAGTCAGTGCCTGGCCACTAGGACTGAGGAGCTTTACCTTGTTCAGTTTATCCACGGTAGAGCAAGCAGCTTGTAATTTGCTCTCTGGAACCCCACAAGCTGCAAATACCCCACTCAGAATACGCCGGTCATTGACCTGGAAGAAACAGTCAGTTACTCTCAATAGGAACTTTGTGGAGAATCCCCAGGAAGTTGCAGCTAGTCCAGCTCAACTTCTCAGGCTGGTTATTGGATTCTCCTCACCATTCCTTCATAGGCCCCGTTTTCTCTAGGGCACAGTGGTGAAGGTGATGAACGGCTCTGCAGGTACATTCTGGCTTGGGCAGGACCAGACATACAAAAGCAACCTAACTCTTCTTTACCTTAATGAGAAAATTCCCAAGTTGGAGGGCAGACAGGATCTCATGTATGATCTTCAGACACTCAGCATCAGGAATCATAGGGTCACACTGGCCAGCAATGTCAAAATCCTGACAAGTGAGCAAAAGCAGTGAGAATCCAGGCACTACTGCCCAGCTAGGACATCCCCGATGTAATCTGCCCATCCCACACTTGGAACATCAAGCCTTCAGTGCAGAGGCCTCAGCTCCAAGTTCTCTCACTCAGCCTGTTACATAACTGGTTTATGGGGGAGTTAACAAAAAAAAGCCTAGAAAAATTTGAAAAAACACCCTAGTACATACTACCTGGAATTAAGGCTCTAGAAGGACCACAAAGACTGCAAATTTTTTAAGTACCGTCAGGAAAACCAACACAGTTCAGCCAAACTTCAGTCTCTATACACAGCCAATGTCGAATGCTTTAAAGAAAATCTCCCTCCCAAAACAAACAAGCAAGCAAACAAACAAACAAAAAACCAACCCAAAAGCCAAATAATGTATTCACAGGGAGGAAAAAAAAAGTCCTCTTGGCTTCTACAAGGAATGAGGAGAAACTGATACACTGGATAACCACATACCTCCCACTGAGATAAGCTTCCAATAGAAAATTAAGAAATTTCTAATGGGAATTGGAATGGGTGTAAACCAACAATAACTTGACATACACCTCCAACCAGGCTTAACTGTTTAACACTGTAACAATAAAACAAGGGTTTCATTAACATGTCCTTTTACTGCCTGACATTTTAACATAACATACCCAGACATAAATGGAGCTCTCTTCTTCCCCTCTCTCCCCTGCAGTTCATTGAAGGATCAGGATCCCAGACTCACACACAGCCTCTCATTCCTAAACTGTAGACTGGCTCAAACACCCTGCTCCTCTAGCCATGGCTACTCACACACTGGCAGAACTCCCGGTAGCGGCCCCTCGTCATGACTGGGTTATCCCTCCTGTAAACTTTAGCAATGTGGTAGCGTTTAATGTTGGTGATTTTGTTCATGGCCAAATAACGAGCAAAGGGCACCTGAGAACAAAGGGTTAAGGATGGAAACTGGAGAGCATCTCCCAAGACCTGCAGCCACCCAGACTTACTGCTGTGTAGGCAACTGCCAGGCCAATACAACATAACTTTACAGTAAGTGTCAGGCTAATGTAAAGTACTGCAAAATATTCTTCCGGGCAGGGAAATCAGGGCTTGTGTAACCACTTTTCAATTAATCTCACTAACAATAATGCTGAAAAAACACAGCTCCTCTGCTGGGTCTTCCTGGCTTTTGATGATTTAGCTCCAATACAAACTAGATTAAATAGATAATTAGATGGGTAGACATCTATGGAATCTATGGACATCTACCCCATACTAAGGTGGACACCTCATGGAATAAAGATACCTTGGTGTGCAGTCTGAACAGAGATGGAGAATCAGAGCGAGACAGAGGTTCTACATGGAGGATCTATTTAGTACCAGTAAGTACGACAACGGCTCTTCCCCTAAGAATAGGAAGTTGCATGGAGGGAAAGGAAGGAAGCTAGGGCCAGATGAGTGCAGGGAAGGGGGTCAAGAGAGTAGGAAGAGATAAGGAACAATGTCTATAGGGAACGCTGGAGCAACCATACAGCTTCTATGAAAAAAAGTGAATTTTGGCTTAGATCGCACTGTTCAACACCTTCATCAGCGACTTGGACGAGGGGGTGAAAAGCACCTTGTTCAAATTCGCAGATAACACTGAGATGTGGGGAGAAGTGGGCATGCTAGAGGAGAGGGACAGGCTGCAACTAGATTTGGACAGGTTACAGGGATGCATGGATGAGAACAGGATGGGTTTCAATACTGACAAGTGCAAGATATTGCACGTGAGGAGGAAGAACCAGCAACATACCTACAAGCTGGGGAACTCCCTTCTCATCAGTGCAGAGGCAGAAAAGGATCTTGGAGTCATTACTGATTCCAAGATGAACATGGGCCGCCAATGTGAGGATGCGGTCAGGAAGGCTGACCGCACCTTGTCATGCATCCACAGATGCATCACAAACAGGTCCAAGGAGGTGATCTTCCCCCTCTATGCAACACTGGTCAGGCCACAGTTGGAGTACACACTTCAGGAGGGATGTGGCCAGCATCGAGAGGGTGCAGAGGAGGGCCACTTGTATGATCGGGGCAGCAAGGCAGGCCCTATGAGGGGAGGCTATGGGACCTGAACCTGTTCAGCCTCCAGAAGAGAAAGCTGAGAGGTGATCTGGTGGCCGTCTATAAACTGGCCAAGGGGGACCAACAGGCAATGGGAGAGTCCCTGTTCCCCTGAGCACTACCAGGAGTAACAAGGAATAATGTCCATAAGTTGACGGAGTGTAGATTCAGGCTAGATATCAGGAGGCGCTACTTCACAGTCAGGGCAGCTAGGATCTAGAACCAACTTCCAAGGAAAGTGATGCTCACTCCTACCCTGGGGGTCTTCTAAAGGAGGCTAGATAATCACCTAGCCGGGGTCATTTGAGCCCAGCATTCTTTCCTACCCATGGCAGGGGTTGGACTTGATGATCTGCTCAGGTCCCTTCTGACTCTACCAACTATGAAACTTCCCTGCAGATGATTTTGAATAGTCCAAAAGATTTTTAGTAAATGTAAGCTAATTGCTCACAGAATGTGGATGTTAGTGAAAACAAGGAGTGGATAAGGGGATGATGCATATTTTAAACATAATTGATGCATATAGACTTAAAATGCATATGAACAGAATTAGTTGACATGTAGTATAAGTAATGAGAATAAAAAAAAGTCAAAAAGTTTTTTATTAAATGGTATTGTTAAAAAAAGATATTTGTTTGTGATCAGATCTTATATTTGAAGTGCATTCCAGCACCATGCCAGAGTACACTTTTACTACTGTTTGATCCATCTGAGTAACTGTGTTTTGCTAAAGTGAAACTTTGCTTTCATGACTTAGTTCTTTGATTTTACAGTAACCATATAACAGCTTTAGTGCTGAGTTAGAAGATGCTTATTAGACACATCTCATTGTTTTTTAAGGATCAGTGTTGTTTTTTAAAACTAAGGATTGGCAACCTATGGCTTGTGAAGTGTGATGCAGGGGTCCAATCCAGTACAGTGGATTGGTGTCTCAGAGCTGTGCTGTGCTACCCCTCGACTCTGCAGTACTCCCCTCAGCTGCAGAACTTGCTGTTCTACAACATTTGAGCTTACTTTGCTGCAGAGGGGCAGAGACTTGGCAATGCTTGTAACATTGTCTTGCCCTAGTAAAAGCCTGACAACCCCTGGTCATAAGTCTTTCAGTATCTAAAAAATAAAACTTCTCCTCTGAGCCAAGTCTGGCTAGACACAGTATGATAATGGAAGTATAAACACCTAGTTAAGAATAAAAGGAAAACTATGGAGTGGGGCAAAAGTGGGGCTTGTGCACCTGCCAGAATGTTAAAGGCTGGGGGCTTGAACTAGTCAGAGGCAGGAACTGCAGGAGCATGGATGAAAGGAGACGATCATGACAAGGACAAGCTGTCACTGTATACAAGGTGAAGATGACAAACGCAAGCTCCTTTCTAACTTGCATCCTCCTGCCCCTTTTTTCCACCCTCCACCAGTGCCTAAAATACCTGCAACTCCCCCCTCTTCTCCTCTCCCTCCACCCCTGCCCTAAAATGGATCTCTCTCACAGTAGGAACTCTGGCAGGATACAGTGAGGTCATAGCGAAGGGAAAGCAGCTCACCCCCCTGATCTTTCAGATCATAAATGAGCTTTGAGTCTTCTCCATACTTCCCAGTCAGAGTTTCCTAGAGAAAAAAAGACAATTGTCAGGTACAAGAGCCAAGGCCCAGGAGTAGAATCCAGCAGCAAGCTGTTCCCAGAAGCAGAGTCCCTTGAGCCTGACTTTCCAAGATCAGATCCAAGCCCTCTCCAGTTTCACTACAGAATGAGTTCTCTTTCCTTGGGCACTACTTATAGCTGAGGCATTAGTCAAGGCACCTGTCCCTAAAGTTACAATTAATTCAGCTGCTACCCCTTAACACACCAAAAATTAAATGGAAACAAAACTACAGAGCCAAGGATCCCATCTGACTTGCATCAGTGATGCACAATCAAACACTTCCCGATGTTAAACTTGCCATCCTTGCACTCACTGTCAATTCAAACACAGGGGTGTCAATGACCTCAGCCCCATGACGCTTGAAACAGTTGATGATGGTGCTGAAGACTTTCTCCCGGATGGCCATCTGCTTTGGGCTGAAGTCCTGGGTGCCCTGAAAGCCAAACCCAACAAAAAATGGGTGAAGTGTTAAAAAACCGAAGTATCCTAATGTCACAGATCAGCCAACATCCATGCAGCTGCCAGCTGTGGTGGCTATTCAAAATAGTAACGAAAAGTTCATGACAAGGAACAACTAGGATTTAAAACTGATGATTCCTTGGTGTAAGAGTCAACCACAAAGAAGGAATAGAACAGGAGAAGAGCTTTACAGCTGAGAAGCTGGAGCTGAGGGTACCCTGCAAGAAACTGCACAATGTAGGTCTGAAAAAGGAAGATCTCTTTCAATGGTGGAAGCACCAATCCAAGTGCAATCAAAGGAAATGAGATAGGATTATTAGAAAAGGAAGCAACTTGGGACAGACCCAGATCTGTGAAGGAGACAAGCCATTACCTTGGGGGTTTTAGGAACGAAGCTCTTTTTCCCTTCTTCAGTTTCCAGCTGTGCCTTTGTCTGTAGGAGCTTTCCCACAGTTTCTACTATCTGGGAACAGAGACAAGGCTGACGATAAAAAAAAAGCCTAATGCTGACCTACAAGAGCCAGCTGTTGCAGTATGGAGAGAGATGGCAAGATGACAACTCAGCTGGAAGACATTACTATGCCTGTAGTAAGTTTCCTTACTATTAGAAGCTCCACTGAAATTCAGGTCTTGGCTTTATCAGGTTCTCTCACATGTGTGGTCTTAAATATTATTAAGGCTCCAACATGTGTGCTATGCTGGACTGAGCTGCAAGGACCAAGAATCAGGGAGCAGTTGCTATATAATAATTCCATAATAAAGAAGTGTCTTTACTCTGTCTTTTTTGATAAACTAGCAAGCCCCTAAACCAGACTCAGCATTTCCTAATTATCCAAAATAAATGCCATTAGCACCAACTGGATTAGTGGTGCCCAACCTTTTGGCCTGTGAGCTGGATGAGCAGTAGGGGGCCAGTCCACAGACAGGGAGGGGTAGGGGAGGGATCCAGCTGCTAGGTCAAGCCCTGCACATCTGGAGCAAGCCCTGCACATCTTGAACACAGGTGCTATACAGCACACAGGGGTGTTTCATTGAGCTTGCAGACCTCCCCCCTGGTCCCGAAATTTGGCAGGAGGAAAGCAACAAGTACCTGTGTTACCACTTTTTCCCTGCCGCCAAATTTCCAGACCTGTGGGGATCTCCGCGGGGCGGATGCTGCAGCCCTGACTGTGGATGTAGCTCGGGACCCTGCGCTGTGCTGTGAGCTGCCTGGGCTTGACGATCCCCTGCTCTCGCCCGGCATCGCCCTTCAGTTCTCAAACCCTCAGCACTCACCCGGTCCCGGGGCCGAGCGGAGAAGGCGCGCAGGGCGCGGAGCAACGTCCAGGCCGGCGCCGCCGTACGGCGGAGCCCGCTCATAGCTCCGCTCGGCCAGACCCGCGCTGCTCACAGGGGGCTCCGGGCGGGCGGGGCCGCTCGCAGCCTGCTGGGACACGAGGCGGCGCGCGGAACATCCCCTCCCGGCCCGGCCGGGCCCAGGCTCCCGCGCAGCACCGCCTCGCACCCCCAGCACCAGCTCCTTCCTCAGCAGGGCTAGAAGCCCAGGCTTAGGCTTAGAGAAGTCACTTCCGCTACCGTCACTTCCGTCACGGAAGCCGACGCCGCGCGCGGCCGGGGCTACTCGCCGGCTGTGGAGGACTTCCGGCTCCTTGTTCCCTCGCGCTGGAGATGGCGTCGGGCAGCGGGGTA
>NW_017728914.1:553623-568748 GCF_001723895.1 Crocodylus porosus | reverse complement strand
TCCCGGCTCCTTCTCCCAGGAGGGAAACGCCGCCGCCCCGAGGAGCTGCCTCCGGCCCCGGGAAGGAGCGGAGCGGGCGTCTTGCGCGCATCGCCCGCGCGGTCCGACCCAGCTCCGGCCGCGCTTCGCTGCTGCTGCCTGCCCGGGGGTGCGGGACAGCCGTGCGCCCCCCCGGAGCCGTTTTCCCGCCTTGCTTTGTCCTCAGTGACGCCCCGCGCTGCCTCCCCCGCCCGCGGTTCGCTGCGAGGCGTCCTTTAGGCGTCAGGGTTGTACCGGGGTTTTTCCCGTCCTGTCCCTCGCAGCCGCCGGGCGAGGTCGGCTCCTACAGGCCTCCGCTGTCGGGATAAGTGACCCCAGTAGTGCCTGATCTTTCTGCCCCGCGGCCACTACTTCCTGCTGTCACATTTCCCAGCCCAGCAGGAGCTCTGTGGGCTGGATTTGGCCCAAAGGCCAAGGGAGAACACCCTGAATTATACTTTCCAGTGATTCTGGATAGCCCATGCCTGGTGGCTGCCATGGCAAAGTGCAGACTGGGTCAGGATCTGCATAGGAAATCAGTGGTAACCAGAGAGCCACAGCAGTGTAGGCACCCTTAGGGAATTGTGCTAAATAGTCCAGTTCCAAAGTGTAGGACTTTCCAGCACATTGGTTAACACTTGCACAGGAGGGCTTGGCTGGTAAAGATAAAGCAGGGATGTTGATCATAGGTGTAGAAAATGTATCCCCAGCGCATGCAGTAGGTAGAGTGGGGAAAGGACTCTTTCACAGAATGTAACAGAGCTGTAGGTCAGGAGGTGTGGTCTGGTTCTTTCTGCTCTAGTGGCTTCTTTACAGCATAACAAGTTCTGCAGAAGGTTTTCCAATGCTCTTATAACTGAAATTCCTTAAGACTGCTTTTATGTAACTTAAGGCATGTGTGAATTTCTGCTTTGTTTTTCTCTATTAAAACTGTAGTTGTCCCACAGCTCTTGCTAATGGATCATATTAGGGCACTTCCAATGTTTCCCCTTATGCATTGCATGGATAATGTTGCTGTTAAGTGTCTCTTACACGGTTTGCCCTTCATGTAACTGTGCAGTTAGTTAAATGAGCTGATCAGTTTTGATGTACTGTAGTATGTTGCAGCTACTTTACAAAGTAGTTTATGGACTCTAGGGTGTTTTGGTAACCAACAGAGTTTGGTAGGAACAGGTTCCTGCCACACTAGATAATGAGGAGTATCCCATGGGGGTTATGAAACACAGCTGAATAGTGCTGATTTTATTCAGCAGATGACAGCAGTGCCCATACACATTGCCAGATAGTTATGCTTTATGTAAAATATAGCAAAATTAAGCTGGAGAAAGAGAGGCTGGAGAAGGCTTGCCATGTCTTTATCCTCTATACATTTTATATACTGTCCCTCACAGATGACTTCCTGCCCTTTCCTAGCTGATTTCCTGCCCTTGCAGCAGGAGGCTGGACTCGACAATCTCCCGAGGTCCCTTCCAGCCCTAATCTCTATGAAATCTATATTCTGACATTTATCCATGTTGACATGGAAGGCCTATGTGTTGCAATACATTTCCAGTACAAGATTTTTAAATTGTTCTGTGTGTATAGAGTTATCAATCATCAGCCATTACTGTGAGCCAGAGGCTTTAGAATTGTAGTGGATACGTTCACGTTCAATAGTGTGGTGGTGAGGGAGAAAACTAAGAAGAGAGAAAGAGACAAATCTGAGGTTACTTTTACCTTCCTTCAGTTAGACCCTACAGAAAAATACCTATGGAGAATCAAAATTCTTCTTATATGAGGAGTTTTTAAACTTTCTGCTACCTTCTGCTGTAAATCTAGGGAAACTGGCTCCTGAGTCACAGGTAGGAAAGGATGGACAGCTTCACAGAAAATGTACTGGCAGGAGGAAAAATATATATTCAAGTGGGATGCATGACCTTATATCTGTCAGAAAGATTTGGTGACCTCATCCCCAAACCCACCAAGAGACAAACATTAATGTCCCCAACTTTCTGTGGCCCTGTCTGACTCATCTCTTCCCTTCCTCTAAACAAAACTTCATACAGAGGTAAGATGGGGAATTTCTCTACAAATTCTAAAGATATTCCCTGACTCAGAACTAGATGGGGGTTGAGACGTATCCTTATCAGGAGCTGCTTGAGGAACATTGCTGCTGTCTCCCCTTGTTCCTGAGCTGCAAGAGGAGTGACTGTGTTTCAGATGACTCTGGTACTATTGTTATACTGTATGGAGATCTTGATTGCCTATTGCTCATCTGCTTCTGAGTTAAGAAACCTCATTCCCCTTGATCATATTCATTTTGGCTCTTGCTGCTGCCACTAGACTTAGCCCAGGATGCTGTGTAAACTGCCAAATCCATCCTGTGCCATTGTGAGACCATTCTGCCTGACAAAAACCCTTAGAATGTAGTGTTGAAGTCAAATGAAGAGAGCATGGGGTTTAGAAGGGTAAGGCTTCTGGCATTTGTTATAACTGCTTGCCAATTCTAGACCATATTAACAATCTATAGTAGTATCAAAAACCCAGCTGTCAGCACCACAGAGACTTGAATATATGTTGTTTCTGCTTTGGCAAATATTTCCGTTGTTTGGAGTCAGACCGTGAAAAGTGAGCAGAAAAAAGAATGTTTGAGCGGTTGCGTGGTCTGTCAGCATAGGAAGCCAAATTGGGGCCCTGACTTTTCTTCCTGGCTGTAGGGTGTCATGTCCATTTGTCAGAGCAGAAGTCTTGAATTGGGACTCCTGAGTTCTGTTCTGAGCATTGTAGTTGTGTTGCTACATGACATTGAACAAGTCCCTTCAGTTTGTTCCCTGCAATGATTATGAGGCTTTTGTGTACTCTTTTAGTTCCTATCTGATGTCCTCTATTGGGAGAATATTATTTGTAACCCCTGAGCAGTTATTAGATAAAGATTTAGGGGTTTCCAGCAACCCCTGTCCCCTTTTTGATCAATCTGAAAAAGTTCCTTTAGAATTGCTAGCGATGGCCTTTTTACAGCTAGATCAGAAGTTGGGTTTGATTTATTCCACTTTGGCCTAGGGACACTGGTAAAAGATCTTCAGAAGACGATATCCTTTTTATTATAAAAAGAGAGTGAGGCAGCAAGTAAATTGCCTTCTTTCCAGGCTCCAACCAACTTTGATTTGTGATAATACGGTTTCTGTGTGGGAGAATATAGTCTGGAAAATACCCCAAAACATTAATTTACACTTTGTGAATCTCCTTTTATTCTTGCTTGGGGAAGCTAATAAGAAAAATCTTTGTTATAACATACTTAAAATGCTTTAGAAGCTCTGGGAATAAATGAGAAGTTTGCTACCCATCTCCCAGGCATTCTTATTCTCATCAGTAGCTATTTTTTATGTTGGAAGGATTGCCAGGAGGTGAAAATTTTGAATGATTGCACTGCTGCTGTAGTCTTAAATGAAGTTTTTTATTTTCTTTGGAGCTTGACTGGATTCTTGGTCTGATTAACCAACGGGAGGATACATTTTACTCCAGCACATGCTATCCCCTTTTCCCCCAGACACGAGCAAAGAGATTTCCACAGGAAGACTTTCCTTTTTATTAATTTTTAAAAATTAAAAAATGAAGAGGATTTTAAATCTTGATACTTCTGTTACTGTTAAATAAAATTAAGAGAAGTCTGTTTTATTCTAAGCATATATATATATATCCTAAAGTGGGTTTCTGTGCGAAAAGTCTACAGCAGAAATATTTCCTTTTTTCTTGCTTCTTTTCTTTTCTGAAAGCCAGGAAAGGGGAGTTAGTCATGGACTAACTGATTGTGAATCTTGTGCAGTTGTTCACCTGAGATCTCTGAAAATATCTGACCAGAGAAAATGGAAGGTTTTTTTTAAAGTTTATTTTGTGTATGTCTTGCCTAGTGTATACAGGTTTTATCAGTATTAAGTTGGATACTTGGATCTAATAACTGACTTGTTGCTTTGTTTCTTTTATTTCCTAGCCATGTCAATAAAAGCTCTTTAATCCTTTATGTGCAGTCTAGGTGTCTGTGCATGTATGTACATCTCTACACATTAAGACTCTCAAGAGTTTATCCTTGCCTTATCTGGCTTCCTAACAGTCTCTTTTGGATTCACATTAAATTGGCTTAATCAAGAAAACTTAAAATTTTCACTTTGTGCTTGGAAACCCTGTCTCCAAACACACACAAGTAATCCATGTACCTGTGTCTATTTGAAAGACAGGGATGAGTATTTTGTGAAACTTGGAAAATTTAATTTGCTATTTGGTTCAGTCCTTGTGGAATCTCTTGACAGGTTTTCTATGCCCACATAGCAGTATCTTTCTGTGCTAGAGCCCCTGTTTCTGGCTGTGGGTAGATGGGGGTGACTGAAATTGAGTGATCTTGATTTGTCAGCATGGCCCAGCAAACCAAATCATTCGAGCTCTCTCCAGGCTCGGTCTCATTGCTGAGAGTAGAACATGATATATCCTAATTCATTTGGTTCTCTCACAGACTAAGAACTTGGACTTCCGCCGAAAGTGGGACAAAGATGAATATGAGAAACTTGCAGAGAAGAGACTCACAGAAGAGAGAGAGAAGAAAGATGGTGGGTAACGCATTGAATCCAAGCAAGCTCTCCTCATTTTGCAATGAGTAACCTAACTTCTTTGAATGCGTAAAGGGAAAGCTGCTAGAAGAAAAATGCCAAATGGAAGCAATTGGAATTTAGGGCTGGCTCATTCTGTTCCTTTTTCTCTGCTTGCCATAGAATACAGTCCAAGGCAGAAACACTTGCTAAGAACCTTATTCCTTTCCTTTTCTTTCTTTCTTCTATATGGAGGTGGAGGAAGTGGAAAATTCTCAATACCTTAAACTGTGATTCTTTAGCAATCTCCCTGTTCTAATCTGTTGCTAACCCTTCTCTTCCTTACAATGCAGGTAAAAATGATTCTTTACTTAAATCTCAACATGAACTGTACAATTTGATAGCTTCCCATAGTTTTCCACTGAGAGAGGTCAATTAGAGATCCTACGTTCTAAGTTCCCCACCACACCTGAAAAATTCTGTTGTTTGAATTTGTTTATTATTAGGCAAACCAGCCCAGCCTGTCAAAAGGGAGCTTTTGCGGCACCGAGACTATAAGGTGGATTTGGAATCCAAGCTGGGGAAGACCATTGTCATCACCAAAACTACTCCTCAGTCGGAGATGGGAGGGTAAGCCACCTTGAATTCTTCCAGTTTTATCTCGGGTTTTGATTTTAACACAGATGCTTAAGATAATGTTTCATGGAACCATGGGCAAGTGAGGAATGCTTACCTTTGTGATAGTAGAAGAGGAAAACTTTTTTGATTACAGAGGTGAAAATTCCAGACTGAACAAGATATAGAAAATGTAATCTTCTGGAAAATATTCACAGAATAATAGTCATGTGAATTTTCTTCACCTTTCCCATCTCGTGTCATTTTTTCTTAACCACACTAGAAACATGAGCCCTAAGCCATTACTGTGATCAGTTCAGTCTTTGGTGTCTTTGCTGAGACCAGCAATAAATTACTGTACGTTGGGTGATGTTATGTGACACATATCTGTCCACTAGGAATTGAGGCAAGAACACTTTTTCTTCCATAGAAGTCCCTGAAGGCTAGGTCTGTAGCAGTTATTTTTGGTCACTATTGATGTGACCTGGATTTGAACAGGGGAAGGAATCCTTAACCTATCTATCTGCAGTCCCTTGAGCTATCGGGTCTCTGAAAGAGGGGCTTTAAATTTGGGCCCAATGAGAGTAAGCATTTCAAGGCCCAGTTGTCAAAACAAGGTAGTAAAAAGAGCCAAGAGAAATTGGGCAGGTAGAGGAGTTTCCCCTTAAGAATGAGCTGATTAAAAAGAGGAATAAAGATGTTTTATTACCACAGTGATGGGCTAACTTCTTTTCCTTTGTTTTTTACGATGCTTTCCGTTACAAGTGTTGTAGCAATTAAGACTGGAAGTTATAACTGTATAAATTATGATCCTGTAAGCTCACTTTGGCCACATCCAGATTAGCGCAGCTGTGCAGTATGTGGTGCTGTAGACACATCTGCAGCACCACATAGTGCATGTTTGGTTGTTCTCAGTGCTTCAAGAGAGCAGTGTGGGGGTGTTTTTTGACTCCTGGGTAACTTGCTGTGTGCCAGAGGGCACATAGCATAGGCATTCTCCAGGGACAACTAGTGGTGGCATAAAGTGTGCTGCTGCTAGTTGTCCCCAGGGAACCAAAGGTCCACACGTGTGGATGTGACCTTTGTTTCTGAGACTGCATTGAAAATAACTGCTTGAATAGAAGAACTATAATTCCAGAGGAAAACCTGTGTCTCCAATATTTCCTGAAGTGGGACAGTTGAAATGCTCCTATACAATGCTAGGCTTAGGGTTACTATTAGGGGTGCACTGATAGAGATTTATAGATTGTAAGTCTGGAAGGGACCTCAGAAGATCATCATGTCCAGCCCTCCTGTATTAGGCTGGGAAGACAACTGGGGGTCAGGTGACCCCAGCAAGGTGACCGTCCAGTCTCCTCTTGAAGATTTCCAGGGTAGGTGATTGCGCCACCTCTGGAGGGAGCCTGTTTTGCAGTCTGGACCCCCTAACTGTGAAGACATTTGTCCTAATGTGGAGCCAGAAACAGCCTTCCAGGAGTCTGTGACTATTACTCCTGGTTTTCCCCAAGGGTGCTCTGGTGAACAGTTGTTCACCAAGCCCTTGATGTGTTCCCCGATGTAGCGGTAAACTGCTACCAAGTCCCTTCTCAGCCTCCTCTCTTGGGCTGAAGAGTCCCAGGTTCTTCAGCCTTTCCTCGGATGCTTGCTGTGCAAGTCTCTGATCCTATAGGTGGCTCTTCTCTGGACTCTCTCAAGCTTTTCCACATCCTTGTTAAAGTGCGCTGCCCAGAACTGGGTGCAGTACTCCAGCTGAGGTCTCACTAATGCTGAGTAAAGCAGAAGAATCACTTTCTTAGTTTTGCTTGAGATGCATCGATTGATGCTTGCCAGGGTATTATTTGCCCTGTTGGCTACAGCGTTGTACTGACAGCTCATATTCATGCTGTGGTCTATTATTACCTCTAGGTCCCTTTCATTTGTGGTGCTGGTCAGTTTGGTGCTGCCAAGCCTGTAGGTATTTTAGGGGATTGTTCATCCCCAGGTGGAGCACTTTACATTTTTTAATGTTGAACTTCATGTGGTTCCAATCTGCCCAACTTACTAGCCTGTTTAGGTCTGCCCATATCTGCAGCTTATCTTCAAGCATGACCATGCTTCCCCATAACTTGGTGTTGTCCACGAACTTGGCCAGTGAGCTCTTCACCCCCACATCCAAATCATTGATAAAGATGTTGAAAAGCACTGGACCAAGCAATGACTCCTGAGGGACACAGATCCGTTCATTGGATCTGGGTCTTACCCCTCATCTAGCTTTCTACTCACCTAACTGTCATGCAGTTAAGCCCACAATCCTCCAATTTTCTCATGAGAACATTATAGGATACCAGATCAAAGGCCTTTTGGAAGTTAAGGTATACAGTGTCAAATACATAGGGGGTAAAAAGAAGGTACTGGGTAACATGGGGCCTCTGCAGGGCACGCTAGGAAATTTGGTCATCACACCAGATGACAAAGCTAACCTATTTAACGATTTCTCTGCCTCCGTTTTTCTGAGCAGGGACTGGGTCACCCCCACCCCCCGCTGTAGGTCCCAGGGGAGGTGCACCCAGGCCTAGGGTCAGTGAGGACCTAGTTAGGGAATTTCTGGGGGGACTGGACATATTTAAATCAGCAGGTCCTGATGATCTCCATCCCAGAGTGTTGAGGGAATTAGCATAGGTCATAGTGGGACCCCTGGCACGACTTTATGAACACTCATGGTGTTCTAGTATGGTGCCAGAGGACTGGAAAAGAGCCAGTATGGTTCCCATTTTCAAAAAAAGGGAGGAAGGAAGACCCAGGAAACTATAGGCCAGTCAGTCTTACCTCGGTCCTGGGTAAGCTTTTTGAGAGAGTTATCCTGGAGCATGTCTGTGAGGGGCCAGCAGGGGAGATTATGCTCGGGGGCAACGAACATGGGTTTGTTAGAGGTAGGTCCTGTTAGACCAACCTGCTGGCCTTCTACAACCAGGTCACAAAATCCTTAGATGCAGGAGTAGCAGTGGACATAGTCTTTGTGGACTTTAGGCAGGCCTTTGACACTGTCTCTCACCCCATTCGTATTAAAAAACTAGGGGACTGTGGCATCAACACCTACATAGTCATATAGGTCACTAGTTGGCTGGAGGGCTGCCCCCAGACAGTGGTGATGGACAGGTCATTTTCAACCTGGAGGGATGTGGGCAGTGGGGTTCCACAGGGCTCGGTCCTTGGGCCCGCGCTGTTCAACATCTTTATCAGCGATTTGGACAAGGGTGTAAAAAGCACTCTGTTCAAATTCGCAGACGACACTAAGATGTAGGGAGAAGTGGGCACACTAGAAGAGAGGAATAGGTTGCAATTGGACCTAGACAGGTTACAAGGGTGGGCGGATGAGAACAGGATGGGTTTCAACATTGACAAGTGCAAGGTACTGCACCTGGGGAGGAAGAATCAGCAGCATACCTACAGGCTGGAGACCTCCCTTCTCAGTGCAGAGGCAGAAAAGGCTCTTGGAGTCATTATTGATGCCAAAATGAACATGGGCTGACTGTGGGGAAGCGGTCAGGAAGGCCAACCACAGATACATCTCAGGCAGGTCCAAGGAGGTGATCCTCCCCCTCTATGTGACACTGGTCAGGCCGCAGTTGGAGTACTGCATCCAGTTCTGAGTGCTGCACTTCCGGCAGGATGTGGACAACTTAGAGAAGGGTCCAAAGGAGGGCCACCTGCATGTTCAGGGGTCAGCAGGGCAGGCCCTACAAGGACAGGTTATGGGACCTGAACCTGTTCAGCCTCCACAAGAGAAGGCTGAGGAGGGATCTAATGGCTGTTTACAAATTGGTCAGGGGGGACCAGCAGGAATTGGGGGAGTCCCTTTTCCCCTGACCACTACCTAGAGTGACAAGAAATAATGGTCACAAGCTGGCAGAGGGTAGATTCAGGCTAGACATCAGGAGGTGCTACTTCACTGTCAGGGCGGCTAGGATCTGGAACCAGCTTCCAAGAGAAGTGGTGCTGGCTCCTACCCTGGGGGTCTTTAAGAGGAGGCTGGATAAACACCTCTAAAGCCAGTACTCTTTCCTGCCATGGCAGGGGGTCGGATTTGATGATCTGCCCAGGTCCCTTCCGACCCTACCAACTATGAAACCTCCTCTCTCTTACCCAGGTGGCAAGTTACCTGATCATAGAAGGAGATGAGGTTGGTAAGACAAGACCTGCCCACGACAAAGCCATGCTGGCTGTCGTTCAGAATCCTACCTTCTGAAAGCCTATTGCACATAGACTCTAATGAATTTTTCCAGGATTTTCCCTGGGATAGAAGTTAGGCTGATTGGTCTGTAGTTACCTGGATCCTCTCTCCTCCCCTTCTTGACAATGGGCACAACGTTGGTCCACTTCCAGTCCTCTGGGACGTCTCCGGAGTGCCATGAGTTTTGGAAGAGTTTTCCCAGGGGTTCCACGATGACTTCACCCAGGTCCTTCAGCACTCTCAGATGAAGTTCATTCAGTCCTGCTAACTTATATGTCTAATTTTTTTAATTGATCACACACCAGTTCTACGGCAATAGTAGTAAGGCAGTCATTCCTACCATGCCCATTCTGTATCTTACCTAGCATGATTTTCCCCTTGGCCTGGTGAAATACTGAAGCAAAGTAGTCATTCAGGAGTTCAGTTTTCTCCTGAGTGCTGGTGACCAGCTGTCCTGAGTTGTTGAACAGTGGCCCCACACTCCCATTTGTTCCTCCTGTTCTTTATGTACCTAAAGAAGGACTTCTTGTTGCCCTTGATTTCCATTGCTAATTTAAGTTCAGATTTTGGGGGCCAATACTGATAGCCAGTTTTTAAGGAGGCATATTGGCTGATACTGATCCGATTTCCAATACAGCCATGTGCAGCTGGTAGTCAGTTGTGGTGAAAGGGGAGTGAGGAGGGAAGGCGTGTGGTGGGGGGGCAGATCAACTCCCCCATGGTGAGGGAGGGGCTGGGGCTGGGCCTGGGGAAGGGCATGGGACAAAGCCATGGCTTGTTCTAAGGGTATATGTGTGGGGGGGAGTGGCTCCTGCTGCTACTCCAGCCGCTTGTCTGGGAGGGCACTGGGTGGGGTGTGTGCCCCTGCATCTGCACAGGGTAGGCTGCAGCTGTGGACTTGGGCCATGCTGCGCTTGGGGTGGGCAGTGGCAGTGCTGGGTGGGGGTATGGAAGGCAGGGAGAGGCCTGCAACCACCCCAAATTTCACTGTAGGCCCTCCCCCGTACCCCATCCCAGCACCACCCACCCCAAGCGCAGCACAGTACTGCCCCTGGCCGCAGCTGTAACCCAGCTGGCATGCCCCACCCCTTCCACTCCCCACCGCCCTGACAAATGGCGAGAGCTGCGAGACAAGTGGACGACCTGCGTGCAGTGGCAGGAGCTGCTGTCCGCCTCCTGCCATGCCCCCTGGATGAGCTGCAGCTGCGTCCCATGCCTGCCCCATTGTCCCATGCCTGCCCCATTCTGGCTGGGCAGTGCCTACCCCAGCCTGATCCCCACTCCCTCCCTCACTGTGGGGGGGTGGTTGATTTGCCTCCCCATGGCCCTTCCCTCCTCGCATCCCTTCCACCACAACGGACTTACCAGCTGCATGCAGCTCTCCAAGCTGCGGGGCTGTGCTCCTTGCTGCCTATGTGCTGTGCTGTGGCTGTGCATGCACATGGGCATTTATTGGCCAAATTAGCAGCCACTTCAGGCTGATTTCTGATATAGTCAATTTTCCTTGTATCAGCGCCAATCCAATGTTGGACCGATGTATCAGTGCTGTATTTATGAGCATTTCGTAGTACTAACTACGATTCTAGCTTTGTCTCTCTGAGGGATGGGGTTTTGGTTTGGGGCGGGGGGAGGGGGTTGGGTTTTTTTTAACCTTAGAGCTGCTCCTTGGAATTGCCCTAGAAAATCCAGGTGGATTTTTTTTTCCTCTAATTGGCTTGAAACAGAAATTCTGGTGGGATCATTTTAGTCTTGTGCTTTGGATCTAACCCATTTTTTCTTGTCTTCCCCAGATATTACTGTAATGTATGTGACTGTGTGGTAAAAGACTCTATCAACTTCTTGGATCACATCAATGGCAAAAAGCGTAAGGATATTTTGTTTTCAATTTGTTATGCTGGGTAGTAAATAGAACACCTGTAGCATGAGCTTTTCCATTATGAAATTTGCTTCCTCCAATGTGTCTAGAACCCACGCTATTTGGCATATGCAGTAATAGGCTTTTCTGAGGTCAGAATATATACTCAACGTTTGCCTTTAAGGGCTAGAGAAAGAGCAGCTTGTGTTTTCTCATGACTTCTCCATGGTCCTAGACGAGACAGGTGAAATAAATTCAGTAGATATAGTAATAACTATGGGCTTTTTTGGTAAGGAGAGCGTTGGGAAAATATTTTGGAGTTTTTCTAATGAGAGAACTCCACTGTCAGCAAGCAGTGCAGCTTCCCTGGGAATTTAAAGAGTTATGTGATAGATATCATTGGGGTTTGAGCATTGTAAAGGAATTCTGAAGACTATGGATGGATCTGTCTGTTCTCTCATCATGCTTGGATCCCTTTCTTACAGGAATGTGGTTTGAACTTAGATAATTTGAGTTTCCTCTATCATCTTGCAACCAGACTTCTTCTGTAGTTTGGAGCAGGGTACTTGAACTCTGTCTGTTTTCATGTTTCTGCAATGTTCTACCAGGGTGTTTTGTTAGATTCATTACTTATCATATTCCTTGAAGATGGAAAGAGAAAACAGCTACAAAGAAGTCTCTACTTGATTTGCAGTGTCATCATATGCAAGCTGTGTGCTGGGCTCTGGCTGATAGCAATGCAGCTGCACAGGAGGTACCTAAGCCCTAGTCAGGATCAAAGTTCCAGGACTCTAGAGCAAGGGATGGCTAATCTGTAGCGTGGCCGGCATGTGTGTGACACATGGCAACCCAGGGAAGGAACAAGCAGCACAATACAGGTAGGGCAGGGAGGAGAAAGCTGGCCAGGGTATTAGTGTGGTACTTAGGGAGGGTGTGGGGCTAATTTGTGGTACACCAGCCAAAAAGGTTGGCCTCCACTGCCCTGGAGTATAATATATAAGCTGCACACATTTTTGTTTTCTTTTTCAACTTTTTTTTTGTGCAGCTGAGAACTCCTCTTCCTCAAACTCATCTCATGGTTATTTAAAATTTATTTAAGCTTTTCTATTGTGTAGCAGAACATGCTTCTGGTTTTTAATTTTTAAAATAGAATTGTAGTTTGCCCTCTCTTATGTTTTGTTTTGGAAGTATGGCTGACCTGGAATGAGAGGCCATGTTCATAAAACTTGTTTCTTACTGAGTTTACGATCAAGTGCCACTCAGCATGCTGGTGTGAGTAATGCTTAAAAGAGAAATATTTTCCCATTAGGTGTTCATCCTGTGTAGCCTTGTGTCTCTGGAGAATAGTAGGGCAGAGGGAAATTATCTTAATGGACGAAGACTTGAGTCCTTGTCCTTGCTCTTCAAAACTGAACAGTTCATCAGTGTCTGAGTTCAAAGGTACGAGTGTGTATATTTTGTCTTCATAGTCAGCATTATGCAGATGTTATTGGACTAGAGACTGTCATTTTATAATTTGGCATGGACACTGGATCCAAAGAAGGAGGAGGGCCAGGATCTGTCACACTAGGTCAGAATTGAGGAGGGAAGGCAGGATGATACCAAGAACCTATTTTTCTCCATAGTAACAGATGGAGAAAAGAAGTGGAATGGGAAGTCTCAAGAATCTAGTTCAGAATGATCAGTGAAGGAGTTGAAATGGGAGCATAAATGCCAACAGAGTTTGTTCATCTGTTTGGAGGAAGTTAGCAGTAAAAGTTTCCATTAGTCCTTGAAAAAATTGACAATGTGGTTCCTCAGAACAGTTACCACTTAGACCAGGGGCAGGCAAAACATGGCCTGCAGGCTGTATTTGGCCTGAAGAGGGACTTTGTCCGGCCCACTGCAGGTCCCTTGGTCCCACCTGGCCCAGGTGCCATTGTGTCCATGGTGTGTCATGCCGCCCCCAGGTGTGTAGCAGGGCTGGGGCAGCTCGGCAGTTGGATTATATTTCTAGGCAGCCCAGGTAGTGGCGGCTCCTTCTGGCTGCCACTGCCACTGGCCCCAGCCCTATGGTACTGGTGAGGATCCATGCACATACCTCTGGCCTGGGTCCAGCCCTCCCTGCCCTTTGCCTGCTCCAGACGTGCCCCAACTGGAATGGACCAGCTGGGACCCATGTCCACAGCCCCAACCCTGGTCCAACCCACACCTGCTCCAGACCTCCCACTTAAAATAAGTGGTGGCAGTGACTCACAGAAGCTGCTGGTAGGCTCAGGGGAAAAGCAGTTGCCTTCCCCTCGCCACTGCAGGGCCCTTCTTGCTGCAGCCTGTGCCCAGGTTGCCCTGCAGCTCCTCTTCACTGCCACCGCTGCTCTGCTGGGTGGCCCAGAGGCAACGGTGACAGCAGCCGAGAGGAGCTGCAGGGCAGCCTGGGCATGGGTTCCAGGAGGCTGCAGCAAGAATGGCCTGGCAGCAGTGAGAACAAGGTGGCCAATTTTGCCCCATACCCAGCGGCAGCTGCCGCTGTTCACTGTGGGCAGGCCAGCTTGGAGCAGGCTGGGGTTGGGGCTGTGCATGCAGGTCTCAACTAGTCTGGATGTTGTTTGCTCTGGCCAGGGTGAGTCTGGAGTGGGTACAGGGTGGTCCAAAGCTGGGACTGTGTGCTCAGCTGCTGCTGGGTGCTAGTTTCAGTGGCAGGGAGGAGCCCCTGGGCATGCAGACTCTGGGGCTGTTTGGGGGAGGGGAGCTGCTGACTGGCCCACAGTAGTTCCCCAGAACTGCCTCTGTAGCTTGTCGGCCCAAATAATTGCCCGCTCCTGACTTAAACTTAAGCTCTTTAAGTAATTAAGTCTCTCATTTAAATTTCCTCCCTGATCTAGTTTCTCATTCTGCAGCAGTCAAGTTTTTACAGAGCCTAAAGACAGAAATTTTAGACAATGTTAACCACTGTATTCTAAGTCAAGATGTGTTGATCTGTCCTTGTCACCTGAATGAGGAATTAAGGTTATGAAGGCGTTGGTCCCATTTGACTCTGCCATGGAGCTTAGGTATACAGAGAAAGAAAGCTGGTTTAATTCAGGTAAACAGTAACTTCCTTTTACAGTCAGTTCCTTGAACAGTGGCAAAACTGGCATTCTACCAGAAGTCCCCTGCCATGTGTATTTGCGTGTGTTCGTTTTTTGCCTTTAAATCTGGTACGTTGTAATCCAAGATATAACAAACAGTTCCATCTTAGGATACTCTGGCAGCTTGGGGAAGCTGTGTGGTGCCCACCTTTAACTTCATAGTTTCATAGTTAGTACTGTCAGAAGGGACCTGAGCAGATCATCAAGTCTGACCCCCTGCCATGGCAGGAAAGAGTACTGGGGTCAAACAACTCTGGCAAGGTGATTGTCTAGCCTTGTCTTAAAGACCCCCAAGGTAGGAGCCAGCACCACTTCGCTTGGAAGTTGGTTTCAGATCCTAGTTGCCCTGTCAGTGAAGTAGCGCCTCCTGATGTCTAATCTGAATTTACCTTCTGCCAGCTTGTGACCTTTATTTCTAGTCACTCCTGGTAGTGCTCATGGGAACAAGGGCTCCCTCAATGCCTGCTGGTCCCCTCTGACTAGTTAGCAACAGGCCACTAGATCCCCCCTTCTCTTGTGGAGGCTGAACAGGTACAGGTCCCATAGCCTTTCCTCGTAGGGCCTGTCCTTCTGCCCCCTGATCATGCAAGTGGCCCTCCTCTGGACCCTCTCCGTGTTGTCCATATCTCTCTTGAAGTGCGACGTCCAGAACTGGACGCAATACTCCAGCTGCGGCCTGACCAGTGCCGCATAGAGGGGGAGTATCACCTCCTTGGACCTGCTTGAGATGCATCTGTGGATGCATGACAGTGTGCAGTTGGCCT
>NW_017728914.1:460884-552964 GCF_001723895.1 Crocodylus porosus | reverse complement strand
GTGTTGGTTGCCCCTAAGCATAACCTCCCCTGCTGGCCACTCGTGGACATGTGCAAAAATAATTCTCTCAAAAAGCTTACCCAGGATCGAGGTAAGACTAACTGGCCTATAGTTTCCCAGGTCCTCCTTCCTTCCTTTTTTGAAGATGGGAACCACGTTGGCTCTCTTCCAGTCCTCTGGCACCACACCAGAGCACCACGCATGCTCGTAAAGCCCTGCCAGGGGTTCCACAATGACCTCAGCTAATTCCGTCAGCACTCAGGGGTGGAGATCATCTGGACCAACTGATTTAAATACATCCAGTCCCTCCAGATGTTCCCTGACTAGATCCTCACTGACCCTTGGCCTGGGTGTGCCTCCCCTGGGGCCTGAGGGGGGCCCAGAGGGTGACTGTTCTGATCCCTGCTCAGGAAAATGGAGGCAAAGAAGTCGTTAAATAGGTTAGCTTTGTTGTCTGGTGTGACGACCAAATTTCCTAGCATGTCTTGCAGAGGCCCCATGTTACCTGGTACCTTCTTTTTGCCCCCTATGTATTTAAAAAAGGACTTCTTGTTGTCCTTGATCTGGGTAGGTCGTCCCAGTTCCATCTCCGCCTTGGCCTTCCTGACTGCCCCTCTGCATCTCCAAGCAACCGCAGTATAGTCCTTCCTGGTGATGGCCCCCCCTTCCATTGAGTGTATGCCTCCCTTTTAGCCAGGAGACATTCCCGGATGCTTTTGGTGAGCCATGGGGGCTTTTGCACCCTCCTGTTCCCTTTGATCTGTGTTGGGATTACCACCGTTTGGGCTTGGAGGATCGTCTCCTTAAGGAGCAACCGCTCTTCTTGGACACCTGGCTCTCCTCCCCTCCGGGTCTTCAGTGCTTCCCCGACTATTCTCCTCAGCTCATTGAAGTTTGCCCTCCTGAAATCTAGGGCTGCTGCCTTGCTGCGGGCCTTTGCCACCTTGTGCTGGATGGTGAATTCCAGCAGACGATGATTGCTGTCGTCCAGGTGGTCAAGCACCCACAGCCTCCTCACCAGGTTGTCACCTGTCCAACAAGGCATCTCCCCTGGTGGGGCTGTGCACCTCCTGGGTTAGATGGAGGTCCTGCATTTTGGCTAGGAACCTATGTGAGCAGTCAGACCTGGCTGACTGCTCTTCCCAGGAGATGCCTGGGAAGTTCAGGTCACCCATGATGACCATGTCCTTTGACCCAACTACCTCTGTGAGCTGACTTAAGAATTCCTGTCTAGCTCTTCCCTTTGGTTGGGTGGTCTGTAGTAGACCCCCACCGTTAAGTCTCTTTCCCCTCGACTGCCTTGTATTCTAACCCAGAGCACTTCAGTGTGGCCCTCCTCTGATTCTGTGCTACTTGATGAGGATGTGTATTCCTCCTTAATATAGAGCGCCACACCCCTGCCTTTCTTCCCTGTCCTGTCCTGTCCCTCCTGTACAGCCTATATCCCTTGATATTCACTGCCCAGTCATGCATTGGGTCCCACCACGTTTCAGTGAGCCCCACTATGTCTGGGTTAGTGTCAGCTAGCAGGAGGGTAAGTTTCTCCTGCTTGTTTCCCATACTACAAGCATTTGAGGCCTTGTGTGGATGTGTGCACTGGCCCCCTAATCACAGCATTGACCACTGTTGCTTACCTGTGTATATGTTCCACTCGTCGGTCTAGGCTGGGCTGTACTTGTGAGTGCTGCTTGGTTTAGCAGTCCAAGGCTTCCTCCTCCCTCTTCTTCCCCTTCCCCAAGCGAGCTTAGTTTAAAGCCCGCCGGAGGAGATCCACCAACCTAGGAGAGAACACATGCTTCTCTTTAGGGGAAAGGTGGAGCCCATCCCATCCGAGCCTGTCTCTCATCGTGATGTGCGGGTCATTGTCAAGGAAGCCAAAGTCCGCCTTAAGACACCATTCCCAAAGCCGCCAGTTGGTCTCTGCGATGCACGGCTCATGCTGTCTTCCACGTCTGCTCAGTGGTAGGACAGAACAGAATACCACCTGTACACCTATCTCCTTCAGCACACCCCCCAGAGCGTGGTAGTCCGCCATCAGGTGATCAGGGCTTCTCCTGGCCACATCATTAGTACCCACATGGATTAGGACCATGGGGTAGTAATTGGTGGGCTAGATCATGGCCTGGATCATCCCCATCACGTCCTGAATCTTTGTTCTGGGTAGGCAGTAGACCTCACATGTCAAGGGGTCCTGGCGACAGATGGGGTCTTCTGTACCTCTCAGGATGAAGTCGCCTATGATGATCACTTGACGCTTTCTCCTCCGGGACTGCTTAGCTCCATCAGCCTGTTCGGAGCATGGAGAGTGTGGAGTTGCCTCCTCTCCTTTCTTCTCCTCCAGTGTCGCCAGGTCCTCGTACCTGTTCTCCAGCCGGACTGGAGGAACTGGTACTGCTGTGTTGCGAGCAGCCCTGGTTCTGGAGGTGACCGTCTGCCACTCTGCAGTGGAGGGCATCTCTCAAGGTGCTTCTTCCTTGGGTGTGTGGCCCTGTAGGGAAAGGAAATAGCCATCATTTTCATTCTGTGCCTCCCTGATTCCCCTCGGCCTGCTAAGCTCCTCCTGGAGCTCCCTCACCTGTGCCTCCAGGGCCTTAAGGTGGGCACCTGCAGGACAGGTGTGGGGGTTCCCAATCCCTGCCCCCCTGGGCCTTGCCAGGCAACCCCCACAGGCCAGGGGGTGGGGGGACGCCAGCTCCCCCATGGGCTCTGTCTGGGTGGAGGCCTCAGATAAGCCCCAGGTAGGCTGCGCCGCCCAGGCAGGGGCCCTGGCAGCACTCTGCATCAATACCATCATAGGAGTTGTTGTCTGTTTATAGCTTAGTGCAGTGTCTTCACTCTGCCCAAGCAGGAGTCTCTCTCCCGGCCCTTCCTGCTCGCCCACTGGCGCAAACGCCGGTGTGCTCTGTTCATGTGGCATGGCACGGCTCCCTACTGGCTCAGCTAAGAGGGATCCCGGGGGGTGGGGGGCTTCCCCTCCAGATCCGGCTCAGCTGTGTCCGGTCCCTCTGCCCACTTACCTTAGGGGGATCAGCTGATGCTGCCCCCGCTGCTGGCTCCACTGCTGCTGTGTCCACCTCAGGTTGGATAAGGGGGCACACATGCGTGCGGGACACACGTGTGTCTGGATCCCTTCTGTCCTCACTGTTCCTGGCTTCCTTTGAGTAGTTTAGAGAGAAGGTCCTTTAATGAGTGGTTCTGTGTCTAAATCCTTTTCTTCAAATTCCCTTCCTAAGAAGGATGAATATAGGAAGAAAATGAATTCCTTCAAGCAAGGCGCCATATTCAGTGTTGCTGCAAAAGCTTTCAAGCCTTTCCTTGAGATTGTAGTCCAAACAGCCAAGGCTCTGGATCTTGTTATAGCCCCAAAGAAAAATCTCAGAACTAGAGGTGCCACCAATACATTGGTACTGATATAAAGGAAATTTGCTGTATTAGATATCGGCCCAATGAGGCTGATAATTTGGCTGATAAATGCTCGTGCTGCATGGAGCCTCAGTGCTGCATGGAGCCTCCCTCACCACGAGGGCAGATCAATGGCCCTCGCGGTGAGGGAGGGCGCAGGGGCAGGCGCTGCCCAGCCCAGGGCAGCACTGGGTGGGCTGCAGCCAGGGCTGCACAGGGCTCTTCTTGGTGGTGGCTGGGCTTGGAGTGGGTACCAGCGGTGCTGGGAGGATGCGGCATGCGCCCTAAATTGCGCTGCAGCTCAGCTCCCAGCACTGCCATTGCCAGCCTCCTGGTGCTGCCCTGGCTCTTCCTGGCATGTGGGTAGAGGTAGAGTGTTGAGCTGGATCAGCAGCTGGGGCTGCATGGGGCTCTTTTCCACAGAGGCTGGGCTCAGAGTGGGCACTGGCAGTGCTGAGAGGATGCTGTATCCACCCTAAACTGGGAGCTGACTTGCGGTGAAGTTTGGGGTGGATTCAGCATCCTCCCAGTGCTGCCAGCGCCCGCTCTGAGCCCAGCCCCTGCTGAGAAGAGTCCCGCGCAGCTTCAGCTGCAGCCTGCCCTGCGTGTGCCCTCCCGGGGTGCAAGCAGCAGGCCCCCCCTACTCTGCCTGGGCAGCACCTGCCCCTGCCCCCTCCCTCACCGCAGCGGGCATTGATCTACGCCCCCTCCCCTTCCTCCTCCCCTTCCACCACACCGGACCTACCAGCTAGAGGCAGCTGTATAAGAAATCGGATCGTTATCCGCCAATATGCCTCCTTAAATATTGGCATCAGCCCCAAAAATCTCTATCTGGTTACCCCTACTCAGAACATTTCTTACATCAGAACTGGATTTCCTAGACAAGGAAACTAAATCCCTCCACATTGGTGGAATGCAAAGGTGTTGTGATGATGAAACTGAGTGGCAACCTGGATCATGGTGTATGTATGGGGACCACTCAGACTTTTGATACATATGCCTGGGCGGGAATTTTTGGAGGAGTGGAGGCTGCTGAGATCTTCCATCCTTCCTTTTTGGCCACTGAGACGGAATCCAAAGACCAGACTGAACCCAGATGTTTGGTGCCTCCAGGGCTGTAGTTGTATAAGTGTCTGGGAACTGGACCATTGTGGTAGATGAGGATTCTACCACTGAACCACAGGGGACTCCTGGAACTCTGAGTAGAAGCATATAAATGGATTTCCTCTTCCTTGTTCCAAAAATCCAAGTAACAGCTGTTTTTCTCCTCTCCTTCCCATTCTCTCCTATGCCTTAGCTCCAATATGTCTTGTACACAATTTCAATGAAAAGAAGTTGCATTATGAGCCCTTTTAAGCCTGTTTCATAGACCAGGGGTTGTCAGCCAGGGGTATGTGTACCCCGGGGGTACTTTGAAAGGTCCCAGGGAGTATGCAAGGGTGGGCAGGGATGGAGAGCTGCCACCCTGCATCACGGTCTCACAGGAACAGAGGGTGGTGCGAGAGCAAGGCTGCCCTGACGCCGCTCGCCCCCTTCTGCGTCTGGCCACTTGCCACCCCACTCCAGGGTACACTTACTAAAAATGTGGCTGTTGGGGTACACATGTTTTAAAAAAGGTTGAAAACCCTTGTCATAGACTATTTGCTATTTGAAAGTCTTCATATTTTTGTAGATTTTGTGGCGTCATTTCCTTTCCTCGTGTCTTTCCTTTTTTGGTGCATAGACTTTGATGTTTCTTTTTTTCTTTAATGTCTGGCTGATGGGTGGTAGACATGATTGAAAAGGGCCATTTTTCATATTTCATTTTTTTTCCTCTAGCAGTCCTTCTCAAAAGAAGAAAAATATCCATCCATTTTAAAGATGTATGCTATGGAAATAGTTGCTTGCTTTCTAGAATAAAGGCTTCTGTTCCCCATATTTTTCTCTTTAATCCTTGAAACCACAGTGAAGGTATTTGTCTTCTCTCTGTTGTAAAACTAATCAAACCCATTATGAATAAAGTTTTTTTGCTTCTTGTCAAGTATTTCTTCCTTTAGAAGATTGATTTAATGCCTTCTATTTCAGATGTGTTTTCACATTTCTGTGAAAAAAACTCCAAAGTGTGTTTCCTTGGAGTATTACTGATATGAAATAACAGGAAGCTATGGAAAATTCTGTGATGGCAGCTAAAACTGCCATTAGCCAGTTGCCTGAGAAGTGGTCTGAATTTGAGTTTCTGAGACTGTAAATAGAGAGAGATTGGTACTGGAGCCTTATTGAACTCTGACATTGTAGAATCTAGACTTCAGGAAGGGAACTGGTTTTTCTGTTTCTTACTGAATTTAGAGAGAGTTAAGCAGTTGGGGGGCAGCTGAATACCAATTTGATCTTTCCTAATGGTGTGGATAATGGGAGCTGTGTACATTCTAAACTTCATGTGTAAGATTGTGAATGCCATCCTTTTAGTTTCAGTCCAGATCTGCATGATTTGAACAGGACTTTATCTAAACTGAGGCCTGTTCAACTCTCCTTCCCCATGATGTTGCTTGTTAATTTGTCTGTAATGTGTGATTTGAAATGTACCAGATTCCTACTAAACCTCCATCCTCTCTCTTCCTTAGACTCCTCTTGGGATAGTCTGAGACTAAAAGCAGCTGAGTACAGATTCTGGGTGGGATTCCTCCATGCAATTTTCTTCTGGAAACTTTTCTTCCTTACTAGGCACTCCAGTTCTATATTGGATGGCTCACTGAAAATCTCTGAATTTAGAGATCTCTAATTCTGTTTTATAGACCATGATAGGTTCTTCAGTATTGTATAAACATCCCAGCTTCCTTCACGTTGGGGAAAGTTGAGAGAGAGAAAATGAGGCAGTCCTGCTGTCCTTCCAGAGCACATCCCAGACAGGCAGTGAATTATCTGGCAGTATGCATGCAGAAAGCTGAGAGTGTCATCTGACCCACCAGGCAAATGTGCTTGAAAAGAGTGCTATGTGGAAATTCACTGGCAACAGATTCCACTTAATAGAAAACTTGGAAATGGCTCCGTGTAGGCTCTGAACCACTTATTTACTTTGGTGTTTCATGGCAGAAATATCTTTTTAATCTTGGTGCCTCGATTTTACCTGTGGCTAGAAATCTTGTTTACAGAATGCCACTCTTCTCACTTATTTGTCCTATCCTTATTAAAAAGTGCTGCTGTGTGGTAGAACTTAATTCTCAGACTTGCATGTGCATTTTACATCCCTTCAGCATATGGGATTCATAGAAATTAGGGTCAGAAGGAACCTCAGCAGATCGAGTCTGACCCCCTGCCCCTGAGTAGGTTTTCTATTCAGAACAACTCCAAAGTGTCACAACTGGAATAGAAGGAGGGCTAATTCTGGCAGAATCTTAAAGAAATAGGATCCTCTTAAAAAACCATACTTGTCTGTAAATATTTTGCCTGCTATTGCAGCAAATAGCATGGTAGCTGAGAGTTGGACATCTTTCCCTCCTGTCCCATGAAAGCTAGCCTGCATTAGCGTAGATCTCAGTGAATGAAGATTGAGCTACTATAAGTTAAGAGCTAGCACATGGCCACTTACCATGACAGAACTGAAACACAGCAGAGTCCTATCCTTCTTTCTTTACAGTGATTTGTACACCGGTACATCTGTGTATAATGGCACAGAATTCCACCAGCAGATCAACTGAGGAAAAACATCTCATTAATGTGGCACTCATTCTTTGCCAAAGTTTCATACATTGTGAGTTAGGTTCACTATTGCATTGTCCCTTAAGTAGTCATTTTCTTCTACTTTCCACTGGGAGAAAGTGCTGTTAAAACAGTGATGCATTTTACTTTACATTGTTGCAAATGACTCCCTAAGACTTGAGGGCAATAGTAAATTGGGTCCTGTGGTGGCACTGGAAGACACTGTGTAAGTGGATGTGCCCAGGGTGGTCTTGGAATTGGAAGAGAAGAAACTGACATGGAAAAATGACTTCCATTTTGGGCTCACTGGGTAGGCTGTATGTAACTGTCTAGTTGTAACTAATCTGCAACTAACATGGCTGCTGTCCATTTCCATCTTCTACAGATCAAAGGAATCTGGGCATGTCTATGAGGGTGGAGCGCTCCACACTGGATCAAGTGAAAAAACGCTTTGAAGTGAACAAGAAGAAGATGGAGGAGAAACAGAAGGATTATGACTTTGAGGAGAGGATGAAGGAGCTTAGAGAGGAGGTAAGGTGTTGGGCACATGCCGCCTGCTCTGCATAACCTGAAAGAAATGACAGATTCCTTAAAGAAAGCAGCCATTAGCCACCTCAAATAAATAAGGTGCCCTAGGGTAAAGGGATATTTTATAACAAATACTCTTAATACACCTGCATCGCTCTGGAGCTAACAAAATTACTCCTCTTATTCTAACTTTTTCTCAGAAATCCTTATCCTTCATCTGAATTGTTATAGCAGTTATTTTCAAACACAGTAATGGTTTTCAGGGTACCAGACAGTGAGAGGGACTAGAAAATGCAACCTTCAGTATATTTGATAGAATTTGAACAAGTAGATGAAAAGCTTATGCCTCTCCAAATGGGTTGGTCTCTAAGGTGCCACCTTGCCCTGCCTTCAGCATATTTGACTTTCATAAAATGCATCTGATCCCAGAATTCAAACTGATGATTAAAACTGGCGCTGTTTGTTTTCTTTTAATGGCTGCCTCAACACTGGTGTGGCCTGTGGTGCTGTTGTGGGATGGGAACTTTTCCCACATAGTTTATTGCAGCTGTGCTACCCCCATGTGTGCCTTAGGAAACTTCAACTGGAGCACAATGTGTGTGTATACAAGCTCTAGGGAAAAAAATCAAATACCCCATGACATTTTTTCCTCTCAGGCTTTGTAACAAGTGTTTCTCCCACGTGTGGTTGCAGTGCCCTGTGGTGGCTGCTCAGCTCTTGCGACTCTTCTTGGGCAATCTCCCCTTCACTTGCCTGCCTCGGTGTAACTAACTTTTAAGTAAAAGGAGGCTGTCCCAGGGCTTCCCAAGCCAGGTCTCACTCATGACCACAGGTGTCTATGGTCATTGGCTTAAGGGCCAATTATGTGGCCTCTGTCCTCTCTGATACCCACTCCCATACCTTGCAGATGATACTCTTTCCTGATGTCCTGTGCCCTAGGGCTGTGTGAAGTTTGCCGGCTGTTTCATTTTGATGCTGTTTCGACTCATTTCCAGCTCAAAACAGCTAAATTGAAGTGAAACGAAGGGCTTCGAAACGGTCTTGAAATGAAACGAGGGCAGTTGAAATGTTTCACGTTTCGAAGCTGAAGCTGGGCTTGTCTGCAGGGAAACAGAAAGTAAAGAGAGGGAGGGGGAAGAGTGGGGAAGGACTGCTCTGACATTGACTGTGTAGCTGGTCAGTGACTGTGATCCTTCCCTGAGGTCCCTTACAATCCCAGTGCTCTGGGGGAGGGATGAAAAAACAGCATAAAAGGCAGCATTGTTTGAACTTGCCTCCTTTCTGCTTTCAGCTCAGTTACTGAGCTATCTTCCAGAAGCTCAGGAGCATTGGACAACAAAGGCTACTCCTACCATTGATTTCCTGCTTGCTAGCCTAGCAAGTGGGATTCCGCAATGCCTTTTGCTTTCTTTCTAAACCCTTTTATTATTGTATTCATTGATTGAGTCTTTTCAATTTCATGTTTATATTGCATATTATAGTATAGAACTTTTATAGGAAGACACGTATACATTTATATATTTTTTATTTTATTTATTATATTGCATATTATACTATAGACTTTACATAAGAAGATACACATGTACATTTATATATTTTTATAAAGACAAGACACTATGAAACGCACCATAAAGCATGCTGAAAAGGCATCTGGCAAGCCTTCAGGGAGGGGCAGAAGAGTGGGTAGAGGGAGAGGTGTAAGTCTATGTCTCTTCCCCCCTCCCCTCCCCCCCAAAACTGAGAGACAGCCTCTTTGCTACAGCAAGCAGGCATGAGGCTTCCACTAGTACAGGCAGCAAGGAGAGGCTCCCAGCAGGATGGTGGTGCCCTCTCTGTATGAGTCATGCAGGGAGTACTTGAGGGAGGAGCTGTGCAAGGCAGGTTCACAGGTGGCCTTACACTTCATCTCAGGTATCTGGAGCAGCTGGGGTGGAGATCATGCCTATCTCTCCCTCACAGGGCACTGGTATGACCAGTCAGGCCTTCAGCAGGCTCTCCTTTAAGCTGATGTGATGGATGAGTCCCACAGAGCAGCAGAGATCATGGGGGCCATGAACCACTTGATGTAGGAGTAGCTTGTTGGGCAGGGCGAGCTCACCCGCGGGTTCATGGCCACTGATAGTGGATCCAATATGGTTAAGGTGGTCTGTTATTCCAGCTTTGTTGGCATGCACTGTGTGGCACACAAGTTCCACCTTGTAGTCATGGGCACTTTGGAGCGGGACAGGGCTGCTGGTGATGGTGCCAGCACCACCAGCAAGCTCATTTCCAAATGCAGGAAGGTGGCAGGCTACTTCCACCAAAGCACAAGCAGAGCTGAAAGCCAAAAAGGAGGTGAAAGGGAGGGGCTATCACCGAGGGGAGTATACCTCCATTGCTTGGGTCTGTAGGGGGGCTGATTGGAAAGCTAAGGCAGATACAGAACTAGGGCTAGCATCAAAGATCAAGGACAACAAAAAGTCCTTTTTTAAATACATAGGGAGTATGAAGAAGGCACCAGGTAACGTGGGGCCTCTGCAGGATACGCACCAGAGGAAAAGGCAGACCTTTTAAGCAATTTCTTTGCCTTCATTTTTTTGTGCAGGGACTGGGACTCCCCCACTGAGATTCGGGACAGACTCAGGAGAGACTCTGCCAGGCCTAGGGTCAGGGAAGTCTGAGTTAGGGAACTTCCAGAGGGGCTGGACATGTTCGAATCAGGAGGTCCAGAAGCTCTCCACCCTAGGGTTCTGAGGGAATTGGCAGAGATTATCGAGGGGCCCCTGGTACGGCTTTACGAGCACTCATGGTGCCCTGGCCAGGTGCCAGATGACTGGAAAAAGGCCAATGTGGTCCCCATTTTCAAAAAAGGGAGGAGGAAGGACCTGGGAAAGTATAGGCCCGTTAGTCTTACTTCGATCCTGAGGAAGATCTTTGAGAAAATTATCCAGGAGCACATCTGGGAAGGACCAGCAGGCGGGATGACGCTCAGGGGCAACCAGCATGGGTTCATTAGAGCAGGTCCTTTCAGACCAACCTGATTGCCTTCTACGACCAGGTCACAAAATCACTGGACGCAGGTGTTGCAGTGGATGTAGTCTTTCTGGACTTCAGGAAGGCCTTTGACACTGTCTCCTACTCCATTCTCATTAAAAAGCTAGGTGACTGTGGCATTGAAACTGGTGGACTCTATATAGACACTGGAATTCTGACCTGCTACAACCTGCTAGACATCGACTCCCCAGGTTCCTCTGCACTTTTTCCTGCACTGCTGCGTCACCCCTCCCCCCCCTCCAACCCCAGCCTGTCCCTCACCCACTAATGCCTCCATTTCAATTTTCACTGACTGGCTTTCTTGCCTGCATTGCATGCCAGCCTCTGGCTTCTTTACTATTCCTTTCATCCACTAACTGCAGGTGCTTCCTAAGCCTGACAAGGGGATTTTCAACCTGAAACCTTGCTAAGATATATTTCTATAACTATTCAGTTGGTCTGCTAAAAGGTACCAGATTAGATTGACCCAAAGAACCTTGTCTGCCAGTGCCATGTCCTTAGACCAACACCCCTAGCACCTGACTGGAAGGATGCAGGACCCTGGGCACATCTAAGCCCCAGGGCTGGGGCTGGCAGGGAGAGTTCTCTGGCAACTGCTGGAAAAGAAGCCCCCGCAGGAGCCGAAAGAAGGGCTCTGTCACAGTTTGGCTCCCTGAGATTCTGCTGGTGCTACTGTGCTGCTCACTAAGTTATTATTATCTGTTGTTATTTGAAATGGTGGACTGTACTGGGGCTGTAGGGGAGGAGACCTCGCTGGGGCACACTACCGTGTTATGTAGAGGCCCCATTGCCAGTGAGGGCACCACCCTCCCCATGAGTTCTGCTTGTCAGCAGCCTGAGGTGCAGTTTCCCAGAAACTCCTGCACCTATCTCCTTGAAACTTGGCAAGCATTGTGGCCTCAGCAGGGGCTACCGTGCATGCTGTTTTCATCCAAATCTGCCACAAAATGACACGGTTATGGCAGTTTCGTGCTTCCCTATTATATCTTATGGGTAAAACAGCAAAACAGTTTCAATGAAACAAAATAGAGCAGAACAGTGCTTTCAGAACTAAATGAAACTCAAAACACTGTCCTGTTGAAATGGCAAAACAGAAGTCAAAATGAAATGGCACTGTTTTGCACGGCTGTAATGTCTCCCTCCTGGGCTCTTATGGGCTATAGTCTCCTTGCCCCCCATGGTCTCTGGCTGTGGTCCCTGACCTTTGGTCTCCTTAGAATCTGGCTGCACCCCTAAGCTAGTTGGGATCTCTGAGCTGCTTGGCCCCAGCAGTCTTTGGCAGTGGTCCCCGATTTTCACTAGACCCTGACCCAACTCCTAGGTCAGTGAGACCTTTGGGCTCCCAGGCCCTACTGACAACTGCCCCTCCTGGGCTCCAGGCTCCTTGGCGCACTTGGTCTCTAGCTGTGATCCCTTACCTTCAGTCTCACTAGACCTTAGCCCAGCTCCTAGGGCAGTTGAGACTTTTAGGTTCCCTTGGTCCTGCTAATATTTGCCACTCCTGGGCTCCAGACCTCTGGGCCCCAGCCCCTCTTCCTCTGGGCCCTTTCCTTTGCTGGGCTTCGGGCACCCTAGCTCTCTGTTCTCTGCCACCCTGTCGAGGCTGTGCGCTCACTCACCCCTGTTCTCAGGTTTATATGTATTCCAAGGCCTGCCTGTCCAGGCTGTGGGTTCACCTGCCTCTATTCTCAGGCCTGTCTATTCCAAGGCCTCTGTGCAGCTTACCCAAGCCCCGCTGTTGTGCTAGGAGCCAGCCCTGTTTCCAGCAGCTTCACTCTCTGGCCTCTGGGGCTAGACTGTCTGACCAGCTTAGGCCCTGAGTTTATCTGTCTCAAGCCTGGCCCCTTCTGGTCAGATGACTCCCCAGTTGGGGTGGGGGGCTGCTCCCCAAGCAGCCTTTTTTCTCTTATAGTGACAGGTGTGCCAAGCACTGTATTTATATAGGCTTGTATTTAAACTGTAGAACCAAATCCCTGTAGTGAATATTTGCCTCAGATTCCATTTAAAAATAACTAGCAAAGCTCTACTGATAGCTGAAGAGCATTGTGTATAAGCTCTGGTCCCTTTTTAATCCTTTATTTCTATATCGGTAGCTGTTACAAATAAATACAATCACTAAATTGGTGCTGTTTGAGGCTCCCCTGTCACCTTGGGCACCTAGACTGAGTTTCATTTGATAGTAGGAATTATCCACAGGGGAACAGAGTCCCAAGATGTGGCTGACAGTTGCCCTTTCATGACTTTGGCTGAGTTGCTATAAAGCTGACCAACTATAGGTTTTGTTGCTGCTAGAATGCAAGTAATTTGTATTAATATATTTAGGGGAGAAAAAACAAACGCAGAGTCGCTAGTAGTGCGAGCCACTGCTTCAGATTTAAAAACTGTTGTAAATCTAATATATTACACACAAATAAGCAGCAGCCTTTGGTATAGCATACTTTTCGGTAGGGCTGTCTTGGAATAAACGACTGCACAGAGCTGTAAGGCATGGAAGTGGTGGGTAGTGATGGCAACAGCAGGAACTGTTGCTGAGTTGGGAGCTGGAGTCACACTTCTGAATCCCCCAGTACAAGTCTGGCGTCATTCCAAGGCCTGTGATCCTTGTAGAATGAAACACTTTGATTAGAGCAGTGAAAACACTTTGATGCCAAAACCCCCCAAAGCCACTCAGAACTCAGCTTATGTTCCACTGAGCAGCTGTCACTCTGCTGCACCAAAAGCCAACAGAGTGACATTGTCTGTAGCCATCATTCCTCACCACTGTTAGAACAGGGCATCAATAAAAGATAAATGTCTCTTCCTTTAAAAACAACTCTCCTCGTGCCCTTATGTTTGTTTGTTTTGTTTTTTGACATGGTTTTTAGCATTTGTATGTTGGCAGATGCTGATAATTGCATGACTCTACAGTCAGGTCACAGGTCACTATACAGGTAGCTTCTCTTGTTGGGGGTCTCCAACATGTGATCTTTTCTTCTGGTACACCACATTCCTTCCATGTCCACTGTTTTTACTCCCATCTGTTGTATGCTTTTGGGAAGCCTGTTCCCTTTTTCTAGTGAAGGGAATTAGATTAAATTGTAAGTGTCCCATCTTCCTGTCTCAAGGGTCCAATTGTATAAGGAATTAGAATCATTCTGTTTGTTTCCTTATACTGCAGGAGGAAAAAGCCAAAGCATACAAGAAGGAAAAACAGCGAGAAAAGAAGAGGAGGGCTGAGGAAGACTTGACATTTGAAGAGGATGATGAGATGGCAGCCGTGATGGGTTTCTCTGGCTTTGGCTCAACCAAGAAAAATCACTGATGAGCCTTGGACTTCCCTCTTTCTTGATACAGATTTGTTTATACCTAGGGGACTGTGGAAATTTCTTTAAAGACTTGACAGAACTTGTATGTAATTATCCCAGTAGAAGCTGGCTGGAGCAGCTGAGAAATGATTCTACACTGAACCTGCGCTACAGAACAAGTTGTGCGCCTTTCGTTAGTGCCCCACTGCCTGCAGAGCCTGACTGGCAAACTTGTAAATTTTAAATAAAGAGACCTTTAAATTAGTCTTTTCTCCAAAAAAAAACCCTGTCACACTGTAGTAAATTCTACAGAGTTGTCATGGTATTTGGCTTTGATTCTTTTAATCTATTGTATAGAGTCTGCAAGCTGAATGTTTCTTCTGGAAACCCTATGGCCTTTGGCCATCTCATTCTTTGTACTAGTTCTGGCTGCTTGTCACTTGGTGTTCTTTGGCCTTGTGCGTGCGGGAAATATTCTGCTGGATACTTTTTTGTGTTAATAAATTAATAAAACCCTGTACAGACAGTGTCATTCAGGAATCATTCTATCTGTAAAATGGGTATAATTTTTGTTTCCTTGAGCTGTAGGTGGTAATTCTAACTTTCTTTTTTTAACCATGCAACCAAAGGAGTTGCACTTGAATGAGTGTTTACTCTGGTATGTGTAAGCTGACATTTTGATTTCTTGTTTTAAGTGGAGCTTGAGGTTGTTTGGACTTTGAACATACTGAAACTTTCTTTTATATTTTATCTGTAATGAATTCTCCTACTTTCGTAGATTTTTCTTAAATTCATTAACATAACCACAGTTTCGTTAGCATGGGTAAGAAATACCTCTCTGGGATTTACCTAGGTAAATTTACCTAAGGATTTACCTAAGGGAAAAAACCCCCAAATATTGCATGTTATTTGCCAAAAACAAAAAAATGTTGAAAACTGAGTTTTGTAGGGTTTTTAAGTGAGAGCTGGGGTTCTGTTGAATTTAGTAGGTAAAAGCTCTTGTGGCATATGTAACTTTGGGGAAGGGGCATATTTGGAAGTCTGGTGTATGTATTTTATAGGGAATCCCAGGCTGGCATTTCTTGCCTAAGGTATAAGTGACCTGTAGTTTTTCAATGACCACTTATATTCACCCCTACATTAATCTAAGCTTGTTTAGGGGCTTTCTCTTTCCCATCTTGTGTCTGACTGGGGGAACTGCTTTCTGAGTCACTTCAGCTTTGCTGGTTCCCTAAATCCTTTTCATTGCTCCCTTTTATTTACTTTAGTCAAATCCTCTGTGACTCGTGCTTTACTGGTTAGGAGGATTTACATCTCCTGCAGCTGATTTTTTTTATAGTGCTGTCTCCTTTTATATTGATGGGATCGTTGTTCTTGCCCTTCTCTGTACCTTTATGAAATTTCAGACCTAAGGAAGGGCTGTAATGTATTTAGTCATCTTTTTTTTCTAATACATGTAGAATAAATCCTATAATGCTTTGCTGCTGTTTTAATTCCTTAATCTTAGACTGCTGACAGCTTCATTGCCTCGGACATTTCCACTTCAATTCAGATTATAATCCCCATTGAAGATGCTATTGAAATGATATACAGCCTGTAGCATTGCCAGTTGAGATACAACTGTCCTTGGTGATTTGCCCCTTTAAACTCAAAAAGCTTTTTAGTTTAGCTCAAACTCCCTAGTGCAGAAAATGGAAAAATTAATTTCATTCCAACCACATACCTTTCCCTGTTCAAACCAAAGCACAAGACTTGCATTTGAATGTCTGAGAGAAAAGCTGTCTATGATTTGTACCCTTTTGAGTGTAGGGGGAAAAGTGATTATACTACCATAGACCTGTTTCATGTGAATTAAAAGTTTATGATGTTTTGGATATCATTTTTAGATCAGCCATTTTTACCCTGGTTAGCAGCATTGCAGCCAGCCCTGGACCCTTTCCTTCCCCTTGCCTTTTCTGTGGTCAGACACATTTGCAAACAGTTCATTGCTGCAGACTCAAATAATTAAGTTTGGTTGATGTTAATGAGAGGCAGCATGGTCCACTGGATGATGGGGAGCAATGGGGCACCAGGACCTCCTGCATCTTGGCTGTGCTCTTGAGGGTTGCATGACTGTGAGAGTAATTAGCTGAGCTCTTCAATACACTATAAGAGTATTAAATGCTAAATTACTCCTTGGCCACAAGATAAATTCACTCTCACTTTGCTGGCAAACAGGTTGGGGTGGGTGTTGCTTCTGATGGAATAATGTGAAATTCAGTTAAGCAAGATTTTAGTCTCTTGCAGCCATGTTAAGGTTAAGATGAGACCATTCATGCCTAGATCTAGATACTTTTTTGATGCTCTCTGGTTAGGTGTGCAGCATTACCAATAAAGTATTATCAGTGGGAGAAGGTAGACCCTAGTATCCCCTAAATATCTTGGAGTGTGTATTTTGCTTGCAGGGATGGATACAAATTGTCTCCAAGGTCTCCTGGAAAAGGGGAAGATACCTCTGCAGAATAGCGGGTGGGAGATGTTTTCTGTTTGATTTCGTCCCCAGTCTGCATTAAAAGCTTTTTACCTTAACTGAAGCCTGAGGGCATCTCCCTCAGCTGGGCCTAAGCATCCGCCTACACAAACCAGTATCTTTTCCTACTTCCTCCATCCCAGTGCTGGGTTTGTGCTCTCAAGGGGGAGGCTCTTTGTCTTGGTTACTTGCTGGGAGCAGTGGAGTGTGCAGTAGCAGAGATACAGGCTCTTGCTGGATTCCCAGCAGCAGGAGCTGCCTCTAGCCAAGGATGAAAAGCCAGTTTCATGGGAGGAAATAATATTTAGAAAAGAGAAAAAGATAACATTCTCCTGCACGGAGCATTAACCCTGTACTCCCTGCTGCCTGCACTGAGAATAATAACCCTTCATTCCCCTCTCTCCAGTTCCTCTGCATAGGGCATTAACCCTTCATTCACCATCTTAATGCTGCTGCACAGGGCATCTACTTTCATTTCCCCTTTGTTCCCCTCCTTGGTTATGAAAGAAGAATAAAGGAACTGGAATACATTTGTGGATGGGATAGGAGGACAGAAAGGGGAATTCTGGCTCCAGTTAGCATGGATGGTGTGTGGAGTGGTGGTCCCTGGGTTGCAGTGTAGCATGGGGTGAGGGGTTGGTTTTTTGGGGGGTTTTTTGGTGTTTTTTTTTTTACTGTTTCTGGGCTTTGTAGGATACTACAAGGGGCTGGTGTCAGTGGGGTTTTCTTCTCTGTCTTCAGAAATGTTGGATGTTGGCTACAGACAAGGCAGGAGATTTTGATGGGTTTGCCAATGCTGCTGGGTCTAAAAAATCGAGGTTTCTGCCTAGAGGGTCTTGCTTCTCCATGCGGAGTCAAGCTGGTTGCCACATTTGGGATCAGGAGGGAATTCTACCCTGTGATCAAAATCCCGTGTGTATTGGGGGGAATGGGGTGCCACCTTCCCCTTTAGCAGGGGGCCTGGCCTCTTTCCTTGGATCTCTCCATTTTTAACAAACCACTTATAGACCAAGAAGTAGGTGCTGGTCAGGGGGAATCTGGACAACTGTGGGGCTGTCTTCCTTGCACTGATCTATACACGTTTCCAGGCAGTTTCACAGAGGGATAGTGGGTGCTAACTAGTATTCTCTGCATGGTGTCCTCCTTTGGAACCCTATTAACCTATGACCTGAGTTCCTATTTCTGTTTCTTTATCTTTTATCCCAAGAATGTAATTGTTATGTAGTTAGTGGCCTCCCTCTAACCACTGACAGGGGGATGTAGTTTTCCTGATGAGCCTAGACCCACAGAGTCTGCATAACAAATAACAGATGTTCTCATAGCAGAAGCAATGCATTGGCAGTGTCCTCATCTTCCTGCTTTCCCTGTAGCAAGTTAAGGTGTTCTTGGTTTTTTGGGGCATTGTATCTGGTAGTTATGCAAGGGGGTAGTTCATGGTATTTAAAAAGTAGGTTAAATGTATGTTTCATAGGATGGCTTAGATAGGTATGATCCTGCCTTCAGCAGGGGGCTGGACTAGATGCCTTCCTGAGGTCCCTTATAGTCCTACTTTGCTGATTGTACATTCCAGCCAGAGCATTAGCCCTTTTTCTTCGTCACTACCCCACAACTTCTCAAGCTGACTGTCTCCTTCTCCTGGTTCTATTTCCTACCAGTGCAATATTTTGGGGGTAAACCTTGACTGCCACACGACTTGTAGTCCCCAGGGGTTGCATACAGCACAGACAGCACTGGAAGGACTCCCTCCCCATGTGGATGGCTCTGGCCTTTACAAAACCTTCATGCGGCACTAGCCAGCTCTGGGCCAGCTGGGGTGCTGTGTAGAGAGGGCACATACTGTAGGGTGCAGCATCTGCTGCTGCCACCCTCATTTCTCTGGGCCCCAGGGCCCTGGCAGTGGAAGTCTCTCAGGTTTGGACATGTACAGGGGGAGGGAGGACAGGGCAAGGCTACCTGCTGCTCCCACCCTCTGCTACACCCATGATTTGCATAATATTTCTTCAGATTAGGCTTGGCCCTTCCTGTACTAGTTCTTATAAGACCTGATTAGCTAGTTCGTCATATGTTAAGTTGTGATCCAGCAACACATTCAATCAATCAATGGCATGGTAACAAGAAGAATAAGCCATGAAGTTATTCCACAAAAAATGTATAAATAACTTTGTGGCTGATTTCTATCATACCATTAATTGAACCAGTGGCCAGGTGCATGCCAGGGCTGGGAGACCCCATCTGCTGATGGGGCTCTCAGCTGCAGGGTTGCATGAGCTCGCAGCTGATGCGGGCTTCCAGCCCTGGGGGCATACCATGTGCTCCTGCAGCTGGGAGCCTGGGTCATCTCTAACACATTGGATTCCAATGCACCTTTACCTGCATATCTGACAGCAGTCTTAGGGCTCCCCAACATGGTGTGGCCTTCTGTGTCTCCTGGGGGTGTGGGGGAAATCTGGCTCCATGAACAATCCCTGAGCAATAGGTTCCCACCTGGACCGGGCTTTATCCAGTGGGGCTCAGAGACCGGGCGGGGAACAGGCTGTGGTGCTGTGGATGAGCATCACCCACTGCCCTGGGGCAGTCCTCATGCACTGGAGCGCGGCAGAGCTTTGTGCATGCAACGGCTTAGCTCCAGCCTGCGGGGAACGAGGAGCCAGGATGTGGTCAGCTGTAAATGTTCTATTACTGTTTAATGCAATTAAATATTGATGGCAGACTTGGAGAAGTGCATGGGCTTTTATGTCAGCCAATGAAAAAATCAGCTCCCACTGTCTCTCCACTTCATTTTGCCCATCGTCTCCCCAGCACTTGTTCCAGCCTTCGAACTGTGAGGGCTCTGTGCCTGCCCAGAGGATCTGTCATGGAGGGCAGGCATCACGGAGGCTGCTCCCCCAGCATAGGGCAGCCAGGCGGGCACAGGGGTGGGGATTGTCAGGCTCATACCAAGGCCCTGGTGCTGAAACAGACCAAGCAAGCCCTGGACACACTGTAGATTAGAGACCTGACGTAGATGCGGGTTGCACCTCGCGCTTACCTGGCAATCCCATATGTGTTTGCAGGAATCACTTTGTTCCCAGTGGAGGCTGCCAGCTCTTTGAGGCAAGGACAAAGGGGCCTCCATCCCTGGCTGGTGCTTTAAGGTGCTACCTGCTATGAATTGGAACAGTCACTGTATTTCTGCCCTGTATGGGTTTAGCAAAGGGGGTCACTGACTTCCTGGGGAAAGGCATCCAAGGTCTCCTGAGCCCTCTTCTCTTAGCAAAAGCCTCCAAAGCCAGCAGAAGTGCTCTACTGTCATGGTGCTTCTAGATTCACACCTGTTTAACACCCACTGAATCAAAGTTTAAGCACTTGGTGCTGGATACATTCTTCCCCCTTACACAGAACATATGCTAATCCTGTCCCAGTTAAGCAACAGCGATTGCTGTTCACTATCATTAGGCTAAATCACTTTCATGGGAGACATCCTTGTAAAGCTGCCATCCTGCTTTACTTTCTCCCAGTAATGGTAGCAGAGCTAGTATACTTCCAGTCTGAAGCACTTTGCAAAGTGTGTACCTGCAGCAGTTCTGAACTGCAGGAATGGCTGGGCAGTATAGAGGGTAGCACAACACTGAGCAGTAGAACAGGTAATTGTGGGGTAGATTCTTACAAAATTTTTCATACACTCCTTAGCATTCTCACAAAGTGCCAGCAGTGCTTTAGGTCTTGCTTGGAAAAAAATCCACCTACAGAAATGCATATGACTTAGCACCTACCTTAAGAATGAAGGTCTCAGCCATTCCTGCCTAGATTTAAATTTGTGGCTGCATAGAAATGAGATACTTATGATCTGATGTTCTACGGCTTTCCCTCCCCCTTTCCTCTCATATTTTTAAATCAGCTTTCCTATCTGCAGAAAGTGCCTCTGTCAAACGCTTGCCTTCCCTCAGCTCTTTCTATTTACATATTTACCGAACCTGATATTCTATCCACACCCTTTTCTGTGGTCCAGGGAAGACATTAGATGCAGAGAAATGAAGGGAAGTTTCCCTTTTGTGCAGTGCTGCTCTCTGCTTCTCCCAGCTGCAGGGGGGCTATTATAATGATGTCTATACAATGCTCTGTGCTTCCTACGTGCTGTACAAATATTAGCTAATCAATCCTCTCTGTCCTCTTGTGAGGATGGTGAATAAGTTTAGTGGAGGATGTAATTGCTGCATTCTCCTCTAAGCCACTCTCTTGTCTCCTGGGCAGAACATTTCAACTCTGTGGGCCTGATTCACTACCGTGGTATTAGTTTTACATTCATGTCACTCCACTGATTTCAGTGGTGTTACACCAGGACACACATGGAGTAATACAGAGATACATTAGACCAGGGGCGGGCAAAATGCGGCCCAGGGGCCAGATGTGGCCTGACAGGCCATTCAATCCAGCCTGCGGGGCCCCTAAAAAATTTAGAAAATTAATATTAATCTGCCCTGAGCTGCCAGTCACGCAGCCTTCAATGGCTTGCCAAATCTCAGTAAGCAGCCCTCTGCCCAAAATAATTGCCCACCCGTGCATTAGACCCTGTGTCTGTCAGAAGAGACATTGGTTTTGCCTTAAGTGGTGCTTTTTCACCTTTCACTCTCAGAATGCCTTACACAGATAAGTAAGCATCAGCCCCATTTTACTGATAGGAAAACTAAGGCACAATGATTAACAGTGGATCTGGAGCTTATCACCAGCAGGTAACATAGGTGGGTATTTGAAAGCATTGAAACTTTTAAACTGAGTTCTTCCTCTTCCTGTATTGCCTTAGGTAAATGACTTAACTGTTCATGATTCTGTAACCACATCTGTAAGGAGAGGAAATTTGCTCACTTCATAACTCTTGTCTGAGATCTGCAAAGATTAACAAGCATGCTTATAAAGAAAAATGTTATAAGGCTACTCAGTGGTAAATATCAGGTCCCCTTGGCTCCCAGCCTAATGCTTGGTCACCCAAGTTAAGTGGCCATTTGGGATCTGAAAGGAGACCTACCTACAAGAGAGGAGCTCCTGGCACTGGAAATCCAGCCCAGTACCTTAGACCTTCACTTAGCAGGTAAATAGCTATATATATATATGGAGTACATCTGTGTCTAAGGCTATGTTTTGAAGAACAAGTGATTGTCTTCTGGGCTACCCTGGCAAATGGGATAAATATTCTTTTCTCAAAATCAACTAAAAATCATCTCCGCTCACTGGCCATGTGTGATCATTTTCAGACTTAAAGGTAATTGTTAGCATGTCCTAAGCATCTGCAAGTGGGGCTTTATTTGAACCCTTCATCCTCCCCCAGGGTTTTGCAACTTATTAACTTTTGCTGCCAGGTCAACATTAGAACCATTTAAAAAGAAATGTGTGTGTTCCCAGCAGATTTATTAATTGTTTATCGATGTTCCATTTATTACATTAACACCCTGAGGCCCCAAGCAGGGATTGAGTCAGTTGTGCTGGGCACAGTGCACACACCTACTTAAAGACAACACTGCCCTGAAGAGCTGACAATCTAAGGATAAGACAGAGACACTGAGGAGGATGCAGCAGGCAGGCAGTGCAGAAGTCTTTGTTCTTCCTCCCTTTTTTCCTTTCCGCTTCAGTCTACTTCTTTCCTAATGCCTGCACATTATGTTATCCTTCTTTCTCAGTCTCAGAGTCCTTTACTGCGTTGTACTTTCTCTAGTTTTGGACCTCCAAAATATGATCTCTGTAGCCCCTACCATTTTCCAGCTCTCTCAAGTGCTGCTTTTCTTTATCATATCCCCATCCCCCAGAAGGGGATATGATAAACATATTTTCTCTTTTCTCTCCCCTGGTCCTCTTTCCATTTTTCCATAGGCTTTCTCTTCTTCCCTGTTCCCCTCTGTCCTTTCTCCCTTCCTTTCTTTCTTCCAATTAATTCTCTCACTTTCTCTCCCCTTCTGTGACAGTTTGGGGAATCTGTCTCTGTAAACATATGAATGCTGTTATTTATGAGCTAAGCAAGGTCCTACTCTCATCTGCACTTGTCTCTAGATCAAAGAACATGCCGATGGCAGCCTGAGCACCTTGCAGCATAACAACGCCCCAGCTCAGCTCTGCCCGTCCTCCCAAGGGAGTTAACATGCTGAGACCCTGAATGACTGATCACAGAGACAGAGAAAATAAATATAGTAATGGGGAAACAAGGGGATGAGGAAGGCATGGAGGAAAATGAGGGATGGGACAAAGTCTGTGAGCAGGGGAACAGAGGACAGAAGTTTTGGGGGAGGGGAAACATGGGGAGCACAGAGTCCTTGGCATGTGGTAGAAGGAGAAATAGGCAAAGGTAGGAATATGGACACAGAGCCTGTGGTCTTCTGTGGGAGAATGGGGACAAAGGAATGATAGGGGAAGACTAGTGACACCCAGGGCGTCTGGCATTTGAGGAAGAGAAAAATGAGGAGGTACAGTGCAAGTGGGGAATGAAGGGGCCTCTAGCATGAGTGGAAGAGAGGGTTTGATAGTCCCATGAAGGGAAAGCAGAATGGACACACACTTATAGGCTTGCCATGTGGCAAAGGGAACGATAGAGCTCAAGCAAGTGGCAGAGGGGGAAAGGAGGGTACAAAGGACCTCTGGCATATGGGAGGAATAAGTGGTCTAGATATGAAGAAGAAGAGATATGGGGACCACACAGGTCTCCTGGAATTAAGGGTAGGTCAGAAGGCTGCAATTAGTCTCTGAAATAGAAAGGGATTGGTTGGGGAGGGAGGAGTGAACTGGGAGCTTCTGGGAGAAGCAGGATACATGGAACCCTGTAATGAGTTGGACCACAGCAAGCTCAGAGTAGGTGAACTCCTAGGGGCCACAATCTTCCACATGGTTTAAAATTATACTTTTATGGCAGAAGGCAGTAAATCTGAAACTGGGGCAGTGGGGGTTACCATTAAACTCTGCCAGTGCTCCCACTTAAGACATGGGGAACTGGAAGTCCCAGTACAAGTTATGCAGGAAAAGGGTTCCAGAAAGTAAAGGGGGTTTGTGTGTTCTGCAATTTTTCCTTGCCCTTAGCCTGAATGTATGATTTAGAGTTGCAGTTTTTGTCTAGGTGGCCACCTGGCAAGGTGCTGAAAACAGTTTTTCTAAAGAGACATTTCCTGTGAGCAACAGGCCTCTCCATCACCAGAAGCAGAAGATTTGGCAGTTGAAATAGAGACCAGATGAACCTGACAACCTCCTCTCTCAGATATTCACTGGCAAAACCCAAAAGAATTTTAAGAGTCCTTAAGACATTGAAGGGTGGGGTTTATATTCAAGTGACTCTTACGGCCTGTGCTAAGAGCAAGGTTTACATGTGAACATTTAGGATGCTTCTCTGAAAACCCTATTGTGTTTGTGGTTTTAACAATCTGGAGAATTAGACTATATCCTTGCGTGCCCAGAGGAAGGAGCTCTGAGAAAACTATGTATAAAGTACTAGGCCAGGGGTTTTCAACCTTTTAAAATAAGTGCACCCCTTCTGACTCAGAGTTTCAGCTCCTGTACCCCTTTATATTTTTTTCCTGTTTTTAAGGGCTGGGGCAGATTGAGGCCCCTGTGGTAAGGGATGGAGTGGGGCTGGGACTGGGGCAGGCGCTGCACAGCCGGGGCAGGGCACAGGATGGAGATGTGAGCAGCTCATCCAGCCAGTGTGTGTGGGAGGGATGGCTCCTGCTGCTGTGTGCACCCCAGGAGGGCAGGGGGGCATGTGCCCCCAGATCTGTGTGCTGGGGAGAAGCAGGCTGCCCCAGCACTAGGGGAGGGGGTGGGGCTGGGGCAGGGCCCGTCCAGCTGGAGTGGGACATGGGACTGAGCTGCATGTGGGGAAGTGGGGGGCGGTTTCTGCTGCTATGCGCAGCCCCAGGAGGCCACGGGGGGGTGCATGCCCCCAGATATTTCCACAGGCCATAGCTGGCTGTGGCTGCGGGTTGGGGCCAGAGCGGTACTGGGCTCTTCCTGGCAGGGGCTGGGCTGGTGGGGACAGCACTGGGAGGGGAGGCTGGGGGCGTGGGCTGTGGCAAATTCTGGAGTGGCTGCAGCCCCCCCACCCATAGTCTTGCTCTCCTAGGCTCCCGTAGGCCCCCCGCAGTGAGGGAGGGAGTGGAGCTGGTGCAGGTGCTGCCCAGCTGGGTGGAGTGAGGGACGGAGCTGTGAGTGGCTCAACTGGGGAGTATGGGGGGGTGAGGGGTGGCTTCCGCTGCTGCACACACCCCAGGAGGGCACTGGGGGGAGTATGCCCCTGGATCTGTGCACAGGGCAGGCTGGGGCCAGGGCAGCGCCAAGATCTTCTGAGCGGGGGGCTAGGGTGGGCGGTGGCAGTGCTGGGAACGGGGCTACGCAGTGCTGGGAACGGGGTTACAGGAGGGCTACAGTCACTCCAGAATTTGCTGTAATCCCTGCCAAACCCTGCTCCCAATGCAGCCTGGCCCACAACCTCCGTCAGGAACAGCCCAGCACTGCCCTGGCCCCAGCCTGTAGTGACCCACAGCCCACCCTTACCCTGTGCGCGGATCTGGGGGCATGCCCCCCAATGGCCTCCTGGGGTGCTTGCAGCAGTGAGAGCTGCCACCCCCCATATTTCCCAGATGAGCTCTTCGCAGCTCCATCCCACACTGCACCCGGCTGTGCATCTGCCCCAGCCCAGCTTGCTCCCTCACCATGGGGGCCTACGGGAGTGGGGCTACAGGTGGGGGAGGAGGGCTGTAGCTCCTCCAGAATTCACCATAGCTGCCCCCCCCGCCCCTCTCCCAGCAAGTCTGCCGCCCACCCTGAGCACAGCTTGGTCCAGCCCCCTTGCCAGGAAGAGGCTAGTGCTGCCTCAGCCCACAGCCACAGTCTACCCTCACCCCACAAGTGGATCCAGGGGCACATGCCCCTCATGCCCTGCATAGTGGCAGGAGCTGCCCTCCATCCTTCTCACACATGGCTCAGCCCCTGCCCCTGCCTCAGCCCCATTCCTTCCCCCACTTCTGGGCCCTCGATCTGCCCCCTCCATGCCCCTTCTCCCACAACAGACTTACTAGCCAGACCCAGCTGTTCTCCATGTGGCCAACCTGCACTCTTAACCACCTGTGTGCTGTGCTGCGGCTGTGTACACATAGGTGGCATTTATTAGCCACATCTATTCTGCATATCCCCTACATCCCTTTTAAGTACCCCTAGGAGTATGCATACCCCTTTTTGACAACCACTGTACTAGGCAGTTTGGGAGGACTGAAGCTTTAGGTCCAGGGTCTAGATGGGAAGGAGGCAATTATTTTGGCTGGAGAGCCATTTAATCAATTTTGGTGTCATAGTTTCATAGTTTCATAGTAGCTAGGGTCAGGAGGGACCTGAACAGATCATCTACCCTGACCCCCTGCCACAGGCAGGAATGAATGCTGGGTTCACAAGACCCCAGGCAGGTGATCAACTAACCTCTTTTTGAATTTACCCAAGGTAGGGTCAAGGACCAATTCCCTGGGAAGTTGGTTCCAGATTCTGGCCACCTTAACTGTAAAATATTGCCTTCTGATTTGTAACCTAAACCTATTCTCCATCAGCTTATTACCACCCCGGGTGGTGCTAGGGAGAATGGGGCTCTTTCTATTTGCTGATTATCTCCCCTGATGAGTTTGTAGGCAACCACCAAGTCCCCCATCAGCCTCCTCTTGCCAAGGCTGAACAGGTTCAGGTCCCGCAGTCTCTCCTCATAGGGCCTGTCCTGCTGCCCTCTCACCAAATGGGTGGCCCTCCTCTAAACTCTCTCCAGGCTGGCCACATCCTTTTTAAAGTGCGGCACCCACTACTGGATGCAGTACTCCAATTGTGGCCTGACCAAAGTCACATAGAGGGGGAGTATCACCTCTCTGGACCGGCTTGGGATGCATGATGAGGTATGGCTGGCCTTGCTGGCTGCGGTCTGGCATTGGCGGCTCATGTTTATCTTGGAGTCAATAATGACTCCAAGATCCCTCTCTGCCTCTGTGCTTTCAAGGGGGGAACGCCCCAGCCTGTATGTATGCTCTGGATTCTTTCTCCCAAGGTGCAGCACCCTGCATTTGTCTACATTGAACCTAATCCTATTCTCGTCTGCCCACTTTTGTAGTCTGTCTAAATCTATTTGCAGCCTCTCTCTCCCTTCAAGTGTGTCCACCTCGCCCCACATCTTAGTGTCATCAGCAAACTTGGACAATGTGCTTTCACTCCCCTCGTCCAAGTTGCTGATGAAGATGTTAAACAGTGCGGGCCCAAGGACTGAGCCCCCGGGGTACCCCACTGCTCACATCTCGCCAGGTTGAGTACAGCCCATCCACCACTACTCTCTGGGTGCTCCCCATCAGCCAGTTTTTTACCCATCCATGCCACAGTCGCTTAATTTATTAATGAGAATGGGGTGAGAGACGGTGTCAAAGGCCTTCTTAAAGTCTAGAAAGTCTACATTCATGGTGACACCATCATCCAAGGATTTAGTTATCTGGTCATAAAAGGCAATCAGGTTGGTTAGGCAGGACCTGCCTTCGATGAACCCATGCTGGTTGCCCCTGAGCATGATCTCCCCTGCTGGCCCCCAACAGATGTGCTCCTGGATGTTTTTCTCCAAGATCTTCCCAAGGACCGAGGTGAGGCTTACGGGCTTATAGTTACTTGGGCCCTCCTTCCTCCCTTTCTTAAAAATGGGGACCACATTAGCTAGTTTCCAATCCCCCGGCACCTGCCAGTTGATCACGAATGCTCATACAGTTGGGCCAAGGGCTCCGCGATGACTCCTGCCAGCTCCCTCAACACCCTTGGGTGGAGGGCATCTGGACCTCCAGATTTAAAAATGTCCAGCCCCTCCAAAAGATCCCTAACTACATCTGCATTGACCGAAGGCCTGACAGAGCTATCCCCAAGATTGTCCCTACTTCTGGTAGGAGGGATGTCCCAGTCCCTGTTCAGAAAAACAGAGGCAAAGAAACTGTTAAAAATATCAGCTTTCTCATCTGGTGTAGACACAAGGTTACCATTTGAGTCTTGCAGGGGCCCTACATTGCCTGATGCCCTCTTCTTGCTCCCAATGTAAAGGACTTTTTGTTGTCCTTAATTCTGGACGCTAGCCTGAGTTCCATCTCTGCCTTGGCCTTCCTAATAGCCCTCCTACACTCACGGGTCAAGGAGGAATACTCCTCCTTGGTGATAACCCCTCTCTTCCACTGGTTGTATGCCACCCTTTTAGTCCTCAAGCATTCCTGAATGTCCTTGCTGAGCCATGGGGGTTTCTGAGCACTCTTACCCTCCTTGTGTCTCTCAGGGACTGTTAACCTTTGGGCCTGGAGGATCGCCTCCTTAAGGTAAGACCATCCTGCATGGACCCCCATCTCCTGTACTTTCTGGACCCTCAGTTCCCACCCCCCCAAGTAACCTCCAAAGCTCATTGAAGTTGGCCCTTGACACCCTGTATCAAGGGTGTCAAGCACAGGGTGTCAAGGGCTTATAGTCATTTTCTGGGAGGGTGTCAAGGGTACAGTCTCTCTCTCTCTCCCCCTCCCTCTCTTCCTGAAGCTGTAGCTCCCCATCTTCTCTCTTTCTCTCTCTTTCCCTCTCTCTCTTAAACTCCCCTCTGCAAGATGTAGCATGCCCAGTTCCTCTCTTTCTTTCCCTTCCTAGAGGTAGCATGCCCTGGTTCTCTCTCTCTCCCCCTCAACAGACCTATAGCATGCCCTGATCCTCTTATCTCTCTCTCCCTCCCCAGAGCTGTAGCATTTCCCAATCCTCTATCTCTTTCCCTCCCCATTGACCCACACCCACCCAGAGATGTAGCAAGCCCCAATTTCATACAGGCCTTGCCAATGAGCCATTAGTATAGACTTGTTTTCTGGGAGGAGGACTAGGATCCCTATCACTTATCTGGAACGGACACCTCCATACTCATCAGTTGTAGGAGACTTCCTGCTTTGCTGAGCTTCTTGCAAATTTTCCCTAGCCATCTCTCAACCAGCTTTAATTGTTCCCTAAGTTGCAGGACATGCCTTGGGGAACACCTCTGGTCATGGAGAGCCATGATGATTCACTTTCGTCAACTACCACTCTCTGGGTCTGGCCTCAGAGCCAATTCCCCAGACAAGAGGTAGTCGACAAAATTGGCTGTGATGTAGTCGAGGACACAGTTGGCCAATTTTTCTATGAGGAGATCATGGGACACCAGATCAAAGGCTTTTTTAAAGTCCAAATATATGATGTCAATCTCTTCTCCCTTGTCCAGGTGATATATCACTTGGCCATAGAAGGAGATGAGATTGGTCAGGCAAGACCTACCTGCAACAAACCCGTGCTGGCTGTTTCTCAGGATGTTACCATCAGCCAGCTTGTCAAGAATGGTTTTTTTGATGATTTTTTCCCTGAATCTACTTTCCTCCCTTTCTTGAAGATGGGCACCACATTGGACTTCTTCCAATCTTCAGGTACTTCATCTGAGCACCACAAGTTTTCGAATATCTTTGCCAGTGACTGGGCTATGACACCTGCCAGCTCCTTAAGTACTCCGGGGTGCAATCTGTAAGGACCAGCTGACTTGAATGTGTCCAGCCACTCAAGCTGTTCCTTTACAAGGTATACACCAATGCTGGGTATAAATTCATTTTCACTAGTCTGTCCATCTGGGTGTGGTACATGGCATCTTTGTGTGTAAGGTTTGGCAGACATCCTTCATGACTATGGACATAAAGTTGCTCCAGGGATTTGACAGTGTTTCTTGGGGTATATATACCAGAGAAAAAATCTTCAGTCATTTTCTGCTATCTTAGGGGTTGTTATGGATCACATCAGGATTGTCTTGGGTAGCAGGAATAGTCTATTATGACTAGTATATATGGATATCTTTCTGTGTTCTACTCTATTGGTCTTATATAGATGGCTAGTCTTTCAAATGCAATCTCACTTAAGAGCATAGAAGCCAATGGGACCACTGGGTCTCCTGGGGGTCACCAGCTGACAATCTGGAAAAGACTTGCAAAAGACTGGAATCTATCTGAGGCAACAAATTGTTGTGTGCCTCAAATCTGAGGTGGGAGTTTATTACGTCCGGGCATTCATACCATTAACCCTTGCCAGGTTTTCTTCAGTGATCCTCTGTAAACAATCCTTCCAGGCTTGTTCTCCTTTTAGCTGGCTCCTGTTCATAGTTCTCCCCATGTTTACTATGTTCCTTGCCTGTTCTTCTGTAGACTTATGCACAGTCAGCTTTCTCTTCTTCTGTGTCATTGGGTTGCAGGTCTTGACAGCTTGCAACAGTCCACCAGCTCTCTCTCCTCTTCAGGAACCAAGTTGGCTTTTAGTAATGGCAGTTTGTGTCCTGAGTTGATGAAGTCTGTTATCTCTCATCTCTCAACCTTGGGGAAAATTACCAGCCAGGTAAACCCCCATTTTTCTTGTGTCTTGTCACTCCTCTCATGCTCAATAATTACAGCCTATTTCTTCCCTGGCCTCATGATCCCTGGGTTCTACTTCTTTTTTGGCCCTTGAATAGTCCTTTCTGAGGATAAAGGGACTTTTCTCAATACCTGAGACGAGCACCTGGCTATGAGTCTTGGCTCTCCACACCAAAAGTGCTTAGCATTTTGACTGCTTCTTATCAGTTGTGTATTTGTTTTCCCTGGGATCCCAAGCCTCCCTTCTTGGTGTTTCTTCCCAGGCCAGCCCCTTTTGGGACCTGTTTAATCCATAGGTCTCTGCCTGACTTGTGCCCCACTCCAGTTCTCATGAAGTCTTCAGAAAGCTCTATAGTCATTTTCAGTTTGTGGAAGCAATGCTGATTGCACCCATTTTCTGGCACTAGTCCCATATAGATTGTTCCAGCTCCACTACTGGTACTGGAACCCCTAATTTTTCTGGGGTCCTTGTTTCTGGTTGTAGCCATCTTTGTGCTGCATCACATAGCTTCTGTGCTAACTGTCTTGTTGGAAAGGTTAATTTACCTTCCCCTTTTGGAACCACCAGGAGCATGTCTCTAGAGATTTGAGGTGCCTAGAATGCCCTGCTTAACTCTGTAACAGTCCTTGGACTCTTTTTACTTAACGGTCATTAGGAAGCCTAGGTCTTTGCAAGTAACAGTGTTCCCAGTCTCAGGATTTATATTTCACAGCTCCATTGAGTTGCTGTGGCAGGAATACTTTCCCTTTTTGACCCCCTTGCTGGGGTCGTTTGACCCCCACCTTGCTGGGGTCGTTTGACCCCAGTACTCTTTCCTGCCATGGAAGGGGGTTGGACTATATGATCTACTCAGGTCTCTTCGGACCCTAGAATCTATGAAACTATGAAACTATGAAGCCACCTTTGTTTCTCCCCAGAATCTCTGCCCTGTGACAATTTGATTAGGATGGGCCCAGCAGAGGAGACACACCTTTACCCTATCTCTTTAGGTAACCTGAGCTGGATACATTCCTGAGGGAGGGGGGAAACCTGTTCCCTCTGCCTATGTGACTGGTATCAGCTACCTGGGTGAGGCATGTCTACCTGGTGGGCTAGAGTCTGCCCAGCAACTAGTGATGTATTTCAAATTGGTTGGCCAACAGCCAATAGGTGCTGGCCTCCATTGGACCAGGTGAACAAGGTCACAGGGTCTTCATAAGTTAAGACTGCCCGGGGTGGGGGCAGCAGCCATGCGGGGGACTTGGACTTAGAGAGGAGTTTTACCGTCTGAAACTGGCTTTCTCCCCCGTAACTCATGAACTAGGAACAGCCTGCCTCCAGAGGGAATCTCCAACAGCCTTGGGATGATGCTTGTGAGTAAGGTACTCCAGATCTGGTTAGATATATAGCTGGCAGTAACTCAGATGTGTGATCAAAAGGCTACCTCATCCAGACTGTTTTGCTGTATGGGATTTCTATGATATTGTACCCTATCTTGTACCCTATTTTCACCCTACCCCCTGTAATCAATAAAGTTCTCCTTTGTGACCGGTGTAGGAGACTTATTGAGGGGTGGGTCTAAATTATGCCTAAGAGGCCCTTTAGGTCTGCGGACTAAGGGAGACTTTCCTTATTGGCTCCCGATTTGGGGAAGTGCCCCAAGTGCCTGTACTTGTACGGGTCGAGTACCCGTAGGACTATTAGGCCTGTATTTCCCTGAGGACACAGGGCCGCAGTCCCTTCTTGGGGTAGTGGCAGCACACGTTACCCCCAGGCTAGCGAGTGCACTCCGGGAATGGGGTCAGCGGGACGTGAGGCACCCCTAGGGAGGCACTGGGAGCCTGGAAGGTGATCAGGCAGTGAGGTGGATGGCTCAATGCAGGAGTGCCCCCTACTGGCCTGCCACAGTTGCTATTGCATTTTGCTCAAACACTTCGAAGAAGGCCTTGACATCATTGTCCTTGGTCATCTTTCCCAACATGCGTCCCTGTGGCACCTCTAGGAGGGCCTTCCCTGTTCCTACTACCCTCTCCTTCGAGTTATGTTGGGCACCATCTGCTGCAGCTGATTCAAAAGAGCCTGCTTGTTGGCACTGAATGAGTATCTGCTCCTCCATCTTGCTCTGGTGGTCTTAAACCTGTTGTATGAGTATAGCTTGTGTCTTTTGGGTTTAATTCCTATTGGCCTTGTGCTGCTCAGCTGCTTCCATCTGCTGCTGAGCCAGAAGGTGTGTCAGCTACTCCGTGCTTAGGGGCCTTAGGTCCCCATGTCTGACCTTACTCCAGGCTAACGCACTAATTGTGAGCATGGACCAGTACCTACTTCTGTTGAAGCAAAGTTCTTGAGGCCTGCCCCTCAGTCAGGGTCTCACTCCAATATCCCCATCCATCTTGCTAACCATGCCTTGTTGTTTCTTCAGTGGTCAGGTCACGAGGAGAGCACCATGCTTTTTGGGAATGAGGTACATCTACTGGCCTTGCCCTAGACCCACACAGTGCCAGATGGGTTTCTCTGGTGCACACAGTCCCTCTAAGGGGGTGTTTTCTTAGGGCCATGGCAGCCTTGTCTAGTCTTTAAGACTGCCCCCTGAAGTCAGCCTATATGTGACTTCTAGAGGAGAAGGAGTCCTGGCTCCTTGCCACTTGGCAACCTTGGTTTTTAGTCCCTGACCATCCTGGGTTGTCTGTGTCCCTGACACCAGAAGCTACCTTACAGGTCTATTGCTGAGAAAGGGACTTTTATCTCTTGTTGGGGAGGATAAGTTCAAACTAAAGTTGCAAGCAGTGAAGCAGACAGCTCCTCTTCAATAAAAAAGCTTATTGCATCAAAGCCTACCCTGCCAGAGGTTCTCTATTCTCTCTTGTAGCAGGGCACTAAGGTGCCTGCTACTTGGAGAGCAGGATAACCACCCAGGTGCAGGTTGCCAGGGCAACCAAAGGGAGCTAAGGACGCACACCTGCCTGGTCAGCTGGCCAGATGGGGCAGGGTCTGGCTCCTATATAAATCACAGGCCAGAGGCAGTTCCTTGCTGGCAGCCAAAGGGGTAGGAATTCTGTCAGAGTGAGAGCAGTTGGTATGGGTGAAAGATGGAGTACCCTTGGGGATAGCTTGAGTGATGTTGTAGCTGATAGGCAGAAATTTATGTTATAGCCTAGGGGCTTGAGTTTTGTGTTTACTGTTGTGATGGGCTAGCTGGCAGTTATTTAACCCAGGGGTTTTGGAAGGGCTAAAAATGATTGGAGGACTTGAGATTCCATTTCTGCACCAATCATGCCCCAAAGACTCACCCCCTGCCACCCTGTGTCTCCTGATGGGCCCCTTGGGTCACCTGGAGGGGGATAAAAGGGGTAGCATAGGTTAACTGAGGAGTGACCAGTGAGGGACAACAAGGAAGGAGCTTCACAGAGCTGGCAAGAACTGAGCCAGCAGGGCAGGAGCAGTACCCCAGAAGAGCCTGAAAGAGCAGGACACTGCAGGTAGCAGTGGGACCCTCAGCAGTGTGGTGCGCAGCCAGCAGGAGAGGTTCTCCTGCTCCAGCCAGGATCTGAGCAGCAACCTGAGACGTTCCCAGCTCTGCTTCCAGCTCCTCCAATCAGAGGCCAGGCAGCTTGACATGAGACCAGGGCTCAGGAAGGTCAAGACCTTTAGCAGGCTAGAGCAGTGCCACCAGTTGTGGCTATAGGGCAGCATTCTTGTCTGCTACACGGAACACTTGGGCTCAAGTCCTAGCTGAGGTGACTTGGTGTGTGTGAGCTAACAAGAAACAAATCTTCTTGCAGTAGAAAAGGTACCTGGAGGGGGAGAAAACACACCAAGGCCCTATATGTCCTTGTCATGTGACATTTTGTGCCTTTTTATATTTCTCCAACCCATATTGTTTGTTCTGTTGTTTGTGTTTTATATTTTGTTATCCCTGTTTTTTGTCAATGATTGTAAGTGTCTAACCTTTGTTGAATCCTGCCTCCTTGAGGCATTGTAGTGTTCACTATACCCTCTGATTTTATGCCTGTTATGTTCCCAGTATTAAAAGGTATATGGTCAAGTCCACATTGGTGGTCTGGCTCTGCTCTATAGGAAGAGGAGAGTCCTTACACCTCCCACAGCGCTTGTGCACCTGCTTTGATCCCTTCAGTTGGAGAGGGGGTAGCTTGTGGAGTACCAGCTGGGTTACACTGTTTTACGACTGGTGGCTTGGGAGAGGCTATAAGGGGAAGGAGGAGGCCTCATAAGGGGACCCACGGCAGAGTGGGGACCCCAGCCCCAGACAAGGGGACCATGATTCTACATGTGCCCAGAGGGGCGTGGTTGGGAGACACAGGCTGCAGAGCGCCCAGAGGGGTGCGGTTGCAACCAAAAACCGTCCAGTATATCAGCAAGGCTTGGGGCATGGTACAGGGCTGATTGGAGCCACGCATAGCCCATAAGGCTGGGGTGTGCAGGAACACCTACTAGTGGAACAGGGCTAATGTACAGGAGGAAAGTGGTGTCCAGGGAGAAGAGGCAGCCTTGCTATCTAATGCATTTAAGATCAAAGACTTGGTGGGTGAGAATGAAGGGTGCTTTGTAGACAAACTGGACACGGTAAGGGGTGCTAGGAGAGAGCACGGTGACCCTAGGATGCCCCTCCTTCTACATCTCTAAAAGGTTAAGCAGTCCCTCTCTCACCTATCCAGTCTTCACGGCCCTTAGTATACCAAAGTTACTCAGGTGTCCTCTCTGTAAAGCTGCTCAGCTGGTCTCTCTCTCTTCAGACAGTCCCATTTGCCTTCAGCCAGCATCCTGCCTGTTCACCCTGCTGCCTGCCCTGCCCACTGTCATGCTTATCTTCTTCAGCTTTCCTAGAAGCTTCCTGAGTGTTTCTCATCCACACTTTGTTCATATGCAACAAAGGTATCCAGGTCTCTGTAGATGGATGTGTTTTCTGTCACTTTTAGACCAGCAACTTTGTCTTGTGTGTGTGTGTGTGTGTGTGTGTGTGTGTGTGTGTGTATATATATATATATATACACACACACACACACACACACACTGTCTCTTTAACTCTTTGTATAAGTTGGCCAGGAGGACTGAAGCAAGGCAATAGTACTATATAGAGGATTTCTATGTTAACTATGTTCATAATAATTTGCTTCGTTTGTGTCTTTGTCATTCTGTCTGTCATGCTCAAAAAACCCCATATTTGCACTCATTTTTGTGGACTTTTAGTTATTTATTTCAGTTGGTTATGATGTACTCTTGGTATCCAAGCAAAAATTGTCCCTTAACACCCTTACTTTAACTTTAACTCATAACACCCTTACCAAGATGAAGCAGAGAATAGACAGCAATTGAATGCAGAAAGAATGGCAGGAGTAAGACTAAATGAAATGGTTAAGCAAAGAGGATGTTGTAGAAGAGATGCAATTGAAAGGCAAAGGGTTTGCAGAGGCAATAGAAGACAGGCTGAAAGTGTAGACAACAATAGATTCACTGCAGATGAGACTGAGGAACATAGTTGTAGATTGATGAATGCGGTGTGCCAATTTTGTAACTCTTTAAACTTCTAAGCTGAAAGATGTCAGATGGCCAATTCTAGAGCTTTTGTCGTAAGGGTAAAGTGAGTCTGCTTCCAAGAAGACCATTTCCAGAGTATTTGCAGGATTTGATGATGAATTGGAACAACAAGAGTTACCAGAACTTTAAAAAAAATTAGATCATACAACAGCGCATTGCCTGTTGAACAAAGTTCATTGTGACAAGATGTATGATTCACAGATTGAGTAGAGGATTGAATCCAAATGCACTGTGCACAGCAAATCATCAGTGTCTGAACAAATATCCAAAGGAGTTTAGAGAGGAGATGCTTGGAAATCTTGATGGATACCCATTGTATAGAAGACAACCAGGCAGAACAGCTTGAGTTGGTAATGACACAGTGGATAACAGAAATGTGGTACCCTATAACAAGTAGCCTATTTTTGCTCATCCTTTTTGACAGGCTTTTATGCTAGTATTACAATAAAAAACTAGTCTGTTACAAGAGTGTATGGGGAAACAAGCACTTGTAAGAACACAAATACCAGTTATTCAAAGTTGAAGCCAGACTGCAGAGGGACCCAGGTTGAGTGGCTGCACCAGGACAGGGCCTGCAGGCTGCACATTCAGCGGGTGTCTTGCTCTCTTTCAAATCTCACCTGCTATGACTTGATGTAACTGAGAAGAGGTATAAGGAGGTAGGACCTTCTTAAAGAGAGCTAGCTGAGGTTGGCATGAGTAGACATCAGGGTCTTCTGTGAGGTTCCTCCTCCCCTACACCTCACCCTTTTCCACTCGAGTTTCAGTTGGTGCTAGATGCACACATTTGCCCATCTTGAGTGACTGCCTTGCAGCTCAGGCAGAGAAAGAAGCGGTTGGGTTGTCCAGAGTCAGCATGTTTGGGCTATGCTCACTGGATTTTACTGCAAATTCAAGGTCAGCTGAGCATGGCCTGTGTAAAGAAGCAAATAAACTAATAACTCAAATGACCATGGCCTAGACTCTACTATGGCTCTCTGGGCACCTCAGTCACCCTTCCCTAGAGAATCCCAGTCCCACAGGGGTTGCCCTGTACTTGCTCAGTCTGTATGGGCCTGTCTGTCCTAGGCAGACCCCTGGAGTAATGTAGGACCAGGGGAGTCACAAACCCTGGCTTAAACCCTAGGGGGTACCTGGATTTTCCTGGCGGTGTGGTGATCCGGTGTCAGTCTGGAGAGTGCAGATGCTTGAGGTCCCAGGCTTCTGGTCCCTTGCTTCTGTGGGGGAATACAGTGAGATCCCTCATCTGTCTGTGTGTTTCCCCTGTCCTGGGTTTGGTATGTGCTTACATAGGGGTTTCTGGGTTGGCATGAGCCAATCCAACCCCTCATTCACTCCCATGTGTCCAGCTGCTGCTGGCAGTTGTTAGAAGTCCATGAGGGGCTCATTATCCCCTGCAGCTGTTGTCTCTGGGCTCCAGGCAGTGCTCCATGCACTGGCTGCCTGGCTCCCTCTCTGGGCTGCAGTCTGAGTACACATGTGGCTAGGGCTCTGACCTCTGCCCTGATCTGGGTACTGAGCCCAAGGAATGCCTGCTATGTGCTGGCTGCCCATCCAGCAGTGCAGCGGGGCATGCCCTGAGCACATGGGCTCACTGTTTCCCCATGAGCATGGTTGGGGATCTGCTGTCTGTGGGGCGTACCAGTGGCTGCTGTCCTAGTGAATATAGTGCTTGGCTGGGTCTCTGCTACACAGACAAATTAAAATGAGAAATTAGGCAACATTTTTTTAATAGTGAAAACAACAAATGATTGCGACAAACTGCCAATAAATTGGAACAAAGTATAAATGGTGGATTTGCCATTTCTTGATGTTCTTAGACAAGGACAGAACACCATTCTGGAAGATACGCTGAAGCCAGACACAAACTACAGGGCTTAAATTCTTAAACTAAACGGGCTGAAATTCTTTGATCATTGCTACATAGAAAGTCAAACTAGATGACCTAATATTTCCCTCTGGTGTTAGAATTTTTACATTTATTATGAAGATCCTCATCCTTACCTCTGTGTCAGATTATTCCAGTAATATCTCACAACTGGACTTTGCAATAGTCCCCCTTGTTCCCCTATTATGAGTTGGAAAGAGAAAAGGGGGAAGGGTCCTTTAAGAGGGTATACTCAGGCTTGGAGGCCCCACTTGCAGGGGTATGAGAGAGAAAGAAAACAGAGAAAGGGGCAGAAGGGGTCCAGCAATGAAGCAGAGAGGGCCTCCTTCTCAAGAAGGCTTAGCCCTGGATGTGAAGGGAAACAAAGGCATATGATACTAGGTTCACTGGGGGATGGGGACCAAAGCCCTGAGGTAAGTGAGGAAGCAGATAACCAGGATGAAGCACAAACAGGAACAGGCAACAGGGAAGGCTGCCTTATTCTTCCTGAGCAAGTAGGGAAGTAGTTACCTCAGGCATCTGTACATGAATGTATGAAGCCTAGGACACAAGCAGGAAGAACTGGAAGTCCTCACACAGTCATGGAACTAGGATATGCTTGGATTAACAGAGATTTGGTGAGAGAGCTCTTATGACTGGAGCTCTGTCATGAATGGGTATAAACTGTTTAGGAAGCACAGGTAAGGGAAAATAGCAGGAAGAGTTGCTCTTTATGTGGAAGAGCTGTGTGCTTGCTCAGATCTTCAGTATGAAACTGGACATAGGCCTGTTGAAAATCTCTGGGTTAAAGGGGAGAGCAACAAGGGTGATGTCATGGTGGGTGTTTGCTATAGACCACCAGACTAGGAGGAGGATGTTTTCTTCAAGTAGCTAGTGGAAGTTTCCAGATCACAGGCCCTGGTTCTCATGTCAGCCACCCTAACATCTGCTGGGAGGTCAATATAGCAGTACACAGGTTGTAGGAACTTTTTGGAGAGTGTTGAGAACAACTTCCTGGTGCAAGTGTTTAAAGAGGCCAACTAGGGGCCATGCTCTTCCTGACCTGCTGCTCACAAACAGGGAAAAATTGACAGGGAATGTAACAGTGGATGGCAAACTGGGCAGCAGTGACCATGAGATGATTGAGTCCATGATCCTGAGGAACAGAAGGAAGGAGAGCAGCAGAATAAGGAACCTGGACTTTGACTTGCTCAGGGAACTGATGTGCAGGATCCCGTGGGAGGCCAGTCTGAGGGGAAAAGGAGTCCAGGAAGGCTGGCTGTATTCTAAAGAAACCTTACTGAGGACACAGGAATGAACCATCCCAATGCACAGAAAGACTAGCTATGGCAGAAGAGCAGCTTGGCTTAGCAGGGAACTCATCAATGGGCTAAAACACAAAAATGAAACTTATAAGAAGCATACACTTGAGCAAATTCATAGGGAGAAGTATAGGAGTATTGCTCAGGCATGCAGGGATGAAATCAGGAAGGTTAAAGCACAATTGGAGTTGCAGCTAGCAAGGGACATGAAGGGTAACAAGAAGGGTTTCTATACATATGTCAGCAACAAGAAGACAACCAGGGAAAGTTTGGGTCTCTCACTGAATGAGGGAGGCAATCTAGTGACAAATGATGTGAAAAAGACTAAAGTACTTAGTGTCTTTTCTACCTTAGTCTTCATAGGCAAGGTCAGTTCCCAGACTACTGCAGCTGGCAGTACAGTTTGGGGAGAAGGGGAGCAGCTGACAGTGGTGAAAGACCAGGATAGGGACTATTTAGAAAAGCTGGACATGTGCAAGTCCATGGGGCTGGACGCAATGCACCCAAGGGTACTGAGGAAATTGGCTAATGGCTGATTGCAGAGCTGCTGGCCATTATCTTTGAAAACTCATGGTGATGGGAGGTCCCAGATGATTGGAAAAGGGCAAATATAATGCCCAACTTCAAGAAAAGGAAGAAGGAAGATCTGGGGAACTAAAGACCAGCCAGTTCTGCCTTAGTCCCTGGAAAAATCATGTAACAGGTCCCCATGTAATCCACTTCTAAGCACTTGGAGGAGAATCTGGTGATTAGGAACAGTCAGCGTGGATTCACCAAGGGCAAGTCATGACTGACCAACCTGATTGCCTCCTACGATGAGATTGATGGCTCTATGGATGTGGGGAGAGCAGTGGACATGATATACCTTGACTTGAGCAAGGTTTCTGATATGGTCTCCCACAACATTCTTGCAAGAAATCTTAGGAAGTACAGATTGAATGAATGGACTGTAGGTGGATAGAAAACTGGCTGGATCATCAGGCTCAAAGCATAGTAATCAATAGTTTTATATCTGGTTGGCAGCTGGTATCAAGTGGAGCGCCTCAGGGGTCAGTCCTGGGACCAGTTTTGTTCAATATTTTCACTAATGACTTGGAAGATAGGATGGAATGTACCTTCAGCAAGTTTGCAGATGACTCCTAGCTCCAGGGAGTAGTAGATATGCTGGAGGGTAGATCTAGGATTCAGACAGACCACAACAAATTGGAGGATTGGACCAAAAATAACCATAAGTTTCAATAAAGTGCAAAGTCCTGCACTTAGGATAGAAGAATTCCATAAACTGGTACAGGCTGGGACCTGACTGGCTGGGCAGCAGCTCTGCAGAGAAGGACCTGAGGGTTACAGTGGACAATAAGCTGAATATGAGCCAACTGTGGGTGCATCTACACATGCAATTAGTGCTATATGGGTTATAGCTATATAGGCTATATGGGTTACCTGCACAGTAATTTACTGTGGAGTAAACACGCCCTGGGCAGGTGTCTATACATGCAGCCATTTGGGAGCAGATTTAGCCTGTTCTGCTCCCCTGCAGCAGCCAGGGGGATCTGGAGGCTCTGGCTACAGCTGCCTGTGGCCAGGGGCCCTCTTTAAAAGCCAGCCCCATGTGCTGCTCCCTGACTACCTGCATTTCTGGACTGGAGCAGGGTACAGCTCACAGGCACAGCGCTCCACGATTCTGTTGCCCAAGACTCTGTCCACTGTGTGATGGCTGCTCCACCCCCAGGCCCTGGGAGTGATGACCCATGCCACAGGCTCATGCTGGCCACCTTGCTTGCTGAGCTTCACCACTGCAGTGTTTGCTGCCTGGCCCAGTCTCGGACCTGCATGCCCCTCCTCCCATGCTGCATGACTGTGTGACCAGGCTCACTGTGGCATTTGAGGCCCCTGCCACTGTGCTGCTGTTGCCTGGATGCTGGCAGGGATGCTAACAGCGTGCACCTGTATGCCACCACCAGTGCCATCCATGAGCTCCCGGGGCCTGCTGGGCCAGCTAGGACTGCCACCTATGAACCCTCTGGGCCAGCCAGGACTAGTGGCTGCATGTTGTCCAGCACACCTGGGATGATGAGTAGTGGCTGGAGTTGTTCCGGATGACCTGGGCCATCTTCCAGAAACTCCTCAATCAGCTCTGCCTGCACCTGAAGAGGCAGAAAACCACCATGTGGCTGCCCCTCCCCATGGACACCTGGTTGACCATCATCCCATTCAAGCTGGCCTGCATGATATCAGCTACCTCTTTGGCATGGGCAAGGTGGCCACCAGGGAGGACATCCTGGAAGTGTGCAGTACCCTCCAGGATGTGCTGGTACACAACCCCATGGAGGTTGTGGTTGGATTCCATGCCCTGGGCTTCCCCCAGTGCACTGGGGCCCTGGACGGGACCCACATCCCTGTGACCTGCCCACCCTGCAGTGACTGCCCCTACAGCTGTCGGGGCTTTCACTCTGTTGTGCTGCAGGCCATTATTAACCACTATGGCATCTTCACCAGTGTGAGTGCCAGCTGGGCAGGCAGCGCCCACAGTGCCTGTGTCTTTTGCAACTCTGCCCTGATAGCCCTGGTTGAGAGTGGGCGCTTCATACCAGGGTGCCAGACTTCCAACTGGATGAGGCGATGGTCCTGGCCCTCCTCATTGGGAACCACCTACCTGCTCCTTCCCTGGCTCATGTGGCCCTACACTGGTCATCTGAATCCTTGCCAGGTACACTTCAACAGGTACCTGGGTCAGACCCACACTGGAGTGTGTCTTTGGCCACCTGAAGGGACACTGGAACACCCTCTCACCGCCTGCCTTGAGGTTGCGGAGGCCAACATCCCCGGGGTCACCATTGCAGTCTGTGTGCTGCATAACCTCTGCGAGGCCTGGGGGGAGCTCTTCTAGGTTGCCTGGTTGGAGGAGGCACAGCAGGGGGAAGACACCTGGGACTGAAAGCGCCAGTTGCAGTGGCTGCCACAGCAATGTATCCCCCACCAAGACCCTGGGTGAGCTAGTACTGGGTGAGCTGCACGGGGGACAGGGCAATAGGTCCGAGAGGTGCTGGCAGACTACTTTGTTCCTGTGCTCCCTGCTGTAGGCCACCCTGGCGGTGGATCACAGCCCCAGCCTGCACCCTCAGCACCACACTTACTGAGGACATTTATCAGAAAAGCACTTTATTCCTCTTCACAAACACAGACTCTCCATCCTTCCTCCCAAACCACAGAGCCCTTCCCCCCTCCCCCCCTACAACAGACCCCACCCACCCATCCACAGAGCACCTTCACCAACCACCCCACCCTCCACCAATAAAGCATCCTCTTCCCTGTGCAGACAGTGTGCTCTGTGTGCCCTCCTGGGGTGAGGTCACCTAGGGGGCAGAGCCTGGGGACAGGTGCCCAGCACCCTGGCCTCTGGCCACAACACTGTTGATATACACACCACAGGGAGGGCAGTGGGTAGGGGTCTTGCCCAGGGGTGAGGGTGGCCGTTGCTCTGCTGGTGCAGCTGGCTTCTCCTCCTGCAGCCAGCGCCCAGGGCCAACAGGGCCTGCAACATGGTGTTTGCCCCACTGCAGGCAGCACCTGCTCCGGAGGTACACTGAGCCGGAGTAAGTGGCAGGGCTGCGCCCAGGCACGGGGCTGGCTGGTGGGGCTCTGGAGCAGGTGCCTCGGCAGGGGAACCTGGCTGCTGGAAGCACTGCTACACTTCATCCCAAGCCCACTGTTGGGCCTTATGGATGGGCGGTGGGCAGGTGGGGTTAGGGCTGGGCAGCAGGTGTGATGAAGGTGTCCTCCCTTGACCTCCAAGGCCAAGATGGTGTCCAGCACCTGGAAGTCCTCCTCTGTGCCCTTCACTGCCCTGGCCCCCATGGTGACTTGCCCTAGCCTCTAGTATCCTCTTGAGGAGGAGGATGTGCCTCTTCTTAAGGGTCAGGAGACTGTCCCAGAATATCTCATTCACCTGGTCCCTCTCCCCCTCTGTGTGCCAGGCCCATGGGTCCACCAGCTGTTCCTCTGCTATGGTAGCCAGCCAGTCCAGCAGCTGGGTCCAGTCCTGGGTCTGCTGCTTCTGGAGTTGGTGCGTTCAGAGGGGCTGGCCAAGGCTGGCAATGACTGTGATGATGCATCCCCACATGCAGCTGGTGCCTCCCCCCTGTGTGCAGCTGCTGGACCTGCAGAGCCAGGAGAAACAGACAGAATTTTCAACATTTCTGAGATTACATGCTCTATACTAGGGGGCTGTGCCCTACCCAGCTTCAGATTGGGGGTAGTGCATGCACAGGTGCCCAGGGACAGTGCTAAGTCAGCTGGGCAAGCCCTGGCACAAGCAGCTGAGCCCCCATCCCAGATCACTTCACTTCACAGAGGCAGGTGGGCCGCTGTGTGTTTGCAGCAGGCAGCCTGTTCCAAGGCTCAGCCGGGGTGGTAGGGAGAAGGGCAGAGCTGGCCTGGCTCCATAGTGTGGAACTCCCTGCCATTCCCCATGACCTGCGTGTGGCAATAAGTGGGGCTGGATTGCTGACTCCATCGTGTGGGGCTCCCCCTGGAGGCAGATAGCTGGCTTGGGGAACCCAGGAACTTCTTATGAGAAAACCATGGATTTCCCAGTTTAATTGGAGAAAATGCTGATTTTCCCTTTTAGTAGGGAAACCCACGGATTTCCCCCATTTGCAAAGAGCTCTGCAGGCTGGCTGAGTTCCAACCTGCAAGAGCTGTTTGCAAAAGGTGCGGGAAAGCCCCAGCCCTGCCCAGAGGCGGATGGAGAGAAGGAAAGGGCAGGACACAACCCAATCATTTAGGGGAGGCTGCCTCAAGAGGATCAGTCTTTTTAATTCCTGGAGGTAAGTGGGGCTTGGGGGATGCTGGGCAGGGCTGGCGGGGGAAGCTAGCTGGGGGCTGAGGGAGTGAGGATGTGTTGGGGGAAGACATGGAGTGTCTGACAGCTGGCAGGCGCTTCTGGTGGGGCTTTCCCCAACAATTTCCTCTCCCTCAGCCCAGGCAGGTGGGTGGGCAGGCGGGGAAAGGGGGTAGGGAAAAAAGCGTGCCCTGGGGTGGGCTGGCGGAGGGGTGAGGGGCATTGCTAGCTTCCCACCTCAGTTCATTCTGTGCCTGCTCCCAGGAGCAGGGCCAGGGAGGTGAGAGCAAAAGTGTCTCTCTGTGGGCCATACACGTGCCGCCCGGCCAGGGGGAAACGGGAGCTCGCACGTGGCAACTGCGACCACTACTGCACTGCTGCCACCGCACCTTGCACTGCTTGCCTGTGACTGGTGGTGGGAAACCCGGATGGGATGCAGGGCCCGGTGATGTGTTGGCGGTCACCACATGTGAGCCCCTGCCCAGCTGAGCAGGCATGTGAGGCCTGCAGAGGGGCACTTCTGCCCTCACCCCTGCTCTGGGCAAGCAGCACAGGACACAGTGGCGGTGGTGCAGTGGTGCTGGCAGCTGCCACTGTATGTGAGCAGAGGTGCAGTGGGGGGGCAGCTGCTGATGGCAGCATGGTAGTGGCTGGCAGTGGCAGTGTGGTGGCGGTGGATGCTGCATGCACCCTCCCCTCCCCACCGGCTGAGCAGTACATGCGAAGCCCACAGAGGGGCACGGCTGCCCTCAACCCACTAGCCCTGCTCCTGGGAGCAGGCACAGAGTGAGCCGAGGTCGGGGGTGGGGGGCACTGGAGTGTGTTGCATGGGGCAGCAGTGCCCCTTGCCTATCTGCTGCTGTGCCCCAGGTTGCGCTGTGTCCTCCCTCCCTGCCACCTCCAGCCTGTTTGCCTGCCTGGGGCTGAGGGAGGAGAAGGTGTTAGGGAAAGCCCCACCAGGAATACCTGCTGCCCCTCCATGTCCTCCCACAACACATCCTCGCTCCCTGAGCCCCCAGCCAACTTCCCCACCAGTGTCGGTGGTGTGGTGGTGGCTGCTATGTGTGAGCTTCCCCCCTCCCTGGCTGGGCAGTGCGTGTGTGGCCCACAGAGAGGCACCACTGTCTTCGCCCCCCACCCCGGGAGCAGGCACAGAAATGCACTTCTCCCCCATTCTCAATCTGTCCCCCCAACCCCTTCCTTTCCCCCATCCCCCTCCACACACCTACCTGCTGGGGTGTGTGTATATGTCTGTGTGTGTGTTTGTCTGTGTGTCTGCCTGTGCCTGCATATGGGGGGCTGGGGGGCTATTGTGGGGGTAGTAAGGGGCACAAGCAGGACTGGGGAGGCTGTGGGTAGGGAGTGAGGGGCACTGGCATGGCCGTGGGGGGGCTTTAACTTTTATCACAGATTTTTTATCAGAGAATTTGTAATTTTTTTATCAGGGAAAACCAGGATCCCTGCTTATAAGCCTTAGGAAGCCTGATGTGATGGATCCAGGCACACCCTGTGGTCCCACCAGCCCAGGCTCTGCAGTTCTGCTGCCTTGCCCTGGCCCCCTGCTGGCTCTGGCCCCAGGGCACCAGCATGGGCCCTGTGCTCCCACCCAGCCGCTGCTTTGTTCCCACCCGCTCCTGCCACCATCTCTCCCCCGCCTCTGTGGCCACTTCCCCACCACTCCACCTCCCCCCCTGCCCACTGCTGCCACTACTGCCACTTTCCCCCCACCACACCTTTACCCATGCCCTCCTTTTGGCCGCTGCTGCTACTGCCACTTCCTCCCCATCCACTGCCACCACCCACCATTTCCCTCCTCCTGCCTGCTTGCTGCCACTTCCCCCTCACCTGCAGCTGCTGCCACCACTTCCCCCATGCCCGCCACCACCACTTCCTCCACCTCTGCTCTTCCCCTGCTCACCCCTGCTGTTTCCTCCTGCTGGCCTGCTTGCTGCCACTCCCCCTGCAACTGTAACTGCCACTTCCTGGGCAGCCACCACCACTGCTGCCACTTCCCTGCCACCCCTTCCACCCATCACCACCGCTTCTCCTCTTCCCCTGACCCGCTGCTGCTTCCTTACCTGCAGGGCCAGGATCAGGGCTGTTCTGCTGGTGAGGGTGGGAGCATAGTGCGTGCTGCCCCCACAGGAGTGAGCAGGGCTTGACCCTGCATGAGTACAGCAGGGGCAGCCCGGGGCCAGGCAGATACAATGAATTGGTAGGCACCCACCTGTGGGCCAGATGAAATCAGTTGGTAGGCTGAATTTTGGGCCCCTGGACTAGCCATGGGCTGTATTTTGTCTGCCCCTGGGCTAGCCCCAGAGTGGTCCCCAGGTGGTGGGGCTGACTGAGAACAAATTTGCTCCCAGTAGGTGTCTACATGTGCACTACTCCACAGTAACTATAGTGTGGTTAATTTGCTACCTGCATTTTCAGGTAGCAAATTAACGATGCAGTAGGCTAATTGACTGCTCAGTAAGAGTCTGCACATGTAGAGAGTGACCCTTTACCATGCGGTCAATTAGTCTGCTGTGTGGTAAAGTGTCTTGTGTAGACACACCTAGTGTGCCCTTGTTGCAAAGAAGGCTAACAGAATATTGGGCTGCATTAGTAGGGGTGTTACCAGTAAATTAAGGAAAGTGATTCTTCCCCTCTATTCACCATTGGCAAGGCCATATCTGGAGTTCTGTGTCTCCCTCCACTGCAGAAAAGATGTGGACAAATTGGAAAGAGTTCAGCAGATGGCAATAAAAATGGTTAGGGGACTGGGACACATGACTTCTGAGGAGAGGCTGAGGGAACTGGGCTTATTTAGTCTGGAGAAGAGACGACTGATAGGGGATTTAATAGCAGCCTTCAACTACCTGAAGGGCAGTTCCGAAAAGGATGGAGCTGGACTGTTCTCAGTGGTAGCAGATGACAGAACAAGGAGCAATGGTTTCAAGTTGCAGTAAAGGAAGTTGAGGTTAGATATTAGATACTGGAGAATTTCCCTCTCTTGTTCTCTTCCCACCACCCTTACATCTCCAGTGGCTTGTCCCCTTTATTTTAACTGGCAACAGTAAAGGAATCTGCTGTTTTCTGGAACATTGGACAATGAAGTGAAACTGCCTCTTCGGGCAGGAAAGAACAATGCTGTTTCTCCGTTTTCTTAATAGGATGTACCTGATTGGGGAACAGAAGTCCCTCTGCTTCTGGGTCAGATGGAAGGTCAGAAGAAAATGACCCTATCAGAGGTATAAGAGCCCAGGGCTGTGCCCTGGGTGGCAGTGGCAGCAGGTGTGGTGACAGTAGCTAGGCTGGCTGCAGTGGCTGCAGCAAATAGGCTAACAGTGATAGCATCTGTTGTTCCAGCACTCCCTCTGCTTGTTATACTGCTGAATCCTGTGTTGGGGGGTGGGGGGTAGAGGTGAGGTAACTGAACAGGTTTGAGATGGCTACTAGTTTTGGACCAAAGTTTGCTGAGATAGGCCAAAGCCTCAGGGTCCTATTAGATCCATCAAGTCAGATGTCTGAGCCAAACAGTTCATGAAGCTAATATGGTTAAAGCTGGTCACTGGCTATAGCCCTGCCTATCATATCCATCTTTGACTCCCCAGACTGAATGACTAGGTAGCCACTTATAGCTAGGTCAACCAGAAGAACTGAAGCAAGCCCCTGGCATTGTACTAAGACAATTTAGCTAATCTGCCATTATACCTTGGCATTTATGCCATCACCACTCATGAATTCCAAGGCAGTAGAGTTCTTGTAACATCATTTCCCACATATGGCTGGCTAAGAGAATACAACCTGTTCTCCTTAATGTGGACTTCACAGTTGTCATCCATCTCTCTTCCACTTCCTTCTGCATTACTGCATTTTGCTTTAGTTTTGGCTTCTCTCAAGGACCACATGAGCATTTTAAATACAGGTTTCCCTTGATTTATGCAGGTTCTTTATATGCAAATTTGCTCTTATGTGATGAGCATATTTATACTCACAATTTGTTATATGTGAGGTAAATTTGCTTTTATCCGATCAGCATAGACACCACCCAAGCAGGTAAGTCTGTGGGGAGAGGGGAAAGGGCTGTGGCCCCACTCACCCCAGCCCCGGCTGCAGCAGCCCCTGGAGTGGCTGATGCCAGCTGCCTGTTAGGCCTGTGCGAGTCGGCAACAATCTGATCTAGCTTCGGATCTGGCCATGACCCAATCCGGCTTCAGACTGGGTTTCCGCCTCGATCTGGATGAAGTGGCTCTAAAGCTCTGGAGCTGCCTCGGAGATCCAACTGTAGGGTATAATGGGTAATCAATGAAATATCTATAACCTTGTTGTTTTTTGTCCAATTTGGATGAAACATCCAGCAACGGTAGTCTCTGCTGAGAGCATGAAATCTGCCAAGTGTCAAGAAGATCCGTGCAGGGGTTTGGGGGAAACTACCCCAAATTCTTGAAAGTCAAACTCATGTCACGGCTGTGTGTTACAACACAGGGGGGTCAAAACAGCAGGGTTGGTACCTCTTACTGAGGCCACAAAGCTTGCCAAGTTTCAAGGAGATTGGTGCAGGGGTTTGGGGGGAACTGCCCCTCAAGCTGCGGACAAGCAAAACTCATGCCATGGGTGACACGTGTGTTCAGGCACAGCGGGGTGACAGCTGCAGGGCTGGTGGCCCCTGCTGTGATGCCTGCCAGCTGTCGAGGAGATTGGTGCAGGGGGAGTCTGGGGCCCTGCACCCCTAGCTGCTGACAGGCAAAACACCTGCCAAGACTGTGTCTGTCTTGGGGCAGTTGATTGTATTCTTTCCTCTCCTCAGCCTGGTTTTATAGGGGCCAATTAATGCTCGTTATGTTATGTAGTAGCTAGGTCCTGTGTATTGAGCTGGTCACTGAGTGCCTGGTCCCTGAGTGAATCATGATTGACTGGTATCTGGTAACACAGCAGCTTAGCAGCCAGGCCTGCAGTAGTGTCTCCCCACCCCGCCCCATCGATCTTCTTGAAACTTGGCAGGCTTCATCCTCTCTGTAGAGCCTACCATCCCTGAAAATTTCATCCAAATTGGACAAAAACCAACAAAGTTATAGATATGTTATTGTTTCCCCACTATACCCTATGGCCAGGTTTGGGAGGCGGTGCCGAGGCGCATGGGGGAGCCAGGAGGAGGTGGACTTGCCACCCGGACCTGCCGCTTCCGCCCCTGGAGCCCCCGAAACTCCCCCGGATTCGAAGCTCTGTGCGAGGCCTGCACAGCCTGGCTGCCTGTAGCTGCTGGGCTGCACTGTGCCCTGGTGCAGGCAGCTGGTGTTGTCTGCTCCAGCAGCCGCTCCAGTACAGTTTGGGGTGAGTGTCGTGTCCCGCACCACCCACTTGTCTGCACTCACCCCAGCCCATGCTGGAGCAGCCGACACCAGCTGCCTGCACCAGGGCAGGCACAGACCAGGAGCAGAGGTGAGTGTAGACAAGTGGAGCCCAGGCACTGAGGGACAGGTGGAACACCACTGCAGCCGGGGCTGGGGTGAGTGATGCTCTGTTCCCTCTGCTTTGCTGCCTTGTGTAGCCCCATGAGTGGCACTGCTCCCCCTTCCCTAGTCCCAGCCTTCCTCCCTCACTGCCATGGGAACCTATCCCTAGTTGTTACACTGTGAAGTGGGTTCACTCTATACGCCATTCTCCAGGACCACATGTACTGCATAAATTGAGGGAAACCTGTATGGTATAACCCCCACTTGGTTTTTACCATACTTAGAATGGTAAAATGGTGGATACTGTGGGGACATAGAACCCAATTCTGCAAGGTACTGAACAACTCTTGGAGATGCATATGGATCTTAAGCACCCACAGCATGCATTTAGCACAGGGGCGGGTAATTATTTTGGGCAGAGAGCCGCTTACTGTGTTTTGTCAAGTGGCCTTCAATGGCTTGCCAGGCAGCCCAGGGCAGATAAATAGTATTTTTCTAAATGTATTAATATTAATTATTTAAATTTTTTAGGGGCCCCATGGGCCTGGATAGAATGGCTTGTTAGGCCGCATCTGGACCCCAGGCCACGTTTAGCCCACCCCTGATTTAGCACCTTGCAGGCTGTAGTCAGTGGGAACAGATTTTCATGTGCTCAACACCCAAAGTCAAAGCCAGATTTTAAGTGTTCAGCATCCAACATTCAGCCACCAGACCAAGAGCTCTTGAACATCCTCCAGATGCTGATCCTAAACAGGAGCTGAATGCTTTTGAAATATGGTCATCTCAGCCCCACTTCAGGCTTCTACAGAGATTCCTTCCTTGCTTCTGAGTGTGATTCCAGGTGTTAATAACAATCATCAGGGCTCCCTGAGCCATGCCTCTCAGCTTCTGCCCCATTGTGGCAGCTGAGATCAGCTGATCCTTTTGCTATTGGTAACTGGAAATGAGCTTTCCAAGGGGGGGCCTTCCTGTCTTTGAAACACATTCCCTTTGGCAGATTTGTCAGAGCTTGTGTTCGGGACCCTTCGGGTGCAGTAGAAGGCATATTTATTTGCTTTTTCACTTGATTGCATTTCATTTCTGCCTTTCATCCCTGACTAGAATGGGTTATTATAGACTGTGGCTCTTAGCTCTAGTGCTTCTAGCATTGTCTGATGTGTGTGTGTTTAATATTTTGTATTGCACTGCATGGAGGCAAGCAGTCTGCCCCATGAAACTTAATAAATACAAATTCCTCATTGACAGAGTCACCTCATCCTCCTAAAGGCACTTCTGTTTATCTTACCAATTTAATCCAGGGAGCCAAAGCTCCTCGAGGGCAGGCTGGATGATTAACTTACAAAGGCACCCAGTTCCTATAACATCTCCCTTAGCCAAGTCTCCCCTCACAGAGGAGGAAAGGCCTGCTTGCTGTTTGACTGTATAAATGCAACCTGCAAATGAGTCACCAAATTAATAGCAATGTTGTGGGTCTAACAAACATCCCATGCCCTTTCTCATCTTGATGTATGTGCCCCCCATGGCAGCATCTGCCTTTTGTCTGGCTTAAGCTTTAAACTGCTGACATTTCTATGGAAAATAGAGTAACAGACAATAATTTTTTTTTGTGGGGAATTTTATACCCATTAGAGCAGCTGAGGAGGGCATTTCCCCTCTTTGTCATATGCACCGTGTGCACATGTTTCTCTGTGAGGTACTTCCAGTGGCTTATTTAAAATTTTTTCTAAAAATGTGGTGTGCATGAAAGTGGAATAACAACATTGGCCAGGCAAGGCTTAGTGCCAGCAGGCAGCTGGAGAAACTTCCCCTATGTAGCTTTGCCAAGACATCTCAATCCTAACCTGCAGCACCCCCTGCTATTTCCAAGCCTGGTCTCGCACACAATTCTGCCAATGCACATCATTGGTGACCTGCAACTCCCCTGCTAATCTGGCCCTGACCACCCACACAGCTTTGTCTGTGCACATGCATTCTGCCCTGTATTAACCCTGCCCTGTGTGGGACCACCACTGAGTTTTGTCAATGCCTTTCAGTCCTAAGTTGCAGCAACTCCCTGCTATCTAGCCCTGGGTCTCTTCCAAAAATAGACTCCAGTTGTGCAGTGTGGCTTTTTAGCACAGACAAGCCACAAAGGAATAGGATAAGGGAAAGGCTGCATAACTAGTTTGAACTTTAACTTGACAGGTTAGAGCATTACGCAGGCCCCACCCACAACTGTGCTACACCTGTTCCTCCCCCTAGAATCCACTGTCCACCCTCCACTCCTCCTTTTGGGTTGGGATACTCCTGCACAGCTCTCTCCCATATTTCCTCTTTGCTCACTGAATCTTGAAGCCTCCCATTCCTCACTGCACATCCAGACCTCAGGTGCCCCCATTGTGCCTTGGAGCCTCCCTCCTCCATTGAATCAGTGCCTTTCTTAGCCCCTGGTTTATGCTCTGGAGATCTGCACCCCCTGAGCCAATATCTCCACTATTCCTGCAACACCCCTGAACCTTCCACTGCCCCTAGCCCCTGAGATCCCAAATGCCTAGGGGGAATGGAGATAAGGTAATGACAGGGCTCAGAGGCACTAAAGGGTAGAGCAGGGGTGGGCAAAATGCAGCCTGGGGGCTAGATGCGCCCCGCCAAGCCATTCTATCCAGCCTGCGGGGCCCCTAAAATATTTAGAAAATTAATGTTTATCTGACCCTGGCTGCCTATCAGGTGGCCCTCGATGGCTTGCCAAAACTCAGTAAGCAGCCCTCTGCCCAAAATAATTGCCCACCCCTGTGGTAGAGTCTGGAGGTAGGAATGAAGCCCCAGCAAGCCAGAATGGAGGGAGTGGAAAGGCATCCAACAAAGAACAAAAGAGAGGAGGGTCTGGGAAGAGGGCGAGAACACCTTGGAATGGTGAAAGCAAACTACAGGGGCCAGATATTGGGGGCCAGGGTGTGCCCTGGGGGAAGAAGGTCAAGTCACCAAGGCAATCAGAACAGCAATGGCAGCCCTCGGCAGTGTGAGGAGGAGGGGCAGGCAGGATGGGAATGGGCAGGAGATTTAGCACGAGGGGGAGGCGGCTGGGGGAGCTGTCAGGAAACTGGAAGGCAACTCCCAGGGAAACAGGAGGCGGACGGCCCCGGAGCAGACGCCGGCCTGGGAAGCCGGAGCGCAAAGCAAAAATTCTGTGACCGTGTCAGTGCAGAAAATACGGGAGAGGAACGGGGGGAGGGGAAGCGAGCGAGAGAAGAAAGGGCAGCGAGGACTGAGGGGGAGGCAGCGCAGCGCCGGGCAGGCAGGCGGGGAGATTGCTACTCAGCAGAGTGTGGCGAGGAGGTGCGTGGGGGAGGGGAGCCCCTGCTCGCGCAGGCAGGCGGCGCAGGGAGCGGACCCGGGCGCGGGGCCACGCGTCTGAACGAGGGAGAGCTTGTTCCTGTGCTCTCCGCTTGCAGGGGCTCGCGTCGGGCGGTCCCCGCGTGAATGACGCCGAAGGCAGCGGGGAGCCGAGCAGTTACCCCCGGGCAGGCGAGGGCACGGGTGCGGCTCGGGTTAGCTGTGCGGGTGCGGGGCCGGCGGGATCCCCTGCTCCAGTCCGCCACAGCTCTCCGGCTGCCTCCGGGAGAAAGGTGCGGCGGCGGAGCGTACGCGGGGGGACCCGGGGTTCTGCATGTGTTGCGTGAGGGATGCTGGGTCCCGCCGATCAGCTGCTTAACCGATAAAAAGCTTTCCCGGCTTGACCTACTTGGGTCTCCGCTTGGCAAGGGGGGCAGCTGTTGCTTTGCCTTCCTGGGGCAGATGCGTGGTTTGGGCGGGGGAGGTCCTTCAGTTTGGGAGCTGGGGGCACTGCCGGGAGCTGTGCATCAGTTCTGGGAGGGCATCGTTAAGTCGTAATTAATGAGGCGTGGGGGCCAACTGCGGCTCGTGAGTTAGAGGCCAAAGTGGGGCAGGGACCGTGAGACGGACCGGGGGGGCTTTGTTCACTATGGAGCGGAGGAGCAGTCTGGATCTGTCGTGGTGGCTGCGGCATCGGGACGTGCACCCCCTTCCCCCACCGCGAGCCCCGGGCGACACTCACCCCACCGCGGCTCCACCACCCGCCCACAGCCTCCGCCCTCCCCACCGCAAAGTTCCCAGAGCTCCGCGCGGGCCCGGACCACCGACACCAAGCCCCTTCCCCGCGCCGCCTGGATAGCTGTGAGAACAGTCCCTCGACGCCCCGTTGCTCCGCCTCCAGCCCAAATTTACGCCGCCCAAGCCTGATCCGAGATCCCGGCTTCTGCTCCTCCACGATCCTCCTTCCAACCTACCCCAGCTGCGGCACCTCGGATACCTTTTCTCCTCCTATGCCCAAGACCCGAGAAATTTCCAACCCTCTCCAAGAATCCCACTGTTTTCTGGATGTATTGTATTGCTGCTGCTTGGCGATAAATTAGGGGAAGGGTTATCAGGGGGTCGAGGCTGGGGCTGGGGCTCTGGTAATCTCCTGTCATCAGGCACTTCCAAGCGATTCAACACGCAGTCTGAACAGAAGACAAAGCTCCGGTGCCTAGCTGTATTTTGGAAAATACCCACAGCACAGATAAATCTCCTGTGAATCTGCGCCTCCCCCAATCCCTTAAGTAGATTGTTAACAGATGATCCTCCTTTAATCAAGTCGTAGGGAAGGTCTGGCCACTAAGGGGCTTCTCTTGACTACACAATATCCCCTAATTAACGCCTGGAGAAGTCGCTGGCAGTTCGCATCCTTCTAAAGTATGCACAGGATAAGCGAGGAGTTTTCTGCCCAGTACAAGCCGGTATCATTTAGAAAGGTTTCTGAAGAAAATGTTTAAGCGAGAGCCAGCTAATTCAATAGCTAAATCTTAATTGGGTAGCTGGGGGCGGAAAGAGCGCCTTTCCGATTAAATGAATCCCACTGGGAGTTGCCGTCTCCGAGGTTGGTGTTCGGGGCCGCGCAAGCCGGGCGCTGCCCCAGCCCTTCCAAATGCATTAACACGCGTGGAAGTGACTAGCAGCTGCCAATTTCACAGCTGCTGCTAGCACAGCTGTGTAACAAAGGGCCCGCCTGCGTCCCCCAAACGGCAAACCCTGGGCATGGCAGCCAGCTTTGCTGCTCCCACTTCAGAGCCATGGGGAAGCCGAGACACTCTGGGAAGAAATGATGCAGCCCCCCCAACCGCGTCCCTGCCCCGCAGAACCCGGCCGGTATCGCTCGGGCGGGAGCGGTGACGAAGCCTGCGCACAGGATGTACAGGGAAGGGTTTCGAGGCAGAAAGTTTATCGGAGCTGGAGAGAACCCCTGTCTGTGCAGGACCGTGCGCCGTGGGGACAGGGGAAGGCAAATCCACGGAAGAGCCACTCTCTGTCCCTCCCCCCCGCGGTCTGGTCGGGCAGTAAGGAGTAGAGACACCTTGGGCATCGCGTGGGCTGGAAGTTGGGACAGGGTGTGTGTACGCGCGTGGGGGGGGGGGGCGGTCTCCATGTCCCCAGCCCTGATGGAATCAGCCTTTATCCGGCTGTCTGGGCTGTAATCCCCTTCTCTGGTAATTAAAAACCGCAGCATTACACGGAAAACGGTGTCCAATAAAATGTAATCAGTTCTGGAGGAGCTTAACCATCTGTTAAAGGTTAAATCCATGCGCGGAGCCTGATGTCAGGATATTCATACGGAGGATTTGGCTCCCGGTGTGTTGGGGACTCTTTAATCTGTCCTGTTGATGGAGCGAACAGCTGTGGGCAAATCTTGCGCCCCGAGTTCATCCGCTTTGGGGCACGGACCGTGTCGTGGAGTAACTAACGGCTGCCCGGCCAGAGGGCAACGCCGGGCACGCTGCTCCGCGCCGAGCCCCCGCGGCGCTGGGACGCACCTGACCTTTTACCGTATGGAAATGATTGCATCCTCCCGGGCACTGGAATTAGCACATCGCTCGCTCTTCCTTCCTGCCTTCCTCTCTGGCTCCCCCTCCCTCTCGCTGCTCTCCCCCCGCCCTCAGGCAGGCAAGGGTTAACCATTCCGGCAATCATCACGGCTCCGGCTCTCCACTCCTCTGTCCACCAATGCGGTGCTGAATGCGGGGAGGGTCCTCCCTCCGCGGCTCGCTCCGAGCCCCAAAGTATTGGCAAGTCGAAGTCTTAAACAAACACAAGTAGGGCAGCGGCAGCGGCAGCGGCAGCCTCGGCCGCGCTCCCGGAGCCGGGCTCCCACCCGCGCCCCGGGGGAGCCCCGCGCCCGTAGGCGCTGCCGGAGCCGGGGCTCGGCGCCATGGGCACCGGTGTCTGGGGCAGGGGCAGGGGCTGGCTCTGCAGCCGGCAGTTGCTGTTGCTCCTGCTGAGCTGCCGCTTGGCCCCAGCCCCGGCCCCCGCGGCCGCCCAGCTGTGCTACTCGGTCCCCGAGGAACTGGAGCACGGCGCCTTCGTGGCCAACCTCGCCGAGGACCTGGGGCTAGACGTGGCCGAGCTGTCGGCGCGGCGGTTCCGCATCGTGTCCCGGGCTGGCGCGAGGCAGCACCTGGAGGTGAACCTGGAGAACGGGATCCTCTTCGTCAACGAGAAGATCGACCGCGAGGAGGTGTGCGAGGCCGGCGGGGCCTGCCTCCTGCACCTGCAGCTGGTGATCGAGGGCCCGCTGGAGCTGTACCGCGTCGAGGTGGAGGTGCTGGACATCAACGACAACGCGCCCGCCTTCCCCTGGCAGGAGTACGTGGTGGAGGTGACCGAGTCGGCGCTGCCTGGCGCCCGCTTCCCGCTGGAGAGCGCGCAGGACCCCGACGTGGGCACCAACTCCCTGCGCACCTACCAGCTCAGCCCCAACAGCTTCTTCTCGCTCGAGGTGCAGTCGCGCAGCGACGGCAGCAAGTTCGCGGAGCTGGTGCTGGAGAGAGCCCTGGATCGCGAGCAGCAGCGCTCGCACCGGGTGCTGCTCACGGCCCTGGACGGCGGCGTCCCGGAGCGCACGGGCACGGCGCGGGTGGTGGTCACGGTGCTGGACGCCAACGACAACGTGCCCGCCTTCGACCAGGCGTCGTACGGCGTGAGCCTGCCCGAGAGCGCGCCTGCGGGCACGCTGGTCATCCAGCTCAACGCCACGGACCGGGACGAGGGCACGAACGGCGAGATCGAGTACTCGTTCAGCGGCCACGCGCCGCCGCGCGTGCGGGAGCTGTTCAGCGTGGAGCCGCGCAGCGGGCGGGTGCGCCTCAAGGCGCCGCTGGACTACGAGCGCGCCATCCTGCACGAGCTGTACGTGCAGGCCAAGGACCGCGGCCCGGCGGCCGTGGCCGTGCACTGCCGCGTGCTCGTGCGCCTCCTGGACGTCAACGACAACGCGCCCGAGGTGAGCCTCACGTCGGTGTCGGCGCCCGTGCTGGAGGACGCGCCGCCGGGCACCGTGATCGCCGTCATCAGCGTCCTGGACCGCGACTCGGGCGCCAACGGGCTGGTGAGCTGCGAGCTGTCCCCCGACGTGCCCTTCCATCTCCAGGCCTCCTTCCGCAACTACTACGCGCTGGTGACGGCGGAGCCGCTGGACCGCGAGGCCGTGGCCGAGTACAACATCAGCATCACGGCGCGGGACGGCGGCTCGCCCGCGCTGCTCACCAGGAAGACGCTGACGGTCCAGGTGTCCGACGTCAACGACAACGCGCCGCGCTTCCTGCAGCCCTCCTACAGCGTCTACGTGCTGGAGAACAACGCGCCGGGCGCCTCCATCTGCTCCGTCAGCGCCCGCGACCCCGACTGCCAGCACAACGCCTACCTGTCCTACTCCCTGGCCGAGGGCCGCATCCAGGGTATGCCCGTGGCCACCTACGTGTCCATCAACTCGGACAGCGGGCACATGTACGCGCTGCGCTCGCTCGACTACGAGCAGATCCGCAGCTTCCAGGTGCAGGTGCGGGCGCAGGACGCCGGCTTCCCGCCGCTCAGCGCCAACGTCACCGTCACCGTCTTCGTGCTGGATCAGAACGACAACGCGCCGGTCATCGTCTCGCCCCTGCCCCGCAACGGCTCCGTGGCCACCGAGCTGGTGCCGCGCGCGGCCGAGCCGGGCTACCTGGTGGCCCGGGTGTCGGCGGTGGACGCGGACGCGGGGCAGAACTCGCGCCTGTCCTACCAGCTGCTCCAGGCCACGGACCCGGGGCTCTTCAGCGTGGCGCTGTACACTGGGGAGCTCCGCACCGCCCGTGCCTTCCTGGACCGGGACGCCCCCCGCCAGCGCCTGCTCGTCCTGGTGCGGGACAACGGGCAGCCGCCGCTCTCGGCCTCCGTGTCGCTGCTGCTGTCAGTGGTGGAGCGGGTGCCCGAGACCCTGGGCGACCTCCGCGAGCTGAGCCTCGGCCCCGAGGCCGCGACCCCCGCGCTCACCCTCTACCTCATCGTGTCCCTGGGCTCCGTGTCCTGCACCTTCCTGGTGGCCACCCTCGTGCTCGCGGCCGTCAAGTGCCGCAAGGGCCGCCGATCCCTGCGGGGCTCCGGCTGCGCGCCGCCCTCCTGCAGCTGCTGCTGCCTGCGCCGCGCCCCGTCCGACGCTGCCCCGCGGGCCTCCGCCGGCTGCAAGGCGCCGGGCAGCTGCCGGGACGACGGGGGCAGCGGCCCGCCCGGCTACTGCTACAAGGTCTGCCTCAGCCCCGAGTCCGCCAAGAGCGACTTCATGTTCCTCAAGCCCTGCAGCCCACGGCCCGCCCGCAACAACGAGCCGGGCCCCGAGCGCCTCCCGGCGCGGAAGCAGCGGGCGGCCAAGAACGCGCTTAATGCCGCCAGCCAGGTAACGCCGGCCCGCGGTGCGGGGCAGGCCCGACCCCCGCTCCCAGCAAAGAGATGCTCAGGCTCTCGCAGCAGCCGAGAGGCGGGAGCGCACGAGGCGCGCCCGGCTCCCACCAAGCCTGAAAGAGGGGAAAAGGCGCGGCCAAGGAGGCCAGGATCTCCCTGGTCCAGGAGGTGCCGCAGAGCCGGCCGCGGAGGCGCAGCAGAGCGCAGGGCGGCCTCCCCTCGGAGCTCTCTGGCCTCCGGCTCTCACCCCCGCGCCGTACAGGCAGCGCCAGTTGCTTCGACGCTCCGGTGACCCGCGGGGCTTTTCGTCTCCTTCGTCCAGCTCATGCATCCAGCTAAGGCCGATTAAAAGGCAGCCGCTGCCCTGTGCTAGAGGAAGGCTCGGCTCAGAGCTTTCCCCGGCCGGATGAGGGTTGTCTCTGATTCTTACATATAAATCGCCATCGTGGCTGGGAGGGGAGGGAGCAGGAGAGGGTTTGAGTCCTCTGAGCGATGGCGGGCAGAGAAGCGGCTCATGTGTCCTGCCGCGGTATCTGGCTTAGCGCTCCTCCCCGCCAAAGCCTGACGTCTTGTTTGGTTCTTTCAGAGGCTCCTCTTTGTCTTTCTAACCGAGATGGTTGCTGCTGTTGTTGCCATTATCCCATTTCCTAAGGACACTACTTTCCTTCTGGCATCTATTAAAATGAATGCTGAGCTATTGTCAGGGAAGGGGAAAAGCACTTTGTAGAAGACAAATGCCCGACATTCCCGTGAACCGATCACTAGATGGTGCAAAAGTCGAGGCCGCCGCGCTCGGGGAGAAAAACGCGATTTCCAGAGATTCTGATGTCAACATTTGTTAGGTATTTAAATGAGGGACGTCTAATTTGGTAGATGAAATACTCTCCCCCCAGTAACGCGATTAAGGGCGCGGCGGGCCGGCGGAGTTTAATCCACTTACAGATATTTTCCTTTTAACAAAATATCCTTTCAACGTCAGCACAAGACATTCCGGAGACAGGTTTTCTCTTTACATTTTTCTTTGGATCATTGGACATGGTTGTCTAATATGTTAATGCGATTTTTCCTCCAGTCAGTTCTAAACTCCCCCTAGTGACACGGTGTACACTGCTGATTTCCACACCTCTCCGCCTTGGCCGACATGAATGAGACACCAGGCGAAGTCCCTGCGTTGGGAAGGACATTTTAAAAAGGGGACATTTAAAAGAAATCTCAAGGACTGGAGCCAGATGTGCAGATAGGGACTTGGTTGGAAATTAAACCGAGGGTGGGGCGGACTCACGAGAAAGCGGGGGCTGTGGGAAGATACGAGGCTGGTCAGGCTTAGATTTCCGTTTGTGCCTGCCTCAGTATCACTGTCTGTGAAATGGGGCCAGGCCCCATGTGAGCGGCACTGGGCGGCTGGGCGCACGGATCCTTGGAGCGTGGGGCACTGCCTGCGTGCTCTGCGGAGGGCCAAGCTCTGGTTGTGGCAGTGAAGCGCTTTGTGAGGGTTGCCAGGTGTCGGCAGAGCCCCTCGTGGTGCAACGGGCCTCCTGCTGCCGGAATAACTGGCCTGCTGCCCGTCCCCCTCGCCCGCTACTACAGCGCGCTTCCCCGCCTGCCGCGAGAGGGGGATCGGGCCCATTTTGTAACCAGCTGGGGAGGGGATCGGCCGGAGATAGACCCTGAGTCAACAGATCTCCTTGTTCTCCTGCCTCCCGTCGCCCCGCCCGCGGCCACCTGGCAGACCTGCCCTCGCAAAGGTCGCCAGCTCTAAGTTTTTACCCCTGGAAACTGGCGAGGGGCAGCAGTGCCCTGCCCGGCTCCGGAAGCTGGCTCTGAGCCCCGTGGGCGCCCAGGCGGGCCGGCTCAGGGCCAGCAGAGAGGAGGTAACGGGCTGTTTCAGGGAAGCCGCCGCCAATAGAACTTCCATTTCACAATCCAGCGACTGGCACCGAGATTAAAAAGTCAGCCGGCCAAGGCCGAGGGGGAGCGTAACTGGGAAAGAAGAATGAATGCCCCCGCGAAGGGCGGTGTCTCTGTCTGCCCCCTTCGCCCCTTGTGGCTTGAAGGAGGCGGATTAGAAACACAGGTGGATTTACTAAAACCAGCATCTTATTCACAGGGAGACACTGCCGTGGGCTCCGGCATGAGGAGATGGGTTTCAATGGCTTCCTGGGAGCAGCCGGCTTGTTGCTTCTCCGTTGGCACCGGGACAGAAGGCTGGTTCTTTGTCAGTGCTGCAGCCGCAGAAATCCTGCCAGCCGGCGGCGTCCCCGCTTTGCGGGGAGCACAGCAATTACATCCTGTAATCGGAAGCAGCGGCTCCAGCTGCGGGCTGACTGCCAGCTCCAGCTTCAGTGGGAGAGGGAACTACCCTTCCCCGGGGAGAAGGGTCAGTTCCGGGCACCAGGGGGCAGCACTGTCCTGCCTGTGCCCGCGCGGGCTGCGCGTGTGATTTTGTGCTAGAGGCTGGGCCCCCGGATTGCTCACGGGTTCGCTGAAGTCCAGCACCCGGAGCCCGGACGTCCCGCGAACTTCTGCTCCAGCGATCATTTCCCACTGCTTGCCACAGCGTGCGCCTATATCCATCTCTTCTGGTCTGTTATGTGGGACCTGAGTCCTCAGCGACTTCTCAGCCCCACAGAAAAGCAGACACGAGTTCATCCGCTCGCTCCGAGTCAGTTTAGCCCATCCCTCACACCAAATGGATCTAACCTCATTTGTTCAAGTCCCTTCAGCTAAGCACTCAGCCCTCTTTAAGAAACACTGATGTAAAGCTGAAGTGAATATCTGAGCCGAAGGTGGCTTCCCCTCGAGAGGGGATGTGCTCACCCAACCCACGCGCGACGAGGGTGGGAATTTCACTGCCTAATGCTCATGTCGTTCCTGTGTTTTACAGATCAAACAACCCAATACAGACTGGCTGCCTCCAAAAACCCAACTTGCAGCCCTGAAAAGGTACCGAGGGGACAGGATGTAAAATGGGAAGGGGGCGGGGAGGGGGCTGTTTCTGGTCGGACCTCCAGGGGCCTGGCCAGGCTCCGCAGGTGATTCGCTGCTCTGTGTAGTTCGCAGAGTTTGGAAGACGTAGGAGGGATCCGGAGGGGAGTCCAGAAGGAGCCCGACAGACTGCGCACACTGGTCAGCCCAGTCTTTGGTGAGTATTGAGGACCCCAGATCATCGCGATCCTGGCATAAAACCTCGCGGCTCCCGGCTCGCTGGGGCCTGGATCGGGCTAGGGGGATGGCAGGAGCCTTGCATGCTTCATCGGCTTGGTAAATGCTTAATCCCGCATGACAATCTGAGAGGATCCAAGCCTCAGCACCTCCATGGGCAGCGGGGACAGCGGTGTTAATGCTCGGGCCCGTGGAGACTCCTCTTGCTAGGGAGAGGGGCCTTCAAACACCAAGGGCCATGTAGGCACTGGGCGCCGCGGCTCGGTCGCTCCGGGGCCGGGGCGCCTCACATAACTTTGCTTTCTCTAGATTTCCAGAAGGCCTCGGGGGCCGCCACCAGCGTCTGGGCCCCCAGATACGGCCCGCTTTACCCGCCCCTGGACTATCAGCACAACGTTTACATCCCAGGGACCCCGACTATGGTGGGCAACAAGGAGGGGCCCCTTTTTTTGGACCAGGAGGACAAGAGCAGCTTCTCCACTTTTGGGAAGAGAAAGAAAATGAGCACGTATTGCGACATACACGACAACGTGATGATCAACAATGACCTCAAGTGATGGATGTGACCGGGCCGCGGGCCGGGGCCAGCTCTGTCCATGGTGCTGGCGAGCCTGCCACAGGCTCTCTCGCTTTTTAAAGCCTGCAGCACTACTACGAAGCAAGGCGCGGCTTGCCCTGCGGTGCAAACTGCACAGTGATGCTAAGACATTGCCCGCAGCCAAGGCGCCTGCTATTGTAACTCGCCAAATGCAGTCTCTGGACCGCAACTAGGCAGAGAAGGCGGGCAGGGATTTGTAGGGCCTGGACTGCGAAAAGGCTGAAAACGACCGCCCCCCCGCTCCCCCTCCGGGGAGGGGCTATTAGGCTTCTCTCCCTCTCTTTCTGGAGGGCGGTAGCTGGTCTGTGTATTAGTGGGTTCGTGGCAGTTTAGTGTGTCAGATGAAATGGACGATTTGCCTTGTGTCATACAGAACACCTCAGCAGGGGGACTTTTGGGGCTGCAAGTGGAGCAGCCTCCCCGGCATATCTTGCACACTTCGAGAAGCCTTTAGCAAGCTCCATTTTGTGAACGCGCTATTTCCTTTGCTCATTAGGCTCTGTGAATGTATCCAGCGCCCGTGTATATTTCTGACTGTTCAGCGCACTGAAATAGCTGCGACACGCAATGCTAATTAACATCAAGAGGACAGCGAGATTCCCGGAGTAGAGGAAAGGGAGCCCAGAGCCCAGTGGCCAGCGCCCTTTTTGGGGGCGGGGGAGGGGGAGAATCCCGAATAAACCTTCTTGGACCTGCCTCTCCACGATCTTTCTGGGGTTGAACGAAGCGCAGGGCGCTCCGACTTCAGCCCACTGCTTCTGGCTTCATCGGCGAAAGCGAGGAGATGCCGAATATTGCAAGGTGCGGGGTTTACGTTCACGCTCAGAGGAGCAGGGGCACGCGCCTTGGGTGTGGCAGGCTTTTATTTTTAAAAAATAAAATATATCTGAACGTGTCCCAGGTCTGACACAAGTTCTTAAAGAGAGAGCCCCAGGGCTAGTGCAGACTCCCTCCCCGCACATAACAGCAGCACCCCTTGGCGTCTGGCTTCCTTCCCTGAGCTTTGGGACTGTGCTCTTGATGGGTATGGAGACTGGGTAGCCAAGGGAGAGATTAGCAAATCGGGTCAGGGTGCACAGCCTGAGGCTACGGACTCTCTACTGATCAGACTCCCTCAGGGGTCCCAGGGGAGAGTGTGGCCAAGAGAGGCCCTGGTGATGAGGGTCCGAATTACGGCGGAGCCCGTGGGGGGCTGAGCCCCCCACAAGAGGACAGTCCCCTGTAAGATTTGAAAATCATAACTGGGGGGGGGGTCCTCCGATTTTATTAGGGTATGTGTTGGGAAGCTCTCTTTTTCTTCAGACCCGCCCAAGAGTCAAAGTGTAATTTGAACCCTGCTGGTAACTTAACTGAATTGAATTGCCAGGGTAGCAGTGACCCTCTCTGGGGTGGTCGGCATGGTCCAGGCCCAGGACTCCTGCATGGCTGGCACTGGCCTTCTACAAAGCATGTGCTCGTGGGGACAAGTTCTGCTCCTCTTTCCACCAGTAGGAGACTCACTGGGGATGGTTTGGATAGTTCTCAGTGGGGTTTCTTTCCCTTCAGTCTACTCTTGGTGGTTTTTCTCCTGTGGGAAGTGTTATATGGGCCTCAAAGAAAAACAAGCCTTGGTAGGGCCCAACTGGCTCTTGTGATTCATAGTCAGCATTGGCAGAACTCGCCTCTACATGGGGGTGATTAGCACATGCCCACAGTCCATCCCTGTCCTAGATGTGCTGACAGGTCAAACAGAAGTCTTTTTAGCCAACCAACATAACTTAAGGTGTTTAACATGTGATCAGAGGGTGTGTCTACATGTGCATTAATGCACTTTTCCTAATGTGCATTAAAATTAGTACCTCTAAGGTAAGGTACTAATAAATAAACTAAATAAATGCCCATTAGGATGCCTTAATGTGCAGTACTGAAAGTGCACATTTTAAAAGTGATGCTTAATGCTCAGTACCCTACATTATTGTTCATTAGTATATTTGCACAGTTTTTTATGTGATGTTTTAATGCTCAGTAAAAAAGGCTACTGCACATTACAGTGTATGTATAGACATGCCTAGACATAATTTAAGTCTTCAGATCTGCTACAACCACTTCCTACCACCTTTTTAGTTGTATTTGGGTTAATTTCCTCTGAGAAACTCAGCCAAAGAAGCAAAACCCACCTGGAAACCTTTTTAAAGATGGCTTTGAACTTTTTTTTTTGTCAGTCACCACTGAGCTAGGCACTTGGCAGCACTAGTCATAAACTCCATGGGGAGGGAGTGAAATGGGTGAGGAAGGAGGGAGAATATAGCTTAAATGAAACTGTGGCTGTAGCCTGGTCCAGTTTGCAATTGACCCCTAGAAACTGAAAAGTCTTTGACCGATACTCCTCTGTGTTGAAAGATTTGAGCTAATAGGCCTGTTTAAAATCATAACAAGGAACAATCTTTCTGGTGAGCTAATGTTGGTCTGTTTGCATGGAAACCATGTTGAAAAATCTGCAGAAGGAAAATTGATACCATCTTGAATTATCCGTCATTTCTGAACAATACATGCAGTGCATGAAAATTCTTTTTAAGCAAATAAAAAGACAGTTTCCGATTTATATCAATACATAGTATTTTAATAGCTCAGATAGATACATGGGTTTCTTTATGGGAAGTAAGTAGTAACCACACTAGATAGGATTGCTTGGGATGGTTTGCATCTTATTCATCAGTTATAATAATATTGTAGCCTCAGAGTAAGGACTTGGTCCAAGCTTTATACAGACCTGCTAGAGAGCTGGGATTTGTTGCAATTACCATATTGCATGTTAGCAATATTAAAATACTTCATCTTGTAGTTTACAGGAAAGAGCTTATTTCTTGCTTTCCTTTTGAAATCCCTGCTGTGTGATGTTATTGCAGCATAGTGGCTAGTGCATTTCATACCTGGCTGGTTTCTGTATAGCTATGACTGAAATAATCTCTCTACATGGTTGGCCAGACCTGGGGCCCTGTGAGCCCCCTTTGTGGTAAAATGGGGCTATAACGCTTGTTTAACCAGCTTCCTGAAGATTTGATCAGCACGGGGGAACATGTAGTGGTTTAGCTGCTCTCCATCACTCCTTTCGATCCTGGCCTTGAATACCCTGGGGGAGAGGAAGCATGGCTGGAGAGGCTTCCCATCCTGCAGACTCCTAGCTGGTAGAGAAATCCCTTGAGGCTCCTCTATATTGCAGTGGAGGCCACACTATCCCTCTTTTCATCTTAGGTTTAAGGTGCTGCAAAAGCTGCACAAACCTATCAGAGTAAATCATTTAAGGGTGCTTTTGAGTGCAAGCTGCACTCTAGGTATAATGGTTCATTATTTTCCTTCACTTTGTTTCTATTGTTCAGTCATGCTTTTTCTTAGATATTACTCCCCCAGCAGTAGACATGGGCCAAACCCAGGAATCAAAGTATCTGGGAATAAATGTGCTACTCATTGGGCACATCTACATGAAACACTAGAAGTGCAGTAGACTAATTCTACTGTGCATTAGTGTATCATTGTGAATTCAGTGGTAATATGCTAATACGCAGTAGAATTAGTCTATTGCATTTTAGCATCACATAAAAGACAAGTGCTGGTGCTACAGCACAGTCATGCCAGTTATGGACATCAAGTGAGTACCTGTTATTACAGGTGCTAAATGTAATGTGCCATAATTATGGAACATTAATGCACATGTAGACCCACTGTCTATTAAAATCTAAGGGCCCAAAATGTTCTTTCCTCCTTTCTTTTTCCCCATTCTTTCTTTTTTGATTGAAGTTCCTATGCTAGCTGTGGAATACCTACTGTGAGGCAGTGTCATTGCAATGTGACCTAACACAGAGCTCTGAGAAGTCAGATTACCCAAGCTCCATTCTTCTTGCCCCCGCATACTCCTTCTTTATGTGACACTGCAATGTGCAGGGGGTTGGATTAGGTGACTTCTGAAGTCCCTTTCAACCCTATGATTCTATGACCCCCAGCTGAGATAACCATAACTATTAGACTTTAGAGCCAGGTTAGGCTGATATCATTTGGGGCAGCAGTTATTTCTCATGAGGCTACCAACTGGGAGGCAATGGGTGTGTGCACACATGCATTTGATCTGGAACTAGTTTACTTGTGAGTAAACTACTCATGAGTAAATGCTTCCTGGAAGGCATCTATACATGCAGAGACATGGGAGCAGATCTGTTCTTTCTGCAGCGCTGCAATGGGCCCATGCCATCACCAGGTCTCTAGCCACAGCTGCCAGCAGCTGTCAGCCATCTTGAGAAGCCAACCCCGCTCCCTGCTCTCTGGTCAGCCACTTCCCTGGCCAGAAGCAGCATGCACAGCACAAGGGCAGCATATGGCAACTGTTTCATTGCCATCTCTGTCTTCCCATGCCATGGCTGCTCCAGGCTTTGCCCGTAGCTGTGATGCCCAGTGCCCCAGGCTCCTGCTGTCCACTGTGCTGGTCCTGCTGGCTCACTGTACCAACTGGCAGCTGGCCGTGGCTGTCTGGGCCCTACTCGCTTCCCCATGTTAAGCAACAGCCTGCCTGGCCACACCTTGCTGTCCCATGGCCATTGCCACCATTCAGCTGCCACCTGGACTCCATCCTACCAGCTGGATCCTGGCAGGGACACTGACAATGTGCTGCTGGATGTCACCACTGGAGTCACCCTTGCCATTCTGAGCCTCCAGCCCTGCTAGCTCTGGACCCACTGGGTCATCTAGAACTGGTGGTTGCATGTCATCCAGCAGATCTGAGATGACGAGCAGTGTCTACAGGCATTTAGGATGACCTGCACTGCCTTCCTGGACCTCCTGGAGCAGCTCTGCCTGCACCTGGAGTAGCAGGACACCAGGATATAGCAGCCCTCCTTGCAGACACTTGGCCTGCTGAAGCTGGCCACACCCACCAGCCTCCGCTATGTGGCCCATCTCTTTGGTGTGGACAAGGCCACTGCCAGGGAGGCTGTCCTGGATGTGTGTTGCATCCTCCAGGATGTACTAGGGCACATGGTGCTCCCAGTGCATGACCCCCGGGTAGTGATGGCAGGGTTCTGTGCCCTGGGATTGCCCCAGTGAATCTGGGCCCTAGACAAGACCCATATCTGAATCACTTGCCCACCCCATGGTAACTGGCCCTACTGCAGGCAGAGGGGCTTTCACTTTGTTAGGTTCCAGGCTGTCATTGACCACTGCAGTGCCTTGACCAATGCAAATGCCGACTGGGTGGGCAGTGCCCATGATGTCCACGTTTTGGAACTCTGTTCTGCTAGCCCGGGTGCAGAGTGGGCACTTCATGGTGAGGGTGCTGGACCTCCAGCTGGGTGCCATGGTGGTCCCACCCCTCCTCATCAGGGATCCTGCCTATTTGCCTCTGCCCTGGCTCATGTGGCCCTACACTGGTCAGTTGAACCACAGCCAGGTCCACTTTAAGTGGTGCCTGGGCTGAACCCATGCCCTGGTGGAATGTGCCTTCAGCTGCCTCAAGGGACGCTGGTGCCCTGTCACCACCTGACTCAAGTTTGCTGAGGACAACATCTCCTGGGGCGTCACAGCCTGCATGCTGCATAATATCTGTGGGGGAGCTGTTTTGCAAGGCCTGGGCAGAGAAGGCATGGTGGGCGGAGGATACCTGGCAGTGGGAGCACCAGCTGCAGTGACAGCAACAGTGGTAGGCCCTCCCACCATGGGCAAGCCGCATACCCACCAGTGGGAACCAGGGCACTGGGTGTGAGAGGTGCTGGCTGACCACCTCCTCCTGCACTTCTCGCTGTAGCCTGCCTGGACAGCCACCCACAGACCCCCCCACCCCTCTGTCCACCCCCAGCACCATGTTCATTGAAGACACATCTCAGAAGAACATTAGTTTTTATTCCCCTCACAACAAACAGATCCCACATCCCCCATCCCTCCTCAACAAACAAATCCTCTCTCCCCACTTCCAAACAACAGAGCCCCTTCACCACTCACCCAACCCCACCCACCAACAATAAAACATCCTCTTCCCTGTGAAAACTACATACAACAATGTGGTGGTTTGTATGGGTGCCCTCCGGGGTGTGTGGCTGTGAGGTGGGGGCATCTAGAGGGCAAAGCCCAGAGACAAGCAGTCAGCACCTTGGCCTCTGACTGTTCCCTGGCAGGTCCATATGTTGCGGCAAGCATGGTGGGAGAGGGGCTTGCCCAGGGGGGATGGAGGCCACTGGTCCCCCAGGGTGGGCAGCTATCCCTCTGGCAGCCTGTGATCAGGGCCAGCAGGGCCAGCTCGTGGTCCTGAGCCCAGTGCAGGGAGCTTTGGCTCCATGCCCATGTGGATCCAGGGTGAGCGATGGGGATGGGCCCAGGTGGGGAGGCTGGGTGGTGGAGGATCTGAGCTGAGGACCAGGATCTGGTGGCTGGGGCAGGGGGTCCTGGCTCATGGAGGGAACACTGGAGCTCTGCCCAGGTCCACAAGGGGGCTGCTGCTAGACAATAGGCAGCTGCCAGGGGGCAAGTGGGGCTACTGTCAAGGGCAGGGCAGCAGATGGTATGAAGGTGATCGCCAGGGACAGGACGGTGTTCAGCACTAAGATAGTGTCCTGAAGCAAAGCCACAGCCACTCTGCCTGCTGCACTAGTGCTGCAGGGGCTGGATAGTGGGGGGCAGATGTGTGGCAGCCCCTGCTCCCCTCCATGAAGTGCATGGTGGGACCTGACCCAGCCCAGCCCAGCCCAGCCCAGCTTTGCACAGGACTGGCATGTGCGGCTACTGTGCAGCCACATGGTAACTATGTGGCCTGGCCCAGCGGGCCGCGTTTTCCATGAGGCTTATGTGGTGATTGCCATAGTCATGGCCATGCACTGCCGCCTGAGCCTCATGAAAAACACATCCCACTGGCCTGACCTGACCCAGGCTGGGCTGTGCAGCTGGTGTGTAGCTACACAGGAGCTGCACATCCCAGAGACACATGTCCTGGTTCGGTGCCAAGTCACTCTAGCAAGCCACTCCAGGCTGGTTCCTTCTGTGTGTCTCCTTCACACACATACCACAGGTCTGGCAGCATTGTTACCAGAGACAGGACCCAGGCCAGCACAACACGCAAACCCTGTGAGCAGTGCTGGCCACCAGGTGACAGTGCCAGTGGCTCTGGTGCTCCCTGAAGTGGCACAGGGCTGCTCAGTGATGCAGCACACCAGGCCGGTCCTGCTCTGAGCAGCACAAATGGTGCTGGCTCTGAATTGCTCAGGGCTGTGCTGTGCCATGGGGGGAGGGGGGGCTCACAGCAGTAGACCCTGAGAGCCCCCTTCCTGCTGCTGCTGCAGAGGTAATTTGTTGGCCCTGCATAGGCAGCTGGGACCCTGCAGGGTGGGGCTGGGACCCTGTGTGTGGAGGCACTCCATGTGTTGTGGGGGGGTGTGCCCTGTGGGGGGCAGGAGACCTACCCCTCCTGAGCCATCCCCCCCACACAGTCCTCCCACACCCACCATGCCCCCACAATGCCCCCACCCCTACCTGCACACTGATCCGCATTTCCCCACATCCCTCCACACCCACCCACACCCCTTCCCACCCCACTTCTGCAAACCCCACATACCCCCATTGCGTGATAAAAAAACCAAAAGCAAACATCATAACATATAGATATTTAGAATTTATTTTATTATGATGACAGAGACACTGATAGGCTTCCAAATTGTTTTAACATTGTAACTACAAGTTTCCCTTGCCAACTGCTGGGGTTAGGTTCCTGAAAGTTTCCATAGCTGGCAAAACTGTGGTTGGCAAGACAAAAGGCTTATGGTGAAAATGGTAGGTGGTAGGCTGATATGTAGCCATGGGAAACCATGGTTACTCAAAACTGTATACCGTGGGAGCCAAAATGGTATATAGAAGACTAAGTGTGGATACTCAAAACCATGGCTGGCAAAAGCATGGTTGGCGAGGGAAACCTGTATAGCAATAAAACATTGCCCAACTGATCTCTCTCTCTCTCTCTCTCTCTTTCTCTCTCTCTCTCTCTATATATATATATATATAGGTGGCTGGGACTCTCTCTCTCTCTCTCTCTCTCTATATATATATATAGAGAGAGAGAGAGAGAGAGAGAGAGAGAGGTATTGTAGAAGAACATGGATTCTGGGGTATTTTAAAAAGTGATTTGGGGATGCTGCTTCAGCAGTCCATCTAGCACAAGGGGTAGTGTCCCCAGAAACCAAGAGGCCAGGCCTCAGAAGCTCTTGGGGGCAAAAAGCCCTGAGCTACTGGACAGGGCAGGTTTTCATAGTGATGGGGCTAGCACAGGTGCTGGCCCCTGTCTCTAACTCCCCCTGACTGTAGATCCGGGAGGAGCTGGGTGGGGTTATTTTGCCCCAAGTGCTACAACTTGCCCCACACCAAAGTGCATGTCTGGGCATGTGCACCTAGGGAAAAATCCCTGGCTCAGATTTGTGCCACTCTTATATGAGCTGCTGCAAGTGCATGCGACTGCATGTGTGGATGTGCCCTAAGTGGCAGGGCTGATGGGGAGCAAATTTGCTCCCGACTGGCATCTACACATGCATTACTGCACAGTAAGTACTCAAGAGTAAATCTGCTACTTGTATTTGTAGGTAGCAAATTTACTCACAAGTAGCAATTTTTTACTGTGCATTGAGCATGTGCATGTGTAGATGCACAAGCTTACTGTGCAGTAAACTACATTTCTGCACAGTAAAGTATCTCATGTAGATGCACACAATCAGCCCCATATATAATGTTGGTTTTAGGGTTATAGATGACCCTTATTTTTGAGGAAAGGAGCTGAAATCATTAGATCAGGAGCTGCTAAACAATGGTCAGGTGATGATCCTGAAAGGTTGGTCATAGAATCAAGAAGCAACCTTGGAATTTAGGAGAGTGGGATTCTAATCATAGCTTTGTCCTAAGTGACCAGGGCAAGAAAAATTAACTACTTGTTGAACCTTATTTGCCTAATCTATAAAACAGAGCTAATAACATTACTGTACCTCAGGAATTGTGAGGATTATTTCACTAATATTTAAAAAGTGCTTTGAGATCTTCAGAGAGAAGGTGCTTTAGAAGTGCAAAGTATTTTATTGCTAGCAATGGCTCTTAGTCACTATTAATCTTTGCTAGACTTAGAGTCCTGGAGATGAAAGGGCTTCCTGTTCCAATTTTACAAAGAATTTTATGGTCATAAATGGATTGCTTCATGGCCTATGCAGAATGTTAAGGAAAAACAAAAGAATCCCAGAAAGCTACAGCACTATCATATGAAATTAACTGGTTTACCCTTTCAAAAGAGCAGGAGAATTATAAAAAAGTAGGATAGAAGCTGGGGAGCTATGGAAAATAATAATAATAAAAAGAATCAAGAAATAAAACATCCAGTAAACAGACTTAATGCCCTATAGATTTAGTGGGTATATAACAAATATCCTAACTATAAAACACTGTGTCTTTCCCAGCTAACTCTCTCTTTTCCTTTCCAACAATTTTCATTGAGTACATTGGGACCATTACAGAATTTGTGTTACAGTCTTTTCTCAGGAGCCCATTTTATATAAAGGGAGACTCAATAGCATTAATTCTTCAATAGGGATGAGTCAGTATTTGCTCCTTGACCCTTTTTATCCAACTGCAATTACATGAAACTGAGTATTTTACACTGTATGTGTTTTTCTGTTGCTAGGACAAAAGGCAGAAAGATTTACAAAGTTGCTTGATAGTAAAAAAGATGTTGCTTTCTGAAGGGAAAAACAACTCAGAATTTTGGCTCTGAATCAGAGAACTTGAGAGATGGAAAAGCAGTAATGACCCACTTCTTTTCTTTGTAAATAAATTAATTAAAAAGTCTAGGCGGTGGTATCTTTAAATGACTAATAGCTGTCAGGAGTTTTTTCATTTTATTCTGCCTAAATTTTCCTTGATCTAATTTCATCCTGTTACACTTTTGTGCAACCTACTAATGATTTTCAAAAATGGGATGCAAATCCTTTATTCAAGCATGAATCAATGCATGCATATGGTATATAAGTATGCATATGACATGTCTGTGCGAGCATCAGAGGTATATATACTACAGACTTCTTTCTAGAATACTTTAATTTCATGTCCTTCCTCTGTTCACCTTAATGACACAGCCAGAAGCCTTTCATTGATCTCCAAGGTTACACCACAATAGTTCAACCTCCTAGTCTGCCTCTCACAGACAACAAGGAGACCTCTTAAGCACTGAAATTGTGATTCTGACTCTGCATTGAGTATTCTAGCTAATGGGGAACCAGAAGTGCCATCCATAATGGATAGGCTTTGGGAAGGATGTGAATACCTGGTTAACAGATTTTTTCATTTTTTCTGGGACATAAGAGGTCCCTTTTGCAGACTGCCCTGAGATAATTAAAGGTTCTTTACTTCTAACTCTTTGAATTCAAGTGTTTTCCATGTAAGCTGCTAAGACAATATAGCTTTGGCAATTCAAGTTTAACTCTTCCCTTTCAATTTTAATTTCAAGTTTCCACCCTTAAAATGAGCAATGAGTACAACCCCCCCAATATAATTAAAGAAATGAGAACTCTTAGTTTGTAATCTTTGTGAATACTGCTCCAGCCAGATAAAGGAATCTACTGAAGGTGAATTTTCTCACAGAACTTAATATTACAGAATCCATTTTCTGTGATCTTGTTTTATCTCATTGGCAGACATCAAACTCTAATGATAGAGTCTATAACATATGTATATGTGTGAAGGATCAAAAGATACTCACTTAGGATGGTCCCTCAGCCATGGGCATGGACCCAACCAGAATAGGACCTCCATGCTACGGTGTGAGCTTTCGGTTCATCCCGGCACTGCTTTATCACCTTAGCAGGTGAGGTGGATTGGTGCAGATCCAGGGCCAGGACAATATCTGGGGGCCATGGGCAGAGCCAGGACACAGGGGAAAGGAAAGATGGAAGACAGTAGCCAGGATGGAGGCTGGGAAGGCTCAACCCGAAACTGATAGCCCCAGGAGCAGGGTAAGAGCCTGATCAAGTCTCAAAGGCTCCAGGGAGCCCATGCTGAAAGAGTGAGAGAAGAAAGGAAGGAGAATGAGAAGAAAAGAAGAGAGTAAGCTAAGAGGGGCAGATGCTCCCGAGCTGCTTGCTTGATTATTTTTGGATGGGTTTTTGGATGGGTAGCCAATTAAGCTGGGTGTGGCCGCAATAGAACGAAAAAGGAGAGAGAAGAGAGAGGCTGTAAGAAAAAAACCCCTAAACTCTGTTTGCCAGTGGTGCCACGGGTCAGGCGTCAGGGGAGGAAGGAATCTACCACCCAGTAGAGAGGGAAGAAGGTGACTGCCTCAGGACACTAGGATGCCCTGCTCCTTTAAAAAGCTGAAACTGCTAGAGGAAGAGCCCTAGCAGTGAGTTGGAAGCCCCAGCTGTTGGTTACCAAAATGAGCCAGAACGAGCTAGTGGCCCTCACCTGCCAGTGGTCAGCTGACTGGAAGGGGCAGGGCCTGGCTCATATATAAACCTCAGGGCTGAGGCCAGGAAGGCAGTTCCATGCCAGCAGCAAGGGGGAAGGAGCTCTCCCAGAGCAAGCAAAGGGGAGAGGCCTGTCTGCAGGTACAGCCTCTGATACTGGTGAGGGATGGAGCACCCCCAGTGTGGCTTGAATGATATTATAGCTGGGCGGCTTGAATTTATGTTATAGCCCAGGGGCTTGTACTTTTGTTGTGATTTCCGGGGGGTGTTTTGGGTGAGGCTATTAGGGGAAGGAGGAGGCCTCATAGGGGACCTATGGCAATGTGGGGACCCCAGTGCCAGAGAGGGTGCAACATTTGGGGCTGCATCGACCCCAGCACCAGGGAGGGCACAGCATTTGGGCTGCACTGACCCTGGCACCAGAAAGGGTGCAGCACTTTGCAGGGCTGTGGAGAGCCCAAGGACCAGTGAGGCACAGAGTAAGACAGGGCCATGAAGGGCCCAGGGAGGACAAGGAGGCCAAATTATAACAAGGCCAGACCAAACAATGTCTGTACCATCTGCAAGGCTTGGGGCATGGTAAAAGGGGTGGTTGGAGCCACACATAGCCCATAAGGCTAGGGTTCTCTGAAACACCCACTGTAAACAGGATCCACAAAGGGTCCGGGAGCCCATGGGGTGAGACAGTACAGCAAACCATGCCAAAGAGGACATAAAGGCAGCCTCCCTACTATATATTTTCCATCAAAGACATGGCGGGTGAGAATTGAGGGTGCCCATTGGGCCAACTTGGCATGGTAAGGGGCCTTGGGAGATCATGGCCATCTGGCAGGACCCCATCCTGTGACAGCAAAACTCTCCCACATCTTACCTTTTGTTTTTCTATTTATTTATATTTGCTCATTATCGGCTGTGGGCTGCCAATTAGGCCAGGCATGGCTGCAATCAGCAAGAGAAAAAAAAGCGGGACTCCCCAGTTGGTGACTGGTGAGGAGGAGTCAACGTTGGAGAGGCAACAAAGCCAAGGGGTTGTCCAGGACTCAGTCCCTTGACAGGAAATCTGACCAGCTTCATAATAATAAAAAAAAGAGAGAGAGAAAAGGAACCTTTTTTATCTGTTTATTTTGTTGTTCCCTCCAGTTTTTTTTTAAATTTTTATAGACACAGACCCTGGGGTGGGAGCCAATCGTCAGTCGTGGTGGAGGCAGGGTAGTCATCACTCCTCCCTTTTGTTAACTACTTTAGAAACTAAAAACATCCAAGTCGTGGCAGGCAGGAAGGGAGCGAGAATAAGAGTCTCACCCAGACTGACCGAGGGTTGCAGTGCCCCTGGAGGAGACCGGTGAATGTTGACTGGATGTCAGGGCACACGCCCATACTTGGTGATGACCCGACAAACTGGTGCATTGGCTGGGAACACTGACGATGGCCGGGAGGAGACAGAAAGCATGGAAGTTCCAATGGCAGTGGCAGCAGCCGGCGTGGACCCTGTCCAGCAGACATTACACTTGATGGGACAAGTCCTGCAGCAGTAGCAATCCACATGGCAACTGGCTCTGGAAAGCTGGATTCAGCAACAGGCATGGCACCAGGAGAATGCAGTGGAATTGAGGATACCAAAGATGTTGGTACATGATGACCCGGAGGTATTCCTAGAAAGCTTTGAGCAGGCTGCCTTGGTGGCCAGGCTGGAGAAGTCCTGATGGGCTGGGCAGCTCAGGGTCTTGTTAATAGGGAAGGCTGAGGGGGGATCTAGTGGCCTGTTACAAACTAGTCAGAGGGGACCAGCAGGTATTGGGGGAGTCCCTGTTCCCCCAAGTACTACTAGGAGTGACTAGGAATAACAGTCACAAGCTGGCAGAGGATAGATTTAGGCTAGATATCAGGAGGCGTTACTTCACGGTCAGAGCGGCTAGGATCTGGAACCAACTTCCAAGTGAAGTGGTGCTGGCTCCTACCCTGGGGGTCTTTAAGGGGAGGTTAGATGAACACCTTGCTGGGGTCGTTTGACCCCAGTACTCTTTCCTGCCATGGCAGGGGGTCAGACTCAATGATCTGCTCAGGTCCCTTCCGACCCTACTAACTATGAAACTACGGCGAGTTAAGAGGGAAGGTGTGTGAAGGAACGAAAGATAATCACCTAGGATGGTCCCTTAGCCATGGGCATGGACCCAAACAAAATAGGACCTCCATGCTGTGGCGTGACCTCCCAGTTCATCTCAGTGCCACTTTATCACCTCAGCAGGTGAGGCAGATTGGTGTGGGTCCGCGGCCGGGGCAATATCCGGGGGCTGTGGGCAGAGCCAGGATACCAGGGAAAGGAAAGATGGATGATGACAGCCAGAATGGAGGCTGGGAAGACTCAACCTGAGACTGACATCCCCAGGAGCAGGGTAAGAGCCCAATCAGGTCTTGGAGGCTCTGGGGAGCCCACACTAAAAGAATAAAAGAAGAAAGGAAGAAGAACAAGAAGAAAAGAAAAAGGAGAAAAAAAGAGAGTAAGATAAGAGGGGTGGATGCTCCCGAGCTGTTTGCTTGATTATTTTCATAAATGCCAATTGATCACCACGGGCCACCAATTAAGCCAAGCGTGGCTGCGATAGAAAGAAAGAAAAATGAGGGAGAAGAGAGAGACTGTAAGAAAAAAAACACCTTAAACTCCATTTGCCGGTGGTGCCACGGGTCAAGTGTCCGGGGGGGAGGAAGGAAACTGTTTATTTATATTGGCTCATTATTGGCTGTGGGCTGCCAACTAGGCTGGGCACGGCTGCGATCAGCAAGAGGAAAAAAAGTGGGACTTTCCGGTTGCCAGCTGGCAAGGAAGAGTCAATGTTGAAGAGGTGACAAAGCAAGCCAAGGGGTTGTCCAGGACTCAGTCTCTTGAGAAGAAATCCAACCAGCTTCATAATAATAATAAAAAAAGAGATAGAGAAAACGAACAGAACCTTTTTCTTCTGTTCATTTTGTCATTCCCTCTGTTTTTTTTATTTATTTTTATTGACATGGACTCCAGGGTGGGAACCAACGGTCAGTCGTGGTGGAGGCACACTAGTCATCACCCCTCCCTTTTGTTAACTACTTCAGAAACTAAAAACATCCAAGTCGTGGCAGGTGGGAAGAGAGAGACAATAAGAGTCCCACCCAGACTGACCGAGGGTTGCAGTGTCCCTGGAGGACACCGGTGAATATCGCCCGGATGTAAGGGCACACGCCCATACTTGGTGACTACCCAACAATATGCATATGTATATGTATATTGTGAAGTGGTCAGGGTTACATACCTAGAGGAGACCCCTGGCCAGGGGAGTCTGTCCAACTGCAGCAGCGTGGCCACACTCCAACGGGAGCTCCCGACTTACCCCAGTGCCATTTTATCACTTTGGCAGGTGAAGCGGACTGGGCTCATTAAACAGCCCCGAGTTATTTCCAGCCCCGGGAGATGGGATGAGGTGGGACAGTAATAGAGAGAGACAGGGCATGCAGATAGTGTGAGTACCTGTCTGCTGCCCAGAACTGAAGTCCCCAGGAACAGGGCAAGAGACCTGCATGGTCTTGAGAGCCCAGAGGAGCTCACAGACCCAGGGGAAACTGCTACTCCTCCATTAAATTGGCTTCCTTGTGTGGTCAATTAAACTGGCACGTCATCCATTACTGAGGGAAAGAAAAGGAAAGTTTGATCGCGGCTTCGGCAATCAAGCATTTATAGATTAAAGAACTGGGGAAGGGAGAGGCTGCACCCAAGTCCCCTGCAGCTGGGAGAAGCACCACTGGATGAATGGCTAGTTGCCTGTAATTTTACTTTCTACACCAAGAAGTTTTGTTTTGTTGCATATGCCTGGTCGGGCACTGGGCAAGTGACGGCCAACATTCGGTCGGGGAGTCATCACCCCTCCCGCCATTAATTAGGTCATCGAAGACATGGCAAGAAAGATAACAGAGATAACAAAGAGATAACAGAGAGAAAAACTGACCCAATTGAGCTGACTGGCCAGTGGGAAGTCAGTGAATGTCAACAGGACATAAAGGCCCAAGTCCATACGCAGTAATATCCCGACGTATATGTATATGGCTGGAAAGGATCTCAGGAAATCCTCTAGTCCAACCTTTTTCTCAAGGCAGGATCATCCATGACTAAATCATCCCAATCAAGTGTTTGTTTAACCTGCCCTTAAAAACTTCCAAGAATGGGAATTCCACAAGTTGTCTGGGTAGCCCAGTCCAGGGCTTAACTAGCCTCATATTGAGAATAGTCTTATTTAATATTCAACCTAAATTTCCTTCACTCCAATATGAGACAATTGATCTTCATTCTGTCCCTTGCAGCCACAGGGAACAGTCCATTTGCATCTTCTTTATAACCCTCTTTCAGGTATTTAATGATTGCTATCAAATCCTCCCTTAGTCTTCTCTTCTCTAGGCTAAATGATCCCAGTTCTTTTAGACTTTCTTTCTAAATCATGCTTCCCAGGCCTCTAATAATTTTTGTTATTCACCATAGGACTATTAATGATATGTTTACATCTTTCTTGAAGGGAACCAGTACTTCAGGTGAGGCCTTCCCAGTCCTGATTAGAGTAGAAGAATTACTTCCCTTGATTTGTGTGACGGGGGACATCTCAGGAATGGGTCTTTCCATTGACCTGCCCACCTGTCTAGGGCAGTTTGCCCTGTCTCGCCTGTCATTACTTGGTGTATAAAAGAAGGTGTAAGGACACGGAAGGATGCCAGTGTTATGCCCTGATGCCAAAGGGCAGTATACATGGCTATGACCTTCCCTATACCATGTGCCATGCCTCATAGATGGCATCCAAAATTATCAAACTTCCCCTGGCTCCCTTGCTGAGCCATACCACTCAGCCTCTGGTACAAATGTGGCCTCAGGCTTCCATAGACTTACCATGGCCATTGTGCATGTTCCCTCACTGGGGCCTAAACTCATGTGCCCTCACTGGGGGTCATTCATCAAATTACTAGGGCTGGGCTATGTGCAGTCCTTTAGACCCTGCTCAGACCCTACTCTGTGTGCCCTGCACAGGTCTTCAGGCCCACCTCTGCAGACCCTACTTTATGTCCTCTCTGCACAGTCCTTCAGGTCCTCATATGGACCCTACTTTGCGGCCTGCTACATATCATTACGCTCCCTCACTGGGGCCACTCCTCTGCCCCTTCACTAGGGCCTCAGGACCTTATGCCCCACAGGTCCCAGGTCTGATGATAATGTCTGGACCCATGCCTGTCCCTACTCTGAGGTTACCCATCAGGTTGTGGGGGCTGAGGCTATAAGGTATCCCATTGTCTTCTTTCACTAGGGATGCAACTGGTGTAGCATTTCCTGGGCACCACCCCACCATGAACAGCACCACCACACCATCCTACCCTAGCGGGGTATATTTTTGGTCATGCCCCAGGACAAGGAAACTCCTGCCATCCCCATAGTTCCTGCCCTGAACCTCAAGGTGTTCTGTACGCAGCAGTTCCAGCTGGGCAAGGTTCCAGCTGAGCGATGATCCGCTGCTTGCAGCAATTACTGGCTCCCATGCTCAGGCCTGCTCTTATTGTTAGCAGCTGAGTCCTCTTCCCCAATCAGGCAGTCATCTGCTGGCAATGTGACACCTGATTGGGGAGTGCAGCCACCTACAGGCTGCTCTCTGCTTGATTTAAGCCCTTAAAGTGGCAGGCACCAAAGTATCAACCCTTCTTGATACTTCTTACCAACTAGACATCAAACCACTGAGGATTACTTTTGGAGTAAAAAGATACAACCAGTTATGTAGCCACCTTACTGTATTTTCATTTAGATGCAATTTATTTAGCCTACTAATAAGAAGGTCACAGAGACAGTGCTAAAAACCTTGCTAAAGAGAAGATATGCCCAACCTCTTGCTGTCTCACATCTGAAGAGCTTGCCACTTTGTCATAGAAGGAACTCAGGTTGATCAGGCATGACTTATGAATCTATGCTGGCTGTTTCTGATTGCCATGTTTTCCTGCAGGTGTTTAGAAACAGATTCCTTGATGACATGATCCATGATCTTTCCAGATATTCCTGGATACTCCTTTCCTTTTTTGATGATGGGTGTAGAGCTTGCTGGAGTATGGATCAATGCAACCATTAATCAGAACATATACAATTTACATAAATGCTTTGATAAAGCATTTACTAAACCCAGCATCTCTGAGAATGGATCTAGGCCTTACTGTACATAGCTTAGGTAAAGCATTGATTAGAAGTGCTGGGAAAGCTAGACTGTTAATCCTTGTAGACCCTCACAATGGATGGAGAGTAGTTGATAAGAGTGGACAGGATACTAAATTAAAGATCAGGATGAGCTGATAAACACTTTTCCCTATTTGGTGGGAAGGTTGCACTATCTGGTGATTACTGGGATGTGTATGAAGCCACGAAAATGTTTTACTATTTAGTGAGAAGAAGGATGTGTACACTGTAAACATGAAGTTGCTTTGGCAGCTATATAAAAGGGGGCCTGATAACTCTTTTATAATAATATGTTGTACTAAGGTTAAGGTATGTATATCCATTGTGAATTATGCCCTTACTTTACTGCAAGTATCCTGACTTGCACCTTGTATCAGCTCCCATGTGCTAGTGCTTGTGTATTTTGTAAGTAGGAAATCTTGTGGAGCTTTTCTCCCTAAGAACTAAGCCTTCAGTCTCTCTTTCTGTAACAATGAAGTCGTTAGAGGACAGCAGCAGCAGCAGCACAGACAGCATCCTAACAAAGTGTGCATGTGGACCACCCAAACAACCGAGGAAGCCTGATGTGACTGTAACAGCTACCCCCCTGAGAGGTTGGTTATGGTCCTAACTATACTGATGGAGTCTGACAACAACAAGCACTACATTTGGCCTTTCCAGTCATTTGGGACTCTACCTGACCTCCATGAGTTCTCAAAGATGATAACCAGTGGCTCTGAAATTACCTCATGTGTTTCCTTCATTACTATAGGATGAAACCCATCTGGCCATGATGCCTTGAAAGCCTCCTGCTTCTCTAAGCAGCAGCCCTTTCCTCCCATCTTCTTTCATTACCACAGGTTGCTCCCCTCTGATCTCCCCCCAATATCCTTGCTACTCTTATCATCTGATAACTGATCGTATTCATGAAGACTGAAGTAAAAAAGGCATGAAGTACTTTAGCCTTCTCTAAATCATGATAATTAAGGGATTTTCGTCCCATTTTAAGGATTTATGGTATTACCCTATGTCTCCACAGGCCTGAAATCAAGCTTTATTCAGGCCAAACGCTGCCCTGAATTGACAAAGATGTAAAAGGGTAAGCTCCCAGACCACCCAGCCATGACATATGCATTTGTAACCACTCATAGGCTGGCTGCTGGGAGACCCCTCCCCACTCAGGTCATTGCCCGCTGGTGCCCCCCCCCAACTCAGGAGGCACCAGTTGCCCCTGTAACCACTGCCACAGATCATGCAAATCTTGGATTGAACTATTCAGTCACATGAGACATCGTAAACCATCTATATCTAGGCTGCTATACCCACTGTCTCCTGTAGACCAAAGGATGCCAAAAATAAAGAAATGGGTAATTAATTATTTGGTGTGAGGAGTTAAAGATAGCTGGACTTGATGATTACCCCATTGCTCCTTGTGTGCCACTGACACAGCAACTGACAGCCTTAAGCATACCAGCCCGAGAGGCCTCAAGGCCTGGGCAGACTTTTGATCTTTTTGATGCCACAAAAGGAACAGTATTTGCTTTGGAGTGGCAGCAAAAGCTGTATCTTCACCTTGATACACTAATCTTTCAGAGAACATGCCTAGTCAGATGCATCCGTCTGATATATCTTCTTCAAACATTTCCCAGGGGGGCAGGACTTGATTAAAAATGCAAGGGTTTAGCCCTACAACCAGTTATTTTTACATCCCTTCCTGTATTAGTGCTCAGATGCTTCCATGAGCATTAGCTAGATTAGGTACTGTTGGAATACACTGTGAACATAAGCCTTTTCAGAAAGAGTTGAGAGAACTATTTCTACATGTGATTTTACACATTTTTCAGCTATCTCAGAGATCAAGAGGCAAATCCTACATTCAGAAAACCTGAAAACCAGCTTGTGACTTGCTTCCACTGAAATCAGAAGTCTGCCATGTGATGCAGAAGGCTGTAAGTCTACCAGCAAATTGCTGCAGGCCTTATTAGTCAGGTACACAGTGCTTCTGGGCATCAGTCAAAAATAGGTTATGTTCTCATGCTCACACTGTCTTGGTTAATGGGCACTTTAGCCTGGGAGATTATCTATTCCTCTGTAGCAACTTGGAAATACATTCTGGACTGGAGAGAGAAAATGAATCTGAAGTAGATAGGAAACAGAAATGTAAAATGCCGGCAAAAGACCCTGATCCTGCAAACAGGCAGATGCTTAGCTTCTTTCACATCAGTAGTTCCACTGAAGGTCCTACATAAATAAATGCTGGCCACATTTCCCAGAGGCACTGAATATCTGAGAGTGCAATAAAACATACAGAGCACTATTAAGCATGCATTAGGTCTGATTATGTTGCCTTATATTTGTGGTTTAATATCTCTCTCAGCTCTTTCTATAGGGTAACCCAACATTTCATCTCTACGTATCTTCCCTCTATTTCGTTCATTGTGATCTCATTTGCAGCTTTCTGATAATAAATACATATATGTCTTTATTTCTGAACGTGTAGCCTTTGCCTTATGTGTAATACCTGGAAAATGGCAAAGTATGACTGTCCTGTGCAGTTCTCTCTGCTCTTGCTTCCTGTTTTCACTCAGCTGAAAGCATTGTATGCTAACTTCTCCATAGAGGAAAAATGTAGAAACAGGGCTGAGCTGAGCAAACCTCATAACTCCCAATTTGCCTATAATGCATTTTCAGTCTAAGTGGTAGAAATGTCACAGATTCTGTTTGCAGCATTCACTCTACTGGAATGAACGTTTCTTGTTAGTGATAATACAAATTAATCAGTTTAATTACTGTGAGACATAAGTAGGCACCTTTGTGTATTGAATAACTTATGACATTTTGGTTCAAAGAGCAAGAATCAAGCCTTATAAAATAAATTAAATATGACCTCTAGTGCAGCCTGCACTTTGCCTAATGACTTGTCTCCCATGAAATTCAATGATTTACAAATCTTATATTTAAATAAATGATGTATTTTTTGCATGTTTTAAACAATAGCAGCAATTGCACTGCAGCATTCAGAATTGAAAGTGTTTCTCCAATGCCAAGAAACAGGGCAAACAAGTTCATGCTAAACAGATTGAAAAATAAAATATTTGTGCAGCCAACCATCAGAAATACATTCAAAGAATCTGGAGGCATTGGTGATGAGGGTTTTTTTTTAATTCATTCCTAGGAATATCTACAACAACAGGTGAAAAAAATCACAAGAAATGAGAAGAGAGTGAGGGCTCTAGGAAAGGTCAGTAAAGTCTCCATATCAAATCTGCTCATTTTAATAATGTCTATAATAGGGAATGTCATTAAATAGCTCCAGAAATGTCTTATCATACATTTGCCTGTGCAGAAAATAAATCATGTTTATATGAAGGAAAGATAAGGGCAGAAAAGCAGGAGAAGGAACCATCAGTAGAGACAGCCTTTATGAGTGTTAGCAGCATTTGAGATAGGCGGAGATGTAGAATATGTATGAAAGGTAACTGCATCTAAAATAGAAGAATTGAGGTTAAATTGCTCTATGAACCTGGAGGAAATGATGGGCTGTCTGAATTTGTTCTGTTTTTTTCACAGCAAATCACTACATTTCTGTTTCCCAACTTTTCAGCTAAATAACACCAGAGTTCAATGATTCCATGGTGGTAAAAACAATAAAGCAGTCATTTATAGAAGGATTTATATCAACCCCCTCAGATTGTGTCTGAAATTCTGGTGTTATTCTATGTTTTATGAGCACTGGGAAATATGATTTTGATAGTTAAGTTCCTGCTGTGACCTAACAGGTTACTAAAAATCCTGTGGTGACAGATGCTGATGTAAAAATGAAAAGGTAACAGTAGTAATGCTTGGATTTTCTTATGGCATTAATATCTGTTCCATATCAGAAATAAAGTGATTTTGATTATGAGTGGCTTTTTCCTACTTTATCAAACTGCATTATGGGTCTAATCCTGCCCCTGCTGAAATCACTGGGAATTTTGTGACTGCACTCAAAGGAAGCTGATATGGACCTTTGGGATCCAGCCTGTGAGAGTCTGAGCACTGCAGCCACAGTCCAGAAAAACACTTGGACACATATATGAATAAACCGTTCCAGAAAAGTCAAACATAAACTTAAGTGTCTTGCTGTCTTTGTCTCAAGGAGCCCAGCACTTTTCAGAATGGAAATGGTAGATTACAAGGAAGTACAGCAGCTGTGTACATAGGTTCCAGCCTCCCTGTCTATGCCCTACTCATACCTCTCTCTTATCTGTAATATGTATGGGCAGAGAGGTGAAGATGTCTCTCAATGGTTCTATAGGCACAAGTTTGACCCTTGCTCTGGCCTCATACTCAAGGTCACCACCTTGTTCCTCCTCCCCCTACTCCCCAACTTGTATTAAATTGTAGTTTGGTCATTTGGGTTGATGTGTCAGAGGCAGCTGGATGTGATGCCTGAACATGATACTACCCTCTGCAGCTAGAAAGAAAACACTTCTTCATCTTTATGTCAGCCCTTCAGGTATTTGAAGACTGCCATCATGTTCCCTCTTAAACACCTTTTCCTTAAGCTGAACATACCTCTTTCCTTCAAACTTTCCTCATGTGGCTTGCCCTTCAAGCTCTTTACGTTTGTTGCCTGCCTCTGGATTTTCTGTAACTTCTCCATGTCCTTTTAAAACGTGGAGCCCCAAACTGCACACAATACTCTAAATAAGCCCTAACTGTGCTGAGTAGAGAACCACTACCTCCTTTCATGTCTTGCACTTAATACCCCTACTGATGAAGCCCACAAGAGTATATACCTCTTGTGTGGCTTCATCATGCTGCTGACTCATATAGAGTCTTGTAATCCACAGACATCTAGATCCTTCTCCCCTTCTCCATGGTACTGTCATCCAGCCAGGTGTCACTGATTTTATGTTTATGGTTTTGATGACTCTTCCCAAGGTGTAGTACCTTGCATTTGTACTTCATTCTGTTGGTTCTGGCCTGGCTTTCCAATCTATTCAGGTCCTTCTGAATTGTGCTCCTGTCCTCCAGCATGTTCATAATCCTTCCCAATTTCTAAGAAATCAGAAACAGACAATACATTAGGTCAGGGCTGTCCAACTTCTTGGCAGCTGGGGGCAGCACACCACACAGGTTGCAGACCCCAATGCTACACACAGTGTGTGCAGCCCCTCTCTCCATTATGCAAGCAGCCTGGCTCCCCTCTCCCATGTGCACAGCCTCATTTAGGTCCCAGCTGGGGAAGGGCAGTTCCCCTCTTTGCTGCTGCAGCCCCACTCCTACCTTGCACATGAGTAGCTATCCCCCACCCCTGCTGCACATGCTGTGTGGGAAGCTCCCCTTTTGTTATCTGTAGCATGGACAGCCCAACTTCCTGGCCCTCTTCAGGTGCAGTGTGACTAGTTTAGCTCCTTCTCTTGCTGCACAGCCCACGTGGGCACCCCAGCCCTCTCCCACAGTGCTGCACTACCCCCAGGAGTGGGGACAGGAAGCGGAAGCTGGGGAGGGAGTGTGAGCTCAGCTGCTACTGCAGGGGTGATCAATTATTTTGGGCAGAAGGTCGCTTACTGAGTTTTGGCAAGCCATCAAGGGCTGCATGACAGGCAGCCCAGGGCAGATAAATATTAATTTTCTAAATTTTTTAGGGGCCCCACAGGCTGGATAGAATGGTCTGGCAGGTCACATCCAGCCCCTGGGCTGCTTTTGCCAACCCCTGTGCTACTGCATTAACAGCAATAAGGGGACTGGGGACCAGTTGGGCCAGCCCGTCCTATCCCATGAAACTGGCAGCCGCTAGGGGCCCTCTGTGGCCGTGAACCATAGGCAGCAGAAGTAGGGGGCTAACAGGGCTCAGCTGCCCCAAATGGAGGGCAGCAGCAGGCATAGCTTTACGGCAGCCTGGACACGGGAAGCTGCAGTAGTGGGGAAGGGGCATGCACACTCAGATACCCCGCACTCACAGCCAGTACCGGACCCAGCCCAGCTGCACGGAGGCAGGTAAGTTTCTTTTAATCTTTCTTTATCACCATGGGCTTGCGGGGGTGGGGTCAGATCAAGACTTCCAAAGTTCAGGAGAGAGTGGGGTGCAGGCAGGGTGAATCATTCACCCCTGCCCCACTCCCTGCTGCACTATGGGAATTGTCCCATGACCTGGCTTGGCACCCATTCACCATGAATGGGGTCCTAGCCAGGCCAGCTTGTGGGACAATCGGAGCCCAGTGGTTCATTCAGGGAGTGGGCATGCAGGTCCCACAAATATATGCACGGTGGGGAGCCAATGGGGAGGGGGAGGAGGAGTTCCACCCAGCTCTCCCGCACCGCACCCCTGGATGAGCTGCCAGGCTCTGATTGCCTCACTATGCAGCCTGGACGGGGCCCCATTCATGCTGAATCAGGTCCTGGCTAGGTTGAGTTGTGGGACAATTGGAGCCTGGAGGCTCCTCTAGAAGTGTGGCGCCAGGCAGCCAAGTGTGTGTGTGGGGGTGGGGGGCAGGAGGGGGAGTATGTGCCCCGCCCAATTTTTGCATGGGGTAAGTGTTGGCCACAGCTGCAAGCTGCGCTTTGCTCTGTGCCTCCATGCCTTGCCACTGCTCCTTTGAAAGCAGCACAGTGCAGTGCCATGTGACTCACTGCCTGGCTCACCCAGTGGCAGGATGCATGTGGCAGAACCTGCCGTTTTTGAAGCAGCAGGAGCAGGGAGGCGCAGAGGCATGGAACCCTCCATCCCAGCAGTGTAGCCGAGGCTGGCTCTACTCTAGCCCCTGGCTCTGGGCTCTCCCTGGGAAGTGTGTGGCTGGGGCTGGGGCCAGGAGGTGACTGGGGCTGGTGGGGCTGGGGCCAGGAGGCAGCCAGGGCTGTCAGGGGTGGGGCTGGGGTTGGGACCAGTGTGGCAGCTGGGACTGGTGAGGCTGGGGCCGGGAGACAGGTGGGGCCGGCATGGCACAGTGCAGCGCCAGGCAATGCCATTCCACCACCATGGCCCTTTTCCCCCTCTCTGCAGGCTTTCCCATGGTGGGGGGATATGCGCATGCACTCTCAGCCCCCCACCCCGGTTTTTTTTTCTTCCTTTGCTTATGCTGTGAACCATCTGGTGCAACCACTTCGCGCTGCTGCCAGCTTCTGCAGCCTCTTGCCACCCCACCCCGCGACAGCTTCTTTTCATCAGGCCAGGGGCCCAAAACTGTACCTTGCAGTGGACCCCAAAAATGGTGGGCTGGTTCTGGGGACCAGGCAGATGGTCATAGGTCAGATGTTAGCTCATCATGGGCTACATATGGCCACAGGCTGCCAGTTGGATACCCCCAGGGGCAGATCCGGAGGGGCGGTGGGGGGGTACAATGGCATTGTCACACCATGGGAGCAAGAGCTAGGGACTTAAGTCCCTGAAGCAGGTAAAAATTCGAGCCCCTTCCCTTCCATGCTCAGTGGCACACCCCAGCTGGGAGTGGGCTAAGTGGGCTGAGGAGGGTCATGCCCCCACCCTGGCTCCTACCTCACCCAGCTCTCCAGGGAGCCTCACAAACAGGCCATGGAAACAGGCATGCTCCTGGGCCCGACATGTGAGTTAGCATGGCAGTTTGCACTGGCAGGTGCCTTGCCTGTGAGCCCCCCAGGGTAGACAGTCCCAGCCGCAGTCAGCTCACCAGCGGCATGATGCGGATGGGCACACACCACACCCCTTGGGTCCCCTCAGGGTCTGCATCCCCCACCTCTGGCACCTCAGAGACGGCCACCCAAACAGAGCCCATGGTTCTGAGCTCCCTACAGACGGAGCCACTGGCTCTCGGTTTCAGGGGCTGCCTGTCACTTTTTCAGGCTCTGGGGCCCAGGAGCTTGGCCACCTCCCCTTGCAGGGTCTTCTCCCTTCTGGGGTCTCTGGTGCACCAGCTGGAGGAGCTCCAGGCCACAGTCCAGAGACTGCGCACCATCAAGGACTGTGAGCAGGAGATATACTCCTCCTGCCAGGCCCTTCTCCCCTGGGAGGTGGAGGGTAGACCACGGTCTCCCTCCAGGGCAAGGGAGGACTTGGGGACCCCCCTTACCGTCCAGCCAAGGCTTGGACCAAGGTGATGAAGGGGACCCCCATCACCCTTGCCCCGCTGGAGCTTTGCAATCGGTACGAACCTCTTGCAACCCCAGTAGAGCCTGCTGAGTTGCCAGCTCCCGCAGGCAACACAGACAACACTGTAGCTACTGCCCCCACTGTCCTTAAGACCAAACGCGAAGTGTTTGTCGTGGGAGATTCCATCCTGAGGGGACTGAGGGGGTAACCTGCCGCCTTGACCCCTTAGCTCGGGAAGTTTGCTGCTTCCTGGGAGCCTGCACCCAAGACATTGCGGAGAAGATCCCTAAGCACCTCCAGCCCACTGACCATTATCCCATGCTCCTCATCCATGTGGGCACCAATGACATGGCTCGGAGCGCTCCCAGCCAGGTCATGAGGTGCTACAAGGATTTGGGTGTGGGGCTAAAGGGTCTGGGGGCACAGGTGGTGTTTTCTTTGATCCTCCCAGTCTTGGGCTATGGGCTGAAGAGGGAGAGGAGAATCAACCAAAGACTGCGGCACTGGTGTCATCGGGAAGGCTTTGGCTTCCATGACCATACCCCACTCTTTGGAGAGAGAGGCAGCAAGCTGTTGGGAAGGGATGGTCTCTACTTCTCTCCGCTGGGGAGGAGGCTCTTCTCAGCCAGACTGGCTGACCTGCTCCACTGGGCTTTAAACTAAGCCTGCCGGGGGATGGGGAACTACTGCCACTGCTGGGCCACTGAGCGGCCCTTGCAAAGCCAGCAGGCCAAGGCACATAAGGGATCCCACCCCAGCCCCAGCCCTGGAATAAAATGTAGGCAGGGCAAGGGCCCCCAAGGAGACACTTGCGTGTCTATATGCAAAAGCCAGAAGCCTGGGGAATAAACAGGAGGAACTTGTTCTCCTGCTAAATGAAAATAAATATGATGTCATTGGGATAACGGAGACCTGCTGGGACTCCACCCATGACTAGACCCTGGGTATAGAAGGCTATAACCTGTACAGAGGGCATCAAGTGGACAAAAGGGGCGGGGGCATAGCTCTCTATGTCAAGAAAAGCTATGTGTCCCTGCAAACCAGCATTGGCACCCATGGTGGATGACTTGAGACCCTCTGGGTTAAAATCTGTGGGGAATAGGGAACAGGGGATACTATGGTGGGGGTCTACTACAGACCCCTTTACGCAGGGTCAAGACCTCGACCAGGAGTTCACCAGGGAATTGGCTGAGGCCGCATGCTCCAGATGCATTGTTGTCATGGGAGACTTTAACTACCCAGATATCTTGTGGGAGAAGCGCTCAGCCAAATCCTAGCAGTCACAAAGCTTTCTTTCGTGAGTGGATGACCTCTATCTGATGCAGGAAGTCTATGGGCCAACAAGGTGTGAAGCGCTGCTTGACCTTGTACTGGCACCAGCCATGGATGCCAGCGTAGAGGAGGCACCAGAATGATGCCCCTTCCCTTAAAGTCTTTGCCACATCTGGAGCAGCACTGCCTCCTGTACCTATAGAAGACAAGTTGGAGGAGCCTTGCACCTTCTGGTTGTAGGAGATGTATGCCAGCACACAGCAGGAGTACCCCTACCTGGCCCAGTCATAGAAGCTGGTGCCAGGACTTGACAGAAGCAACAGGATCTTTGAGTCAGTGAGGTAGGCAAGACCCTCCTATGCGCCCCCCCAATGCTCCCCTCCCTGTGACATTTTGCCCAGGGTTCCAAAATGTATAGTTATGCCTCTGCTGCCACTGCGATCACCATTGCCCCTGTCCTGACTGATCCTGGCTCTCCAGCTGCCCAGCTGAAGCAGGACAAGAGTGGCCCTGGAGCTCTTTTCATCTCTGGGTCATCAGGGGACAGCAGGGATAGTGGCAGTGGTGGGCAGGAGGAGGTGAATGGAAGGGGAGCGGATGTGCCACAGAACATGGAGGGGAAGAGTGGAAATTTTTACCTGTTTTGGGTACTTTAAAGAAGTCCACAGCTGATCATTGTTTCCACTCTCTCCCCTTTTACAAATCTTGGCTCCACCCATGGAAGAATAGAATCATATCCAGAGTTGCTCCCTATGTTATCCATGTGTTTGTCTGATTTAGTGGCTCTATCCCTTCCCATGGGGGATTACTCCACATTGTAACAGGTCTCACTTTCAAGTTGTCCTTCTTTGGTTTTAAGTGTACCTTTACACATCTTCATCCTATTACAACTAGTAGCATTCTCAGACCAGTCAAAATAATTTTTCTCCCTCTTTGTCTTTCAGATGCTTATGGGTGATTCTTTTATCTCTTACCCCAGTTTTTATCAAAACAGAGGATGTTCATCTTCTCCGACTTCACATACCAATTTCTTCTTAGCATTCTGACATTGTGCCATGCTCATATACAGTGTTTTAGGTATGCCTACAACAATTCTATAGGGAGTCCTATATGGCAGCCTATTACCCTTTCCCATTATCAGTCCCAGGAACCATGACATAATATCTTTAGGTATGCAGTCCCAAAAGTATTGGTATTGATTTTTTTGAGGCGATGCACTGCAATTTCCTTTCAGCATTACCAATTTTTAGGCTTCTCCATGCCATTGCACAGCTGTGTTTAGGGTATTCTTGTTATCCCCTAGTTGTATTACTTTTCCTGGACTGAATCTCTTTTACTCAATTTTATCCCTATTTGTAATCTGTATAGGACCTTCTCCTTCCAAGTATTTGCAGCACTTCCCCATTTAACACAGTCTGAACTAGATTGAAATATTGTTCCCACTTCTCCAGGATCAGGATACCAAACAAAGTGACAACCAAATCATACCCCACAGTGATACTTCTCTTCTGACATGCCCTGACACTCTTCCTACCTTATAACTAGTAGGGCTGTGTGAAGCTTCAGTCCCTGATTTGATTTGGCGGAGATTCAGCCCAATTTGGTGGCTGAATTTCCAAATCTGAATTGAATCAGAGGACCCTTTAATCTCTCCGAATTGAATCGGAACCCTCCAAACTGATTCATAGAGATTTGGAAAGATTTGGCAATCCAGACATAGACACAGCTTTAAATGTTTTTTCTACATACCTCTAGGTAGTAGGCAGTTGGTGAATGTTGTGATGCTGGGGCACATGGAGTGTCCCACAGAAGCATGGGGGGCTCCCCAGTGCACTTGGTAGCAGGCCTGGAAGTGGACCAGAAGCACTTTCAGTTCACTTTCAGGTCCACCAGGGAGCATGCTGGGGGCCCCCACCCAGCACCCCCTGGCTCGGCGACTGTTGCCTCCTGAGTCGGGGTGGGGGTGGTATCTGAGGTCCCCCCACAGCCAATCACCAAGCCAGGAGGGCACGAGGGGGGCCCCTCAGGGCACTCCCTGGTGGACCTGAAAGTGGACCAGAAGTACCTCCAGTCCACTTCTGGGTTTGCCACTGAGCACAAAGAGGGCCCCCTGTGCTCCTGTGGGATGCTCCATTCGCCCCAGCATTGTAGCTTTCCCGAGCCACACTGGTACTTCAAGGTATGTAGAAAAAACATTTAAAGCTGTGTCTATGGCAGAATTGCTGATTCTCCAAATCAGCATTGAATCTTCAGATTCAGCTGAATCAAATCAGGGGCAGTGATCTGAATCAACAAATGGAATCACTGTCCCTGATTTGGCCCAAATCTGAATCAAATACGGTCCCCTAATAACTAGTCAGTGTTTTATTTCTAGTTTCCATTTCAAAGGCAAAGGTTTTTTCTTTCCAGCTGCATCCTGAGGTTTCTCTATTCATCTCGGTTAACAGCCATGCTATGTGTGTGAAGGGGTGAGGCAAGAAGGAAGCCCCTTTTAGGAAACAAGCCTCTGGATCATAGTGTATGTGCTCTGGAGCTGGGATCGTGTGGCAGTGACAGAGTGGTCTGGAGACACCACAGAGTTGTGATCTGCTGCCTACATGCTCAGGGCAGCTCCCCACCCAGCTACATGCCCTGCCAGCACTGCTGGGGCTGGTCTCCATGGAAACCCTGGACCCAGGCTGTCACAGTGCCCCACTGCTGGGATCTCTGTGGAAACCAGTCACAGCAATGGGGGCAGGGGCTGCTGGGAAATGGAGTCTGGCTGCCAGTTGGATTCACCATTTTGCCCAGCTCTGGGTCAGAGGGTCTTGCTGGTACCCAAAGTCAAAGAAATCGCTACATTTGGGTTCAGGAAGGAATTTTAACTTATGGTCAGATTGGTATGAACTGTGAGGGAGTTTTGTCTTCCTCTGTAACTGAGGGGAGGGGGGGTAACGAGATCCCGATCCTCTTCCTTGGATTTCTCAAGTGTATTTTAACAAGCCTTGCAGCAGCTTGACACTGACATCCTTCATTCCCCTGCTTTACCTGTGGCATCTTAAAGTGTTTTTGGTATTGTTAGGTAAAATGCCTTGTAGTTGTGCAATAGGCTTGATTGTGCAGTTTTAGGAATAGACAAGGACTTTTATGTGGTGATTTGGCTAGAGATGATCCTGCCTCAGGCAAGGGTTTGGACTAAATTGGTCGTTCTCAGCCTTTTTTTCTCCCAGGACCCATTTGTAAACATCAGTGGTCAGTCCTGACCCAGTGCCCCTCACTCCTGACCCACTGTACCCTACCCCCAGCCCTACAGTGTGTGGGGTAGGGGAGAGTGTTTGGAGGAGGGGTGGGATGGGAAGGCAAGCAGCCCTCTTGGCAGAGTTCCAGTCTACAAGGGAAAAACCATGGTTTCCCACATTTTTCTCCTTTAAGGGGAAACCATTTTTAAAGTTTGTTGATCCATCTTAAAAGTTTGTTCATGGCTCTTTCATATATTCTTATGATCCACTTTTGGGTCACAACCCACGGGCTGAGAAAGGCTGGACTAAATGACCTCTGGAAGTCCCTTCCAGCCTGACTTTTCTAAGATCCTATGATTCTATGAAAAGGTTGATTCTGTAAGACAGAGATCAGACAGACAAAGATGATCTATCCATTTAGCTAGTTAGCTTCCTCTCATCATCATGGTAACCGAGCGCCTCCTAGAGGCAAGAACCTTGTAGTTATTTAACTAGAAATAGTTTAAACTAGGCTCGTCGGGGGAGGGGGAAGATGAGGGCGGAGGAGACGATGAACTGCCAGGCCCAGCAACAGCCAGC
>NW_017728914.1:456036-459833 GCF_001723895.1 Crocodylus porosus | reverse complement strand
CTTTTGGGGGGTCCTCTCAGTGAGACCTCCCGTTTCAGGAGCCCTTAACTAATGTGGGGGGGGGGGACACCCCTCCCCTGTGGGAATCCTTTTTCTCTGCAACTCATGGCTCCCAGGCCTGGAGGGTAGTCCTCATCCTCTGTGCCAGACTGCTCTCTTGTCTGCAGTGGGCTTCAGGGGGGTTGCTGTACCCTGCTGTACAGGACTCGGCTGTGCAGGGCTTCTGGGGCCTCTGGCTTGGCCCCGTCTGTTGGCTCAGTAGCCCGATCACTGTCTGGCTCTCCAGACTCAACCTTTTGCTATGGGTCAGAGGCCTGGGCTGCCTTGTGCAGCACCAGGCTTGGTCCGCTCCTGGACCCTCCATGCAGCATTTCCTGCACCAAGCTCCCAGCCTTGTTTCAGGGGTTGAGGACCTCAGCCGTCCAAGTGCTCCAAAGGTCCTACTCCATGCACCGTCCTGTGCACTGCGTCTCTGGCCACATGCCAGAGGTTGTAGACCTGAGCTGCCTCACACAGCTCGCAGGGTCTGGACACCATGTGCTGTGCTGCACACCAAGAGCCTAGCTATTGGAGCCGTCTGCTGTTCCTCGCTGATGGAAGTCTTCAGGAGCACTTCTGGGCTACTGCTTTACCCTGCTGAGCAGCTCTCCTCAGCTCTTCTAAGCCCCACTCTTCTCTCTTCTGTGTCCCAGATGTGTTTCCTCATGCTAGGCAAGTAGCTCCTTTTATATGCTCCACGGCTCTGCCCCTGAAGTCATCCAGACTTGAGTGTTGCAGTCTTCAATCAGGTCTGGGAGTAGGGGGGAACACCTCTTCCCCTCCCCTCAGGAAGTGGGTGTGACTTAACTCCTCTTGCTGCCTCCAGATTGGTGGATGAGCTCCACCAATCAAAACAGCAAGATTTCAAGCCTGGGACTCAACCCAAGCTCTAAAAGGCAAGCCTGCTACACAGGTGAAGGGATATGATCCCTGTTTTAGGGATTATCTGTGAAGGATATTAATTTTAGATCTGTTCTGGGAGGTGGTGACTTGCAATCAATTGAATGGACCTATTCATTTGTAAATATTAGCTTAAGGTCCAAAATGTATGTTTAGGACTGGTAAAACAATCAAGTGACAAAAGTTTACAGACACTCTAGGTGTTGCTATTGATCAATAAGATTAACATCTGTCCTTGGCTTCCTGCCTTGCTCAGTAAGGGAAGAACTTAGAAATCCACTGGTGCCTTGCTACTGTTGGTAGCTTACGATACAAGAAAAAGCAATTTAGAGACCTTATTCTTAAATTATGGCTTCTAGTAAAAGAAGCTTGGATCCAGCTATACGGGACAGCCCTCAGCACAAAGCATCTGAATAGGGTTTTTTTTCAAATTAAGAGCAGGATAAAGAGGCAATTCTTGTATTTTTTTCCAAATGTTTTGTTTTCTAATAAATACACTGTTCAACAGCTAAAGAAATGAGCAAGGAAGAGCTATCTTGGCAACCATTTGCTAGACACTTGCTTTGCTTAGTGTTTAAATTTGCTTGTAAAAGTTCCTTTATACAAAAGAACTTTACAGGGAAGTAGTAAATGGAAATAGAGAAGGAAATGAGATCAGGGAGATGTGACTATAATGTTTTGTGCTGCCTGACACTGGAATTTAAACTTAAACCCCTAGTTCACATAGGTCAGGTTATTGTAGAAACTCTGAATACTGAACTCTGATTCTCAAGAGGATTCTTCCTACTTCTCACTTCAGATCCATTGATCAATTTATCCCTGAACTCCATCCTCGGTGTGCATATTCATAAGGAATTATTAGTTTAATTTTGTTCTGAATTACAATACGAGGCAGAGAAAATTGGAAAAAGAAAACACATTTTTTTCATCTGTGATGTTGTAAATGAGGCTATTTATCCTGGTAAACGTCAATGGACAACTTGTTCCCAGCATTTCTGGAGTAATTGGTAGCTGACTAGTAGCAATTTTTAAAGGCAATAACAAGGGGTGGAATGAAAGAATAAATTCATTGCTTATGGGGTTCATTGGGGCTGCATGGCAAATTTCATCCTGAGAGTCATTTGAAATACCAAGAAATCATAAACAAAGCATTAGGGCATGCTTGCATTGGGGAGAAAATAACTGTAAGACTTTCCAGGGAAAAGGGGGGTGTTAGTCTGTAGGCTGGGCTTAGATAAAGGTATGCACTTCTGAACTCTTGAGAAGTTCCTACATACACAGTGGGCACATCTACATGTTCATTAATGCTCTTTTCCTAATGCACACTAAATTTAGTACCTCCAGTGTGAGGTACTAAATAAATGTGAATGAAGCTACCCTAATGTGCAGTATCAAAAGTTCACATTTTTAAAGTGTTGCTTAATGCACAGTAGCTTGCATGCTTTTTTATGTGATGCTTTAATGTGAAGTAAAATAGTCTATTGCACATTAAAGTACATGTGTAGACACACCCAGTTTGAATTCTGTTCCACTCTTCAGTGGACACTCAGCAGAGTGGTAGATTGGATAAAGGCTGAGAGCAAGGGTGATATCTGCCATTGATGGAGCTTTCTGTGATTGATCCCTGGGAACCCAAGGAGTGTTATCACCAACCTCAAAATGTTGCTGATCCACAGGCAATGAAGACATTGGATCAGAAAGTACTGTGCAGAGAGAGGTAACCAGTGCATGTGGATAGCAGCTGCTTACATTCATATTTTGTAACTTAGAGAGTTGTCATGTTTACCTGTGAAGCTTTCAGGACATTTTTTCCTGTGCTAAAATGTTTTACAGAAAGGGTATATTACATATAGGCAGCAAATGTTCAGTGAGGCACCATAGTATTTAGCTGGCAGAGGATATGTCCATACTGGGTATGTCTACATGAGATGCTTTACTGCACAGTAGACTAATCTATTGCACAGTAAAGCATCCCCATCTACATGTGCATAGTATTTGCTCTACAGTAGATTAGTCTTCTACGTGGTTGCCTACCACCTGTAAATACAGGCAGTAGCGCATATGTAGATTGCTGACTGGGAGCAAATTGCTCCTGGTCAGTGCAGACAGCAGAAGGCAGGGAAACTGTTCCTTCCCCTGGACAGCTGTTTTCTAGCCTCATGCCCTGATCAGCATATCAGGGCATGGGGCTGGGGAAATGTCCCCTACCCTGGCTGCTGCTTCCCTGCCCCATATCCCAATTGGCAGATAGGGGCACAGGGCTGGGAGGCAGCTGCCCTGGGGATGGGACAGCTTTCTTCACCCCCCCGGAAGACCAGGCCTTGACTTCAATGCCCCCTGCCAGCTTGGGCCTGGTACCTGGGAGAGCCCAGAGCTCCTTCTGGCTATTATAGCAGGGCACAGAAGGGCTGGAGTAGCCCTACACTGAACTGCTCCCCTCAGGAGCAAATTTGCTTCTATCCAGAGCAAATTTTCTCCTGATAGGTACATTTGTAGATACCCTGCCAGGAAAAGCTTACTGGTCAGTATTTTACTCCACAGTAAGCTTACAGTGGATTAATAGCATATGTAGACATGCCCACCGTGAAGTACCCCTGTGCTTTATAGCTCAGCCTGCTAGCTGGAGTCTTGAAACTATCCTTGCCCTGCCACATATTATTTTAGGAATTGATCAGTTGTACACTGTGAAACAACTTGTCTTTCCCTAATGCCTCAGCATTCCCCAGATATATTCTGGAATTTATGGAAAAGGAGGATTTGTGATCAGATCAGCATAGGTGGAGAAAGAAAATTTTTTTGGAGGGGAGATGAGTGCATGTGCACATGCATGCACCCCTGTACTCCGCCAGCAGGTAAGT
>NW_017728914.1:442035-455936 GCF_001723895.1 Crocodylus porosus | reverse complement strand
GGGGCTGGGGCAGGCCCTGCACAGCCAGGGTGGGGCGGGGCATGGGACTGAGCCGCAGATCATCTGAGAGGTGTGGGGAGGGGGTGGCAGCTCCCGTCACTGTGTGCACCCTGGGAAGGCATGGGGGGCAAGTGCTCCCAGATCTGCTCAGGACCAGGCAGGCTGTTGCTGTGGGCTGGGGCCAGGGCTGTACTGGGCTCTTACTGGCAGGGGGGCTGGGCCACACTGTGCTCAGGGTGGGTGGCAGTAGTGCTGGGAGGGGCGGTTGGGGGGCTACAGTAAATTGTGGGGTGCCTGCAGCCTCCCCATGACCCCACCTCACAGTGCCACTGCTGCCCACCCTGAACGCAGCCTGTCCCAGGCCCTGTCTCAGCCCCAGCCCTCAGTAGCAGCCTGCCATGCCCCATTTTGGAGTACTGCATCCAGTTCTGAGCACCACACTTCAAGAGGGATGTGGACAACATGGAGAGGGTCCAGAGGAGGGCCACCCGCATGATCAGGGGGCAGCAGGGCAGGCCCTGCGAGAAGAGTCTAAGGGACCTGAACCAGTTCAGCCTCCACAAGAGAAGGCTGAGAGGGGATCTAGTGGCCATTTACAAACTAGTTAGGGGTGACCAGCAGGCATTGGGGGAGTCCCTGTTCCCCCAAGCACTACCAGGAGTGACTAGAAATAACGGTCACAAGCTGGCAGAGGGTAGATTCAGACTAGACATCAGGAGGCGCTACTTGACTGTCAGGGCAGCTAGGATCTGGAACCAACTTCCAAGAAAAGTGGTGCTGGCTCCTACCCTGGGGGTCTTTAAAAGGAGGCTACATGAACACCTTCCCGGGGTCGTTTGACCCCAGTACTCTTTCCTGCCATGGCAGGCAGTCGGACTTGATGATCTGCTCAAGTCCCTTCTGACCCTACCAACTATGAAACTATGAAACTATGTAGATCTGGGGGCACATCCCACCCCGTGCCTTCCGGGGTGTGCATAGGAGTAGGAGCCGTGCCCCACAGACAAGCCGCTCATGGCTCAGTCCCACACCCTGCTCTGCTATGCAGCACCTGCTGCAGCCCCAGGCTGCCATAGCCCCACTCCCACCCTCACCACTGCTTGCATGTCTCTCCCTACCTTTGCTGCAGCTGCTGGAAGCGCGTGGCCGGGCTGCCTTGCAGCCGTCCGGCAGACTTTTGTTTGGCAGGGGCTAAGCTCTGTTATCCCCTGCTTCTGCTGCCTATGCAGATCAGATAATTTTGCAGACATATGACCAACAGTGGCTCCAAAACTTCTTCACAAAGAATCAGATTTTATGGACTGATGCAAAGAATTTGCCTTAGGCCTCTTGTACTATTGCACAGGACTGAAGGGTACCATATGGGTACAGAAGAGGGATCCTGTAGTGTAATCTGGGTGGTACTCAGAGATGTAACCCCTCTCCAATAGAAGGGATCAGAGCAGGTGTAGAAGTGCTGTGGGAGGCATAGCTGCCTGAAATGCGCAGCTCCCTTTCTTCCCTATAGAGCAGAGACCGAACATCTGTTGAGACTTAATTATGCATAGATTTAATAAGTAGGACAGGGTCAAGATACAACATATGCATAGGAAATATAGGGGCTATAGTTAATATAGGTACAATGGGGTGCAAGCCCTCCAGATACCTAGAAGGGATCAGGGGAGCAGAAAGGTTCAACAGTTATGCATACTTACTTTATAAAGGATGTCAAATGATAAAGCATGAAGAGCGATTTCCCAAAATATGTGGCACAGGCACCCCACAGGAGGGCAAGGGAAAGGTGAGAGGAACCCTGCTCCATGGTGGGGATTCCCTCTTTTCAGCAACTCACTCCTATGATTTCATAGACATTAGGGCTGGAAGGGACCTCAGAAGATTACTGAGTCCAGCCCCCCACCTGAAGGGCAGGAAGTCAGCTGGGGTCATAGGATACCTTGGCCAGGTACAGAACCCAGGTTTCCCAAAAGACAGATAAGAACTCTACCACTGAGCCATCAACATCTTGACTGCAGCTTGCAGCTCCAGGGCTTTAGTCCCTCTATGACCCGTCACATACTGCCTGCATGCCAAGCTGCCTAGTCTCACACTGGGCCATGAACGGCATATGTCCACAGTGGCTGGGGGGACATGGCTGTGCTGGTGGCAGTGGGAGTGCGGCAACTATGGCGGGAGCCCAGTGGTAGTAAGCTGGGAGTTTCCACAGATGCCGCCAGCACTGGTGGAGGGTGGTGAGCACTGACCAGGGGTCGGTGACCACCTGCAGGCACGACTGGCAGTGTTAGCAGCAGCCAGCGGTGATTGGGAACAGTCTTTTTGCAGGGGGTGCACTGCAACGCTAAGGGGGTCCATGTGCACCTGTGTGTACTCCCTATGCGTCGCCCCTGCACTTGGCATTGGAAACCAGAGCTGCTGCCTGCAGCTCACTGTTGCATGTCACCTTCATGCTGAGCTGAGCCACCGCCCATGGGTCTGAGGCTTCAGTTCCAGCTGGGACCCTCCACACCCCACCTGCAGGCAGGCTGCCTGGCCTCGTGCCAGGGGTATGAGACTCAAGCTGCCACCTGCAGTTCTCAGGGTTTTAGTCCTTTTTGGACTCTCTGTGCTCTGGCTGGACACCAATGCCATGCTCCCTCATGGCAGGGGCTGGGGGGTTATAGCTGCTTGCTGCTCCCTGTTTGGTGAAGAGTCTTCAGGGGCAACAGCTCCACCCCCACTGGCCAGCTCTGCCAGCTCTTCTTCGCCCTCTCTTCTGTCCTTCGATGCAGCAGCCAGCTGGGTGCGCTGCCCTTTTATCTCTCCCAGGGACAAAAAGGAGCAATGGGAGAGTGAGAGGGCTAGGTTCTCTCCCAGGTTCAATTCTTCACCTCACCCCTATGTAGGGGTAGTCATCTGGTTGGTGGGGAAGAAGAAATTCTCCACCAGTGAATTTTGAACTTTTCAAAACCCATGGGCCAGGCTACCACTGGCAAGCCCTGGCTGGCAAGCCCTCACATCTAGGTATTTGGAAATGGATTGCCCCAGATTGCCACAGGGCTATGGTTCACCAGTTTGGCTTTGCTAATCAATCATTGGGATGCTAGTGGTGGAGGTCTGCAATGCTGAAGATTGCTTCCCTGTAAGCTGCTGGCATAAAAAATGTGCTTGAAATTTTATTTGGCATTCATAAAATGGGATTTCCCAACTGCACAGGGCACTGATGGTGCACACATGTCTATAGTTTGCCCCCAGAAAGAAGTGAATATACAAATCTCATACATTTCTATTCCTAGGTTCTGCATGGCTAGGTGGACCACAGGGGCAGATTCAGGAATACCAATGTGGGAAACATTGACAAGGTATATGACCCTGGAATTCTGAGGAGATCAGCCAGTTACATACTAGGACAAGCTATGATCTTAGACCTGTCCAAAGACATGACCCAATGGCAGAATACAAATGTCTACTATGATATTAGGAGAATATACCTGTTCTAGTTTATCATTGGTTTTGAAATTGTACCTGGGCTTCAAACAATGGTTACACAGACAATGCAGTTACATTGGTGGCAGCTGAAGAATAGTGGTGAACTGCATATCTGGAAGACTTCAGGGAAGATGATGCTACCTTCAAAATCACTTGGATGCCAGCATTGCAAATGTTGATTGTTTGATTGTGCCCTGCTGCACTGTGAACTACATTTGTTGATTTAGAGGAAAGTATTTTTGCATGGAGTGGATCCTGTATGCTGATGAACACTTTAGCACATTTGTACAGTGAGACAGTGACCCCCAAAAGAGTACAGGTCCAGGGTGAATGATGATAAGGGAAGTTAGAGGATTCCAAATGTACTCACATCCATGTTGTGCATAGTGATTTAAATGAACAATCATTTGCTACTGTATGTGCTCTGTTTTGCAGTTTCTAAAATATGGTGAACATATTGTAATGATTTGTTACAGGGCTTCGAAATTCCTGTTGCAGTTATATTTTTAGAGATACAGTATTAATGGGATAAACAGCATGGGGTATTTTATCCCTTTTAATTTTTATGAACTGTTGGGGATAAGGGTGAATTACTGAATTAAGTAGCAATTTAAATGTAACTCCTGTGTTTGCTAGCTTGAGGCCATGGCATGCTGTTTTATTGGCTTGAGCAGATTGCTTGCTATTTCTTTACGCTTTAACAAAACATTTTAGCATTGCTGCAGCTTCCTGTTTCCTTACAATTGAATGGACTACAAGAAATGCTTAAATAAACACAGAACTTTATGAAACACTCAAATATATACAAAGAAAAACTTATGGACGGTAGTCATACTCAATAATCTCTAAGAAAAGTAAACCTAGTTTTTAAAGTCTACAAAAAATAAAAACTAAAGCAACTACCACCAATATTCAAGGTAAGACTGCAGCTAAATTGTAGATCTTAGTCCTTTTCAGTGGGCATGTCTACACGAGATGCTAACTGCACAGTAGCCTAATACCACTGTGCAGTAGCGAGCTGGGCAAAAATTGTGCTAATATATTATTGCACAGTAGTATTAGGTTACTGCACAGTAAGCATCACTAAAAACCCGTGTGCTGGTGCTCCTGCACAGGTTAACCAAGTACTAAACTTAATGCGCAGTAATGAACATGTAGATACTCCCAGCAGCAGTTAAAAAGTAAGCTAAAGTGCAAGGTAAAGTGCAGCTTTTGAGAACTAAAGTGTAACAGAAGAATTCAGGCATTTTCAGTGAAAGTGATATCTTCTGTCTGCAGTTCCCTTCTGGTTTCCCATTTCCCTACTGGCTTTTTTGTATCAAAAGTGCAGCACAGTGCAGGACTGGACTGTGTGGGAAGATTATGTGGCTCCTTGCAGTTGGCAGTACCTTCCAAGTTATAGGAGTACACTGGCAGTTCTATCTCCTGAACAGTGGGTACATTTACATGTGCAAATGCTGCTGGATGGGTTTACTCCTCAGTAATTTGCTGCAGAGTAAACCTACCCTGGGGCAGGCGTCTACATGAGCAGGCATTTGGGAGCATATTTGCTCCCACTGGGTGTGTCTACATGTGCATTAGATCTGGGAGCAGTTTACTCATGAGTACAATTACTCACAAGTAAAGGCTCGCGGACAGGCATCTGTACATGCAGGGAAGCAAGAGCAGATTTGCTGCTAATGATAGCAAACTGCTCCAGCTTTCAGGGGCCTGCAATGGGTCCCTGCTACCACCAGGGGGAGCTCTAGGCCAGAGACTGGTGGAGGGCAGTGCACCGGACCAGAGAAAGCTGTCTCTTGGCTGGGGCTGGGACCCTGCCACTGGGGGTGGTGGGGGCTGCCTGCTGCTGGGCCAGGGACAATGCCCCCCTGCACTGGCAAGAGGGAGCTCCTGGCCCTGGCTCTCTGTAGGGCTGTGCAAAGCTTCGGACCCTGATTCGATTCAGTGGCTGAATCTCTGAATCTGAATCTAATCAGAGGACCCTTTAATCTCTCCAAATAGAATTGGAACCCTCCAAATTGATTTGGAGAGATTTGGAAAGATTCAGAGATTCGGACATAGAGACAGCTTTAAATGTTTTTTTTACATACCTCTAGGTAGCAGGGGCTTGTGAGTGCTGCAGTGCTGGGGCACATGGAGTGTCCCGTAAGAGTGTGGGGGGCTCCCTAGTGTGCTTGGCAGCAGACCCGGAAGTGGAACAGAAGCACTTCTGGTCCACTGGGGAGCATGCTGGGGGGCCCCCTGCCTCCCCTGGCTTGATGACTGGTGCCTCCTGGGTCTAGAGGTGGCATCCAGGGTCCCACTGTGTCTGATTGCTGAGCTGGGGGGGGGCACAGGAAGGCCCCCAGTGTGCTCCCTGGCAGACCCAGAAGTGGACTGGAAGTATTTCTGGTCCACTTCCGGGTTTGCCGCTGAGCATGTGGAGGGCCCCCCAACACTCCTGTGGGATGCTCCATGCACCCCAGCATCGCAGCAATCACAAACTGTACCTGCTACCTCAAGGTACGTAGAAAAAACTTTTAAAACTGTGTGTATGTCCGAATTGCTGATTCTCCAAATCAGCATCGAATCTTCAGATTCGGATTCTGCCAAATTGAATCAGGGACAGTGATCCGAATCAACGAATTGAATCTGAATCGAATAGGGCCTGTTTTGCACACCCCTATCTCTCTGATCAGGGGCTGGGGACTTGGAAAGAGCTGCAGGGGAGGGGCAGGTCCCAGCCCCCGGCCCCAATCTGCCCTCTGGCCACTGATGGATTGGGCAGGGAGCTGGGACCTGCCCCTGACTGGGACAGTTCCTAGTCCCTGCCAGCAGTGAGCTCCCAGTGCCTCCTGCTGCCACTGCGGGGCTTGGGCTGGGAGATGAGCAGGCTGCTCCCAGGGGCTGGCAGGGAGCACAGACCAGGAGACATCTATCTCCTGGTGGGGGCTGAGAGATTGCTTCCTGTCTCCGAGAGCTGCCTGCTGCCAGGGTGGGCTGCTCTGGTGAAGCCCAGGCTGAGACAATGTCCCCTGCCCTGGCAGCAGGGAGCTCCTGGCCCCAGCTCTCCACTTGGGGCAGAGGGCTGGAAAGAGCTGCAGCAGAGGAGCATGTCCCAGCCCCCTGCCCTGGTCTGTTGGTGGGGCAGATAGCAGTGAACCCCCAACTGGGTCTCCAAATGGATCAGGGCAAGGGGCCAGGACCTGCCCCTCCCCCACAGCTCTTTCCAAGCCCCATGCCTTGACTGCCTGATTGGAGCTCCTGGTCCCAGCTCTGTGATTGGAGCAGGGGCTGGGAGATTGCTTACTGCCCCTGGGAGCTGCCTGCTTCTGGGTGTTACAGGTTCTTTCAATAGTTGGGCTTACAGCAGATCACGCTTTGCGATGTTATAGATGGTCAGGCTCAACTTTATTAATGAGGTGCAAAACAAAACAAAATCAGTGGTGCTGTGTCCACCAGTGAGCACACACTCACCACGTCTCACGCGCCCTAGCGACAGGTGAGACTGCTGTTGTTTTCTGGCGAGGTGTTTCTGGGGTTGGTTGCCGCGATCAGGCGGGTCTGGCGTCCTCCCCTCCGGCTGGCCGGGCCGAAGGTCGCTCCATGTTTGAACTGCTCCATGGGTACATTCCGTCGGGCGCGCAAAGACCCCAAAGTTCGCAGCGCAATGTCTTTTATACCCTCAGTGATGCAGCGTGGTCTAATCACGTGTGGCATTTCTTCATTGGCTCGGAGCGGTGACTGTCACATTACTGACAGACCTTGGACTTCCCCTTGAGAAACCCTGTGTGGAAAATCCCAACCGCATGTTTCTCCTATACTGCCGCCCTAGAGTCTCTTATTCACTTAGCAAACCTCTAGCTGATGTATGCGAACATGGCCACCTATTACAAAAGGTTATAACGCATAACAAATGCAAAATAATTACAACACTGGGGTGGGCTCCAATGGTGCAGTCCAGGCCTGGACCATGTACTCATACCCTGGCAGCATGGAGCTCCCAGCCCCCACTCCGATGAAACGCTACAAGTCAGCCTAAAGGATATAAAATTGACCCTAGATAAAGCCTGAACAACTTTGAAATACTTCACTATGAACTGGTTCATGATATATTTGTATCCTCCAGCACAGCATGATAGGGAATTTGTCAGGCCACTGGCATCCCAAAATGCTTTGATTCTTACCCCTCCACATCCCTGGGGTTGCCCCTATGTGACTGACTCCCAACTCCACTGCCTTAGGGTCACAGGCCCTGCTCCATTTGGAGACCCCAGCTCAAGCCCTAATGGAAGTACAGTTCTAGGAGGAGCTGGAACATTCTGGGAAGTCCCTCCTGTTCAGGACTGTTCAAAGAGTGATGGACCAGCCCTCAGGACAGGACACTTTTGAAAGCACTGACCTCAGGAAGGAAGAGCTGATTATCTTGCCATCATCACACCTGTCTGTCCTGTTATCATTATAATCACACATTCTGCCATCATCCTACCACACCATCCTCCATCCTGCCATTGTCCAACATGATCTTCATGACACCTTTCCCGACTTCTTTGCCCACATCCTCTTAGTGCTCAGGGCTCAGCCATCTAGGTCCCAGGGTCCAGCCACATGGAGAGAGTGCCAGAGAGAAGCTGACTAGAGGGAACCCCTGTACCACTGGATTCCACTGGTAAATAACCGGAAAATCCCACTATGGTAGCATTGCTCCTCTGGGGCATGACTGGACCCACAAGTGTCCCATGTTATGTCTCTGATATCCATTAGGGCCAAGTTCCAGGAAGAAGGAGGACTTGTAATATGACAAATGGAGGGAGTAGTCATGGGAGCATCTAGGTACCTTGTGCATTACCTGCTCCCACCACTGATGTAATTAGCACTGTAGAGTGCTAGCAAAGCCAGTTTTGATCCCCAGGCTTGAATGGGCATCAGGTTAGCACTTCTCTTATCAACCCATTCATGAATGGTGTTAACTGAAAGTGGGGGTGTAGCATATCTTTTTGTGGGGTGGGACAACAGGCAACACTGGAAACTTCTTCAGTACCATTAGGAGATTGTTGCTTAAGGGTTCTTAGACAGCTGAACATTCAGTTAATGGAGCAATTTGACACTTGAGTTATGTGTCTCCATGAAGGTGTTGACATTGTCTGTCTCCTTCCCCCATTCTATGGTGGCAATATAGCCATGTGTCAACACCCCTCACCCATATTTTGCTCATAGCTGGTGGTACTCCATGCTTGTACCTCATGTTTATCTCTTTGGAGGTTCATCTCTTTCCTGTGACACATCTTTATAAGGTATGGTGCACTCACCCACCCATATGGAGAGCTGTATACTTAGGGAGAAACTAGACAAGGTTCTTCCAGTGGCTGTTGGAATTAATTAAGACAGTTTAGTTGTGAGGTGGTGATTCTGGGGTGAGTGTGTGTGTATGTACAGTAGCCCACCTTTTATTTTTTGCATGTTCACATTGGAAAAGGTAACAGTTCCAAAACTATGTTTAGCTACAAGGGTGCCAGCTTCAGTGGGACCATCAATAACTACAAGAACAGTGGGCATGTCTACATAAGATGCTTTCCTGCATGGTAGACTAATTGACTGCATGGTAAAACTTCACTGTCTATACATGCAGGTGCTTACTGTGCAGTCAATTAGCCCACTGTGTGCTGTAGTTACTGCATAGTAGCGCACATGTAGATGCCAACCAGGAGCAAATTTGCTCCTGGCCAGCCCCACCATGAGGGGGCCACCCTTGGGCTAGCCCCAGCACCATGGGGCTTGCAGCCTTTCAAACCCCATGGCTGGTGTGGCCCCAGCCTGGCCTTTAAAATGCTATGTTGACCCCAGGGCTTGTGCCACTTGCTACCTGCCTCTGGCTACCAGGTCCCACAGCAGTGGCTCTGGGCCAGCTGCAGCAGGCTGCATGGACCCCAGTGTTAACCCCTGGCCCAGCCCCACTGCCTACCTCCCTCTCCCATGCTGTGCCCCATACTGTTCACTGTAGGTACCTGCCCAGGCCTGGCAGACCTGGACTTTTACTTGCAGCTCCTTAGGGCCATTGAGGGAGCCATACTGGCATTGTCCCTGACACCACACACCACATCTTGGGGTCCTAACTGATCCCAGGATGAGACCACAGACCTTGTTGAACCGTGGGGCAAGGCTGAGGTTCAGACCCAGTTGGCTCGGGGCAGGTGCTCCAACGCCCACCTCTATGAGGGCCTGGCAAGCTACATGCAGGAGCGTGGTCATGACCAACCAGTGCACGAGTGAATCATGTGATAGGTGTCTCATCTTGATTCACTCTTGTTTTGCCTTAGTGGTTTCCTTCATCTTCCAAGGATGACTCTTCAAAAACCCTATGTTTTTCCTGGTTGTTAATCAACTTCCTGATACATTCCAACTTAGTAGAAATGGATAACTTCTTGTTACTGAGGAAGGTAATTCATTCAAAATTGGAACCTGCTGCTAACCAGTAATGAGCAGTTTGAGTCATAGTGTTTTCTTGTCAGTTACTGCTTGGGACTATCTCTTGACTTACATAACCACAAGAATGCTTTGAAGATGCTGGGTATAAAAGAGGAACGGAACACTTAACAGGGCATGTGCTTCAAAAATGAAAGACCCCTCTGACAAGAACTGTTGTTGCGCCCAGCATCAGGTGATTGGATCCACAACAGAGAGAAGCTGACAAGACAGAGACTGCCTCTTTGCCCGTGATGGTGACATAACTATCACAACACACCCTACTGTGCCTTTCACAAGTAGATATTGGACTTTGCTTTGCTTTAGGCTCATTTAACAACGAATACTTGTAGTAAATAAAACCTTTCTGTCATTTATTGAATGAGTTGTTGTGTCTAGGGTGGGGGTGTGTATGGTGGGTGTGGGGTTACATGGGGGTGTGGCTATGTTGGGGGGCATAGGGTATGTTGGAGCTTGTGTGTATGTTGGGGTTGTGGGAGCAGGGTCTGGGTGTATGAGGTGTGTGGGGTGTGAGGGTGGGTGGAGGGTGTGGGGGGTCCCGATCCCCACTTGTCAACCGGGAGTTGGCCTCCTGCATAGTATTAAGTCACATTAAAGGGAAATAGTCAGTGACTAAAAGAAAATGGGCTCCTAGGAGGCAATAATGGAGCAGCAGGTAGGGAAGCAGCAGGGTGGGGCAGTGGAGCTGCAGCTGGGAAGAAGCGTGGAGAGCAGGGTGGAGCCTGTGCCCAAGGAGGTGGTAGGAGTGTGGAGCTCAGCTAGACAGGGTGTGGGTGTGAGGGAGGGTGGGAGTGTGTGGGAATTCCCCCACACTCCCTCACAAGGTGTGCAGCCCTTGCTGCCAGCAGCAACAGCAGGCAGGGGTGCTTGGGGAGCTAGTACCTGGCGCTGGCACCTGGTGGGGCATGACTCCAGCCAGTGCTGCCTGTTGAGGTGAGGAGTGCAGCCTGCCTAACTACTTCTATTATGGGGCTCTGCATAGCACGCCTGCAGCTCCTGCACTTGCACTGGAGGAATCCCCATGCTGAAGCCAGCTGCCTTCCCTGCCCCCTGCTGTGCAGGACCCTGGACTTCATCAGAAGTGGAGAGAGCCCTGCCCCTTGCTTCAACACGGAGTCCAGTGTGGGGCTTCCCCCAATGTAAGTGCAGGAGCTGAAGGCACTCTGCATGGAGCTCCCGCAATAGAGGCGGTCCAGGCAGGTTGCACTCCTCACCCCCAGCTCCTTGCCCCCTGTGTGCAGCGTTAGCACTAGCACGAGCACCCTGAGCCCCCCACCTGCTGTTGCTGCTGGCAGTGGGGGCTGCATGCCAGTGGGATTCCTTCACCTCCCCTCCCTCACACTCCACAAACCTCATACACCCACACACCCTGTCCCCACAACTCCACCAACATATACACACACACACCAACATACCCTATGCCTCCCAGCCACACCCCTCATGTACCCCCAAACTCCACCATACACCCTCTGACACCACACCATACACACATACACATCCACACCCCACTATACACCCTCCCACCCCAAACACACCCCACCCCTACACACAATATACAAGAGTAAGACTTTATTTATTATTCAATCCCTTCTATATGCAGTACACAAACAAAAATCATGACAAGCATCTTTTGTAATAAAATTAAAATATGTTATAGTAGATGTTTGACTTTTAGTGTATGATTTGGGTTTTTTTTCTGGTTCTAAAATGGCAACCCCGCTCCCAAAAGGAGTATTTCTGGGAGGTAAGGGGAGGGATTTCTGGTGGCAAAAATCATCTGTTAGGGGGCAGGACTTCTGGTCCCAAAATGGCAACTGGGGGAGGGGCAACTGTCAAGGGGTGGGGCTATCCATGTGGCCCTCAACAGCTTACCAAAATTCTTTAAGTGGCCATCTAGCTGAAATAATGGCACATCCCTGCTCTACAACATTAGCTTCCCAACTATCTCCTGTGTATCCCACAAGAGTAATGAATGCATTAGACTGTTTGCTTATCACTTCCTCAGGAACCCATGAATTTGCAAGAATGCTAACAGAAGTTACTGTGTCTATTAACATTATGGGCTGATATCCCTAGGTCCCCACAGTAGCCTGAATACAGGCAGTCCTCAACTTATGACTTTTTGAGTTACAATAAACATCACTTACAACACTGATACCTTGTTTCAACCTTCTGATGTGGGTTTCGACTTTATGACAGTTGATACTGCTGTGTCCAGATGGTCAGTCTGTTGTGGTGGAAGGGGAGAGGAAGGGGGAAGAGGTGTGGGGGCACAGATCAAGGCCCCTGTGGTGAGGGAGGTACTGGGGATGTGGCAAATGCTGCCCAGCTGGGGCCGGGTGGGTGCGGGACTGAGCTGTGGCTCGTTCAGGGTGGTGGCAGTCCCACTGCAGTGCACTGCTCATCTGGTGGCTTGTCCAGTGGTTCCCACTGATGCTTCCACTGTTTGTCCAGGAGGGCATGGGTGGGGGTGGTGGGGTCCCCAGATCTGTGTGGGGTGGGATGGGCAGGGCCAGGCCTGCATCGGGCTGTGCTCCGGACAGGTGGTGGGGGCTATGGTGAATTTTTGGGTGGCTGCAGCCCCCTGTAGCCCTTGCTCTGCTGTCCACCCTGCCCTGATCTGGGGGCACCCCCCACCCTTGCCCTCCCGCTGCTCGCCTAGCCAGGGCAGGTCAGGGCAGGTGCAGGCCGAAGCTGTGTCATTTGGGGGGTACAGGGAGGGTGGGATGGCTTTTGCTGCTTTGTGCTGCTTGTTTGGAGGCAACACAGTGGCTCTGTGCTATGCCCACCTAGCCTGTCTGGTCAAGTGGCAGGAGGGCATAGCTTTTACTCCCACCACCAGCCCAGAGTGCAGCTCTAGCCCTGCCTGCCCCATGCAGATCCGGGGGTACATGCCCTGCCATGGCCTCCTGGACAAGCAGTGGGAACAGTGGCAGGAACTGCTGGACGAGCTTCCAGATGAGCAGCATGCAGTGGCAGGAGCCACTGCCCCTCCCACACCACCCCAATGAGCTGTAGCTCAGTCCTGTGCCTACCCAGCCCTGGTTGGGCAGCGCTTGTCCTTGTCGCAGCCCCAGCCCCAGCCCCAGTCCCTCCCTCACTGTGGGGGGCATTGATTTGCCCCCCCACATCTCTTCCCTCCCCTTCCATGACAATGGACTTATCAGCTGGACGCAGCTGTATCGAGCATCATAAAGGAACCAATCCCTCATTTATAACACCTTTCCTATGGGAAAATTAGTTCTGACATACAACATTTAGACTTAAGACATAGATTACAGGAACCAATTGTGTCATAAGTTTGAGGACTGCCTGTAACAGGTCTTCCCCAAAGGTCAAAACACAACTTAGATATAAATTTAGGAGATCCATGGGGACCAGGGCATCCCTATTGTTCTGCTGAGGCTGAGGCTGATGCTTCCTGCACCAGAGCTACTGGTCATGGTGCCACCCCAGAAGCCAATTAATTTCTTTGACGGATTTCTGCCCAGTCTCTGAGCAATTCACTTGTAGGTCTGCCATCCCATTTTTCTCACAGCTTCCCAGCTGCAGGTAATCTTTTTCAGATCTCATTTCATATGAAACCATCTTCTTCCACTTTTTCAAACTCCCATAAGGGCCTATATCTTCATCCTACTCCTCCTTCCCTATTACCTCTAATTATACTCCCATGGGCCCTTGCGACTCCCTGTCCATTCCAGTTACAATATCCATGGCTTCTGCCAGCCTCTTGTTCACCACTCCAATTAGACCCTGTAACAGGAGGCCTTCTTGGGGCCAGTCTACCAATGGCCCACCCACCTGTTTCTGGGCCAACTGTCTACCTCCTCTCCTGCCACACCTTTGAGGTAAAAAAACTCTCTCTCGGTTCGTTTTCTTTGGAGGCTCATTGAATAACAAATTCTTAGGCACACATTGTTGGTGAGACAAAAGGTATATATTTGCAAATAGGGTCAGAGGGAGAAGACAAAAGATCA
>NW_017728914.1:437994-442024 GCF_001723895.1 Crocodylus porosus | reverse complement strand
AGTAAATTTGCAGAACAAAGAGAGCTCTTGGAGTTTTTCCTTCAGTTCCCAACCCCCCCCTTCCCTCTCTCATTAGGGAGACAAGGAAGGCTGGCAGCCGTACTTATTCAAAGGACAACTATTGATGGGAGCTAACAGCTATTGATAATGCATTTTTAATAATATTTCTAACACCTTGATGATATAATTAGGATATTAATTAGGTGGGAAGATGTCCATTTCTTGCCCCAATGCCAGGGGGCACTATCTGCAGCTCTGTTCCTCCCCTACACCACAGCCCCAGCCTCACAGATGGAATCCACAGATGTTAACCTCACCGGCCCCACAATGAGCTCTAGAATCCTCCAATCTGGACCCCAACCAGATCCCTCCACTCAGGCAGACTACTCCACCCTCATTCTGGGCTGCCTAGCTCCCTGAACTGTTCCCCCTCTCAGGTGTGGTCCCCCTGGGACCTTTGGCCACACGGGCCCTGGCCTCACCTCCAAGGCCAGTCGGAAACCCCAGGCCCTCAGCTCTTGGCATCCCATACTGTGGTCCTATGGCCCTTTTGACCCTTCCAGTCTTGGCCCCAGCATTGACTAGTCAAGGGATTTCAAGTCAGGTCTCTGAGCCTCTAGCACCCTCTCTAACTTGGGTCCACCTTCTTGACCCTTCTATGGGGTAACCCACCCAGTTGTGGGAGCTGGGGTTATTAAGGCACACTGACTCACCTTTCACCAGGGTGGTAACTGGCCTAGCATTTCCTGGAGCCATCCATGCCACTGGGAGCCCCACCAGGTGACTCACTTCCTGCAGGGTACAGGTTTAGGTCATGCCCAGGACCAGGAGCCTCCAAGCCATCCCCTTAAGGTCCTGCCCTTACCTTTCATGTTGCATGCAGCCTTGCAGCCAGGCGATGTTATTGCCTGGCCTGCCAGCAGCAATTTCTCTGTTTATATAGGTGGCCAGAGATCTAAAATGGCCGCTGCAATCAAGCACCTGCTGGCTGCTTGGCCGGGCCCTTAAAGTGGCAGGCACAAACAGTGTCCTACCACAGACCCATAATTACCAAATGTGATAGCTTGTACAGGTTCTAGTTGACCACCTTTTGCTTTTTCCTTTTTTGATTGGAATTGGGCATCCTTCACCATCTTTCCAGCTTTCCATGATGGCTTCCTTAAGCTGCAGGTATGGGGTAACAGCAGCATCAAGTACTCCTAATGTTGTTTTAGTTTGGTCATTAAGACCATCAAATAATGCGTTTTAAACATGCAGCTCTCATCATCAGGTAGTTGGGTTGTTGGATGCATGGGTAGTATTCCTGCTGCCAGAGGTACCACAAGACATACGTGATGCAAACATCATCACCCTGTATAAAAATAAAGGAGATAATGGTGGCTGCAACAACTACAGAGGCATCTCGCTACTAAGTATAGCAAGAAAAATTTTTGTATGAGTCATCTTGGTGCACCTACAACAGCTGGAAAGTTGTGTCTACTTTGAATCTCAGTGCAGATTCAAGACTTCGAGATCAAACATAGACGTGGTATTTTCCCCACATCAGCTTCAAGAAAAGTGCAGAGAGCAAAACTGACCATTGTACATTGCCTTCATGGATCTGATCAAAACATTTGATACCCTCAGCTGAGCAGGCCTATTTGCAGTCCTAGAAAAGATAAGATGCCCAACAATCCTGTTAAGTTTTAAATGTTTCTTCCATAACAACATGAAAAACAACTGTTCATTTGTGATGGGTCTACTTTGGACCACCTTTAGATGAAAAGTGGGGTGAAATAAAGGTGCATCCTTGCCCCCACACTCTTCATAACCTGCTTCTCAGTACTCCTGAACTGTACATTTAAAGACATGGAAGGTGGAGTGTACCTCCACACAACATTGGATGGGAAACTCTTCAACATGTTATGACTTGAGGCAAAAACTAAAGTTAGAAAGGTGCTTATCAGGGAGCTTCTACTCACCAATGATGCTGCCCTTACAGCCCACGATGAAGACCTACTATAAGAACTCATGAATTGCCTTTCAAGAGCTTGCCAGGGATTTGCTCTCATCATTAGCGTAAAGAAGAAAATTGTACTAAAATGGGAGTTCCACAAGATCCATCAATCACCCTAAATAAGAACCAGATAGAAGTACAGTAGTCCAAAAGTTCAGCTACCCAGGTTCTACAGTAACCACCAACCTTTCCCTGGATGAAGAACTTAATGTTAACTTTGGAAAGGTTGCCACTACTGTCAGCAGACTAACTAAAAGAGCATGGAACAACTCAAAGCTTACCATCAAGACAAAAATGCTAGTGTACAAGGCTTGCATACTCAGCACTCTCATGTATGGTGGGGAAACATGGACATCATATACACATGAAGAAAAAAGGTTAAACAGCTGCCACCTGTGCTGTTTACACCACATACTCAACATCAAATGGCAAGATAAAGTTACCAACACAGAGGTTATTCAAAGGGCAAACTTACCTAGTGTGTCAGCTCTACTCAAACAGAGATGACTGCACCGGCTAGGCCATCTGAGCAGTTTGGAAGATGGACGTATACCCAAGGACATGCTACATGGGGAACAACAGGATCTCCCAAGCTTCACTACAAAGGCACACGCAAGTGAGATATGAAGGCATTTGGAATTGATCCTGATCAATGGGAAACCTTGGCAAGTGACTGGAACAAGTGACATCATCTTTTCCACCAGGGCATCAACATCCATAACAGGAATTGGCTCCAACAGCTTGAAGAGAAAAGAGTCAATAGGAAACAAGTGGCTCCTGAATCACCCAACCGTGACAGATCATGCAAATCTCAGATTGCACTATTCAGTCACATGAGACGCTACAAACCATCCATGTCATAGGCTGAAAGATCCGCTGTCTCTTACAAATGAAAGGATGCCATCCATCGCCAAAGTCATTTTATGATTTAAATATATCTCTGCAGGTTCTCAACGACCCTGTTCTTTGGTATGAAATAATTTTGAAAGATCATGGGTGGGCAGCAAGGCACTAGCAGCTCAGGGAGCGTGGGTCTGCACCTGTCCTGCCAGCCCCACCTACATGGTAAGCCCCACTCTGGGGAGGGGGTCCTCCCCACCCTGGCCCTTGCCTTTGTTCCTGGCCCAGGCTTTCCCTCCCTGCTCCCTCTCCCCCCTCTCCCTGGCCCCCAGATTTCCCCCAACAACATGCAGTTTGGTGGGAGAAAGTGAAAAACTCTATTGAGCAGTCCATGTCCCCACACCTGGTGGACATAGGCTTCACACACCAAGGAATGCGTTGATGCTGGTGGCAATGTCCAAAGCTACAGGGGACAGGGATATGTACCACAGCCACAGGTAGACCTCCAAATGGCAGCAGAGGTTGTGGGGCAGCCCAGGCTTTCTCAAAGCTCAGGGTCCCATGCCAGGTACACAGGTTCTTCTGGGGCACTCCTTGTGCAGTGCCTAGGACATGCACAGCAGGGGCACACTGAGGGTGCAGTGCTGGCCCAGAGGGTGGCTGGCCCTGGGCTGTCTACCCAGAGAGGCCCCTTGTGGAGAGGACAGGGGCACAGGCAACTCCTCATTCCAGTTGCTCAGGAGCCCCATCCCCCCAAGCCTGGATGCTGTGGGTTTGGCAGCAGCACAGGAGACTGGCTGGCTTGCAGGAGAAGAAGTGGGGGGCAGCAAGGTCTGGAACTGCAGCAGTAGGTGCTGCCAGGATCCTGGCCTGTCCAGGCCTGGGCACAGGGAGTGGGAGTCAGGCTGCCCGCGGCCAGCACCCAGAAACCTGCTGGCCCCTGGGGAGCAAGTGGGGATATAGGGCTTGGCCCAAGGCTGCCTGGGCTCAAGCCTGCCTGGCCAACTTTCCATGTTCCCTGGGCACCTGTGCATGCCCGATCCCTGATACAAGACTGGACACTCCAAACCCCTCGTACAGAGCATCTTATCTCCATCAGAAAACCATCAGAAAAGCCAATGGCACTTTATCGTGCATCAGCAGATGCATGACAAATAGGTCCAAGGAGGTGATACTTCCCCTCTATCGGGCGCT
>NW_017728914.1:416542-437983 GCF_001723895.1 Crocodylus porosus | reverse complement strand
TCTTTCCTGCTTATGCAGGGGGTCGGACTCGATGATCTATTGAGGTCCCTTCCGACCCTAGCATCTATGAATCTATGAATCTATGAATCTCAGAAATGTTGCAAACTCTCACAAACAGCTTCTTTCTTACGGCTGTGTGGCTTTGCAGCTGCACATGGAGGAGAGGCCAACAGTTGGCAGCCAGAATGCAGCCTCCGGGTCACCTCCACCCACAGCTGACTGGGGCCTGAGGATGGCGGAGGAGGACCAAGGATCAGACTCTCTTTCTGGACTGGCTGTTTATGGCAGCAGAGGACTGGCAGTGGATGCATGGATATGGCAGGTGTAGAACATTGTGTAGCAGGACAGGTAGTGGGTGGAGCATGTTGCCTGTGAGGATGCATGGGACTGGTGCAAGGAGGTGCAGGACTGAGGCAAGGAGGCATGGGAATGGAAAGACTGGGAGTTCAGGGAGCAGCTCCAGGCCCTGGAGAGCATGTGCATGGAGGCCTGGGTGGAGCAATGTGCAGTCATGGTCAGGGCAATGCAGGCCATGGAGGTGGACTGCTGGGTGCTGGACACAATCTTGGCTCTGGTGGCTGTCTTAGTGCCACATGCCTCCAGCCCTAGCCCCACTTGCCTCCTGGCAGCTACCTGCCGCCCAGGAACAGATCCCCTTGTGGGCCTGGGTGGAGGTCCAGCGCTGCCTCCACCATCCAGGAGCCCCTGCCCCAGCCCCTGCCTTGGGTCCCCTACCACCCAGCCCCAACCAGGGTGCACTGCTGCTGCTCGCCCCAACTCCAAATGGGTATAGAGCTAAAGCTGCCTGCAGTGGGGCCAGGACTGTGCACCAGCCCTGTTGGCCTTGGTCACCAGCTGCTGGAGGGGGAGTTGCCTGCATTGGGGGACCAGTAGCTGTGGTTGCCCTTGGCCAAGCCCCCTGCCTGCCAGACTCACCGCAGCATATGCATCTGTGGGGGAATGACCAGAGGCCAGGGTGCTGGCAGCCTGTCCTCAGGCTCCGCCTCCTAGTCATCCTCACCCCACAGCTTCTCACCTAAGAGGACACACACACACAAACCACATTGTAAATAGTTTACAGGGGGAAGAGGGTGTTTTATTGTTGGTGGGTGGGGTGGGTGGTGGAGGGGCTCTATCGTTGGGGAGAGAGAGGAAAAAGGGGGATCTGTTTGTTGTGAGGGCAGTAAAGTGTTTTTCTGAAAACTGTCCACAGTGACCACAGTGCTGGGCATGGGTGGTGGGGTGGGGATCTGTGGGTGGCTTTCCAGGTGACCTACAGTGGGAAGTGCAGGAGAAGGTAGTTGGCTAGTGCTTCTTGCACCTGTTGCCCTGTTCCCCGGGGCAGGCATGTAGCTCACCTGAGGCCTCAGTGGGGTGTGGGGCACCACTGTAACTACTGCCACAACTGGTGCTCCCACTGCCAGGCATCCTTTGACTGTTGTGCCTCCTTTGCCCAGTCCTCATGAAACAGATCTCCCTGGGCCTCACAGATGTTATGCAGAACTCAGGCTGTGATGATGACCCATGGGATGTTGTCGTTGGTGAACTCAAGGCAGATGGTAAGGGTGTGCCAGCATCCCTTGAGGTGACCAAAGATGCACCCATAAGCATGAGGGTCTGGGCCAGGCACCAGTTGAACTGGGTCTGGTAGTGGTCCAGCTGGCTGGTATAGGGCTGCATGAGCCAGAGGAGGAGAGGATAGGTGGGGTCCCCAATGAAGAGGGTTGGGACCACCATGTCACTCATTTATAGGTCCAGCAACCCCAATGTGAAATGCCTGCTGTGCACCAGGGCCGTGAAGGCATGTTTTCCAAAACATGTGTGTGGCTGGGTAGGTTGTGGGCACAGCCAACCCAGCTGGTACTCATGTTGGTGAAGGTGTTGCAGTGGTTGACAATGGCCCGGAGCACAACGGAGTGGAAGCCCCTCCAGCTTTAGTAATGGTGGCTGCCATGGGGCAGCCAGCTGATAGGGATGTGGGTCCTGTTCCATCCTTGGGGAATCCCAGGGCACAAAGCCCTGCCACCACCTCCAGGTTGTGCACGTGGAGCATGGTGTCCCCTAGCATGTCCTGGAAGGCACTGCACACCTCCCAGACAGCCTTCCTGGTGGTCACCTTGCCCATAATAAAGAGGTGGCTTATGTAGTGGAGGCTGATGCATGGCCAGCTTCAGCAGGGCTATGGCCAGTCAGGTGTCTGTGGGGCGGGTCTGCCACATTTCGGTATTTTGCTGCTCCAGGTGCAGGTGGAGCTGCTCCAGGTGTTCCAGGAAGATGACTTGGGTCACGTGGAATGCCTGCAGCCATTGCTCATTGTCCCAGGTCTGTGGGAAGACATGCAGACATGCAGCAGTCTTGGCTGGCCCAGCGAGCCCAGAGGTGGTGGGGCTGGAAGCCCAGGAGGGTAAGACTCACCCCAGCGGTGGCATTATAGAGCTCAACATTGGCATCCCCGATGGGGTTCAGCTAGCAGGATGGGGCCCAGGGTGCAGCTGCATGATGCCAGTCCTGGGATGGTGTGGTGGGGCTGGGCAGGGGGTCATTGTGCATGGGGGAGCCAGCAGGGCCTAGAGAGCCATGGGCCAGGTGGTGGTCGGCACAGTGGTCCAACAGGGCCAGTGCAGAAGCCAGCAAGAGCCCAGGGTTCTGGACATTGCTGCTGGGGCAGGGGCATGGTGTGGGGAGGTAGAGGCTTCAGTGCAAGAGCTGCTGTGTGCTGCCCCCATGCTCTGCATGCTGCTCTTGGCCAGAAACAGCTGGTCAGGAGCAGGGCTGACTTTTAAAGATGGCTGGTCTTCAGTTCCCCCTGGTGGTGGCAGGTGCCCATTGCAGTCTGCTCCCATGCCCCTGCACATGTAGATGCTTGTTTGGGAACATTTACTTGTGAGTAGTTTACTCACAAATAAACTATTCCCATATCAAATGCACTTGTAGGCATACCCAGTAAGTCTAAATAGCATTAATTGGACATGTAGACATGCCCAGCTTTGTCTACCTAGGTCTTGAAAACCTCCAAGAATGGAGATTCCACCACTTCTCTGGGTAACCTGTTCCAGTACTTTACTACCCTCCTAGTAAGTGCGTGGGCCAACCAGAGGTGACCCTCTGCTAGATTTGGTCCTGGCCAAAGGAGATGACCTGGTGACTGACTTAAATATAGAGGGCAGTCTGGGTTCCAGTGACCATGAAACCATTACAATCACTGTCCTTCAGAAGGCAGGCAAATCAGATAGCAGGGTAGAAGTATGGGACTTTAAAAATGCAAATTTCAACAAGCTCAGGTCACTAGTAGGGAAAGCGCTGTGGGACCAGGGACTGAAGGCAAAAAGTGTTCATGAAGAGTGGTCATTCCTTAAGGACACGATCCTTGAAGCACAAAGGAAGTCCATTCCCATGCAGAGAAGGTATCAGAAGGGCTGGGAAGCCCTCTTGGCTAAACAGGGAAATCACAGTCCTCTTAAGAAAGAAGAAAGAGGCTTATAAACAATGGAAGCTTGGGCAGGAGGATTATAATGGCCTAGCACTTGTAGGGAACAGATTAGGAAGGCTAAAGTGGTAACTGAACTTAAATTAGCAACAGGAATCAAGGACAACAAGAAGTCTTTCTTTAGGTATGTAGGGAACAAGAGAAAAACAAATGGGAGTATGGGGCCACTGCTCAGCATCTCAGGACAGCTGATTACTGACACTCAGGAGAAAACTGAACTCCTGAATGACTACTTTGCCCCAGGATTTAACCGGGCTAAGGGGAAAATCATGTTAGGTAGGGTACAGAATGAGCAGGGTAGGAATGACTGCCTTCCTGCTATTGCCGTAGAATTGGTGTGTGATGAATTAAAAAAATTAGGCATGTAACCTGGGTGTACTGGAGTGTGTACCCAGTTTTCTAATAGAAGGGGATGGTCAGCAGGGCATACGTGCTGGAGATGGGTACCGAAGCTTGCTCACAGCTTCCCGACTTCTCCGCAGTGTCTCTATAGAGGAAGACCAGGACACAATATTTTAAATATATACATGGTTTATTCAGATGCAGAATAAAAGGGGAGGAGATTGAATAAACTGGATGGGCAATAAAGATAAATATTTACATATAATACATTAAAGTCAACAAATAACAGAACAGATAAGTATAGCCGTCCATAAGACCCACGAGAGAAACCTCGTCCATGGATCCTCAGAGGGTAAGTATGTCCCAGCAATTGGTGGGTAAGCACTCTCAAAATGTAAAGCACAATAAGCAGTTAATAAATTCTCCAGAATAGAAAACACAACAAGCAATTAATAAACACTCCAAAATATAAGATGCAGCAACCAATAAACAAACACTCCAAAATGTAATGTGTGGTAATCCCATATACCCGCCTCCTCTAGAGGAGTCTCTCTCACTCTAGCCTAAACCCCCTCTGACGGGGCCATTCACTGCGTCCCTCCCTGGCGGGAAACACCTTGCCTGAGAACTCATGTTTCCCAGTGAGTAGGGGTTCAGAAAGGGTTCCTGGTGTTTCATCCCCAACTAGGAAAGCGGCTCCTGCAGCAGATGCTCTGTTTCAGTCCCCATGTAGGGTGTATGGCTTGTTCATACACCTGGATGGCTCCGCATTCTTAGCAGGTTACAGGCCCAGGCCACCTCGTGTATGCCCAGGGCTGGGGCTTCAGTACAGGCCTGCCGTGTTGTGGAGCCTGCACTGACCATGGGCCTTCACACCCAGCAGCAGGGAATGGGGCCCAAACCGCCCTCTGTCCCCTCCAAGGGCCCTTGGGCCGACAATGACTCACTGTGCAGCAGTGTCTGCACTGGTGCTGGCCTTGTGCCAGGGTTGGAGACCGGAGTTGCCTTGAGTGGCTCCCAAGGTCCCAGTCCCTCTCAAATCCCCCGTGAAGTGACATCTGCACCATCTGACCTCATGCTGGGGTCGGAGGCTCGAGCCACCTCAAGTGGCTCCCAAAGTCCTGGTCCCTCTCAGACTCTCCATGCAGCGATGCCTGCACTGACTCACCATGCTCTCTCATGGCAAGGGGTTGGGGACTGCTGCTCCCGTCTGATGGTGGAGTCTTTGTGCACTTCATAGATTTCATAGATTTCATAGACATCAGGGCTGGAAGGGACCTCGGGAGATCATCGAGTCCAGCCCCCTGCCCAAAGGGCAGGAAGTCAGCTGGGGTCATAGGATCCCAGCAAGATAAGCATCCAATTTACTCTTGAAGGTGTTCAATGTAGGTGCTTGAACCACCTCCGCTGGCAGACTGTTCCAGACCTTGGGGGCTCGGACAGTAAAGAAATTCTTCCTTATGTCCAGCCTGAAACGGTCTTGCAGGAGTTTGTGACCGTTCGACCTAGTCATCCCTTGGGGCACTCCGGTGAACAAACATTCCCCCAGATCCTGGTGGTCACCCCGATAAACTTATAGGTGGCCATCAGATCACCCCTGAGCCTACGCTTTTCCAGGCTAAAGAGTCCCATGTCTCTCAGCCTATCATCGTAAGATCAGGGCAACTGGACGTACCCCCTGGGTAGCACTTCCCTAGCTCTTCCTCAGATCCAGCTTCTTCTTTCTTCTCCATCCTTTGTTGTCTCTCCCCCCTGCATGCTTTGCACGCAGTTCCTTATATACCCTTTTGAGGCTCCACCCCAAGATTGAAGACTGGCCAGTCAGGGGGAGGTGGAATGCAGTCTTCAATTAGGTTTGCTCTTTGCCTCGCCCTGACCTAGGGGTGGGGCACGATCCCCCTGAGGCCCCTCCTCTGCTGGTCTCTGTTTGGTGGGTTTGCCCCACCAATCGCTTTGGCAATTCTCTAAGCCCGAGGAACCGGGCAAAGATAGGCAAGCCCACCACAGACATATATAAATTAGTAGGACCAGATAAACTTAATCTGAGAGTGCTGAAGGAGCTGGCTGAAGTAATGGTGGAACTCCTGGCAAAACTCTTCCACAACTTATGATGCTCTGGAGAGATCCCTGAGCACAAGAAGAGGGCCAAAGTTGTGCCCATTTACAAGAAGGGGAAGAGGGAGGACCCAAGGAACTATAGGCCAGTTAGCCTAACTTCTATCCCAGGGATAATCCTGGAAAAATTCATCAAGGAGTCTATCTGCAATAAGCTTGCAGAGGGTAGGATTCTGAATGACAGCCAGCATGGCTTTGTTGCGGGCACATCTCATTTCACCAACTTCATCTCCTGTTATGACCAGGTAACTTGGTACCAGGACAAGAGAGAGGAGGTTGACATTGTATACCTTGACTTCCAAATACCTTGATTTTGTGCTGCAGGATGCTCAGCTCTGCCTGTTTGTCCAGCAGCATCGTGCCCCCCCCTTGATGCTCCAGTGGAAGTAACCAGCTACCTTCATGCATTTTGAAATGAGCTTACTAGTGGTACTGGTGCCATCACCAGCAGCCCTGTCCCCCTCCAAGGTGTCCCTGACTATGAGGTGGAACTTGTGTGCCACACAGTGGATGCCAACAAAGTTGGCATCACAGACCGCCTAGACTATGTTGGCCCCATTGTCGGTGACCATGAATCTGTCGGTGAGCTCACCGCACCCAACGAGCCACCCCTGCACCATGCAGTTCATGGCCCCCATGATCTCTGTTGCCATGTGGGATTCATCCATCACCTTGGCTTGAAAGAGAGCCCACCAACGGCCTGACTCATGGTACCAGTGCCCTGTGAGAAAGAAGCTGGCATGATCTCCACCCCATCTGCTCCAGATGTCTGAGGTAAAGTGCAAGGCCACCTGTGGATATGCCTTGTGCAGCTCCTCTGTTAAGTACTTCTTGCGTGCCTCATACAGGGAGGGCACCACCATCCTGCTAAAGGTGGTGCATGTGGGCACTTGGTGGGATGGGGCCATGAGCACCACGAGCTGCCTGAACCCTGGCTACTCAACTAGGGAGAAGGCCTGGCCATGCAGACCAAACCTCTCCCCAGTGCTCTGGATGATCTACCTTGTCTTTGCAATGCGCCCCCCTGTGTGCTTGCCTTTGCCCCACTGTTTCAGGGTGGGCTTCCTCTACTTCAAGGTGACAGGGGCTTTGGAGCAAGAGGGGGACTTCTTTTTGGGCACACTCCCACTGGTGCCAGGCTGAGGAGGTGCAAGGGCAAGGGGGGTGGTTCCTCCTAAGATACATCAGCATCTCCATGGTGCTGTAGTGTTTCTCCTCCTTGCCCCAGCTGGTATTACATCAGCAGTGCAGGCAGGTAGCATACCTAGGATCATCTGCCACCTCAAAATGATCCCACACCACACTACTCCCTTGCTTCTGGGGTGCAGGTGCAGATCCTACCTGATTCCCCTCCTCAGCGGGCAAAGGCAAAACAACAGGAGGAACTGACTCAGCTAAGCCACTTTCCTCCACAACCTCAATGACAGTCTCCTTCAAACTGCTTCCCAGGGAAGGAGACCTGGCTCTAGGGGAACTTTGAGGGTTGTGGAGCACAAAATCAGATTCCTCCTTGGCCCCCAGAATTTCTTTTGCTAGGGTACTCAGGTCCCTTTCTTCCAGATCCTGAGAAGCTGGGAACTGAAATGGGGCTGGAGGAGACTGTCAATGACATTCTGGTGCTGCTTGTCATGCTGGTGGTGCTGGGGGGTTATTATTATGGTTGGTGTTATTGGAAAGGGTGCAGATGCAGGCATTGGTCCTACCTCCTTGCTGACACTAGCACCAGAAGAAGCTTCATGCCTGCTAGTGCTAGGGAAGAGGCTGTGTCTAAGTTTGGGGGGGAACTTACAGCTCTTCCTCTGCCCCTTCTCCCTTCCTGGCCGGAACAGCTGGCACCTGCCTTTCCAGCATGCTTCATATTCCATGTGCTGAAAACAAATACGTGTGTGTGTGTGTGTGTGTGTGTGTGTGTGTAATAAAATTAAATGTATGTGTATTGAGTGCTTTCCAGGCAAAGTACTGATTTCTTTTTATTTCAGGGGGAAAGAAGAGCAAATAACAGGATTTTTTTGGAAAGGTAGGCAAGGAATAGGAATAAATAGGAAAGGACTGGCAACTGGCTACAACTTGGTAGCAAGTCACTACCAAGCTGAAAGCTTACAGAATGATGCTGCAGTGCTCTCAGTCTCTGCTGCTGCTGCTGAGACAGTCACAGCTGTAAAAATGGCAGAGACTCAGTTCACAAACAGCCTTTTATATTGCTTCTCTGTCCCTCCCACAGAGCACTGGGATTGGAAGGGACCTCAAGGACACATCGTTGTCACTGGCCAACTACAGATGTTAATAACAGAGCAGTCCTCCCCCACTCCTCCTCCCACTTTCCCTGCAAGCTCACTTCCAAAACAGCTCCAAAACAGCTTGAAACATCTGAAACATCTTAAATGTTTTGGAAACATCTGAATTGTTTCAGAAAATTTCCAAAACGTTTCAGATGGCTTGTTTCGTTTTGGAGCTGTTTTGGAACCTTGCATTTCATTTCAGATTTGGTGTTTTGACTGTTGAAACATCCAAATCTGAAACTAAACAAAACGGCTGCTGAAATTTCACACAGCCCTATCTGGCACGCATCAATCAATGCATCTCAAGCAAAAACCAAGGAAGTGATTCTTCTGCTGTACTCAGCATTGGTGAGACTGCAACTGGAGTGCTGCATCCCGTTCTGGGTGCCACACTCTAACAAGGATGTGGAAAAGCTTGAGAGTGTCCTGAGAAGGGCCACCTGTCTTATCAGAGACTTACAAGGCAAGCCATATGAGGAAAGACTGAGGGACCTGGGAGTTGGGACTCTTCAGTCTGAAACAGAGAAGACTGAGAGGGCACTTGGCAGCAGCTTACCACTGCATTAAGGGAGTACATCAAGGGCTCGGTGAACAACTGTTCACCAGATCATCCTTGGGGAAAACCAGGAGTAATGGCCACAAACTCCTGGAAGGCCATTTCAGACTCAATATTAGGAAAAACTTCTTTACAGTCAGGGTGTCCAGACTGTGGAATACACTCCCTCCAGAGGTGATGCAATAACCTACCCTACAGATCTTCAAGAGGAGACTGGATGGTCATCTTGCTGGGGTCACCTGACTCCAGTTGTCTTTCCTGCCTGGTGCAGGGGGCTGGACGCAATGATCTTCTGAGATCCCTTCCAGTCTTACAATCTATGAATCTATGTATCCCCTCTCAGTCTTTTCTTCCCTGGATTAAATAAATCCAGTTCCATCAGCATCTCCTCAGAAGTCATGTGCCTCAGTCCCCTAAGTATTTCTGTTGTCCTCCACTGGGCTGTCTCCAACTTGTCTACATCTTTTCTATAGGGGCTGGCCCAAAACTGGACACAGTACTCCAGATGTGGCCACACCAATGCTGAGAGGCCATTTCCCTTGATCATTTCCCTTGATCTACTGTCTCAGTAGTAGTGCTCCTACTGCTCCTAGTAATGGAGTCCAATATGTCATTAGCCTTCATTGCAGCAAGGGCACACTGCTGGCTCATATTCAGCTCATTGTCCACTGTAACTCCCAGGCCCTTTTCTATAGACATGCTGCTTAGGCAGTCTGTCCCCAGCCTGTACCAGGGCATGGGATTGTTCCATCTGAAGTACAGGACTTTGCATTTGTCCTTATTGAACCTTATGAAATTTCTTTTGGTTCCATACTCCAATTTATGTAGGTATCTCTGAATCCTAGTACTACCTTGCAGCATGTGACAAAAGACCCTAACAAAGAGTGCTAACAAAGAGCCCTAGCCAGTCCAGGCCCAGGAGAGGTATATAAGGAGATACTCAAAGTGACCAGGGGAGCAGCAAACAGGACAGTTTGCAAACAGTTCTCAAGTCAGTTTGCAGGTTAGTTCACTACCCCCTCTTTGAAGGACTACCTGTAAGACAAGATTCTTTTTTTAATATGCAGTTAGGAATGACTAACCTACATAGTTTTATTTTAATGGCTAAAACTCAGTAGCTCGAAGAAGACTTAAACCCCTTGTTTAACTAGAGTCTAGAGAGAGGGGAGCTTTGCTAGGGAGTTTGCTTGGAAATTCCTTCACTGCAAGCTTGCTGAGAGGAAAGAGGTTTCCAGGGAAAAGGGAAACCTTCAGGACCAGGGAACGGCAAACAGGCCAGCTACACAGGAGTTTGCTAGGCAAAGTCTGCTTGGAAAGAGAGGCAGGAAGTGAGAATCAGCAAACTAGAAGACCTAGAGACATTTCTGGAGGAAGCTGCAATCTCAGAGCTACTCCCACTTCCAGCTCTTCCATTGCTTCCACCTGTAAGGCATCTGTCCAGGCAGGACCACACAGCACTGAGGCTTCCACCCAGGTCCTAGTTTGGTGCAGTGCAGACTGCGGCTTGCAGATTCCTTCCAGTGTCAGCCAGGTGGCAGCAGTGCCTTCTGGTGGTGTCCCTCAGGGAGAATGCAAGAGAGCTACAGGAGGTGGTAGCAACACTCTGAAGCATCCTCCACCACAAGGACTTCATCAGTTCCATGCTGAAAAAACATTTAGGTCTGTGGAGGAAGCACTGCCAGAGGGGGTGCTAGAAATGGAAGAGGTCCTGGACTCCCAGGAAGGTGGAAGCTTGAGGTTTGTGACCTCCGGCAGCAAAAAGTCGTCATCCCCACCTCCAGGGGTTTGCCTGAAGAACAGATATGGAGTACTAGCAACAGAGGAGGAAGAGCGCATTCCATTGGTGGAAGAGGGTAGGTCAGGAATCCCCAGGATGGGGAGGACTGAGACCACTGCCATGAAAAGGAAGCAATGGGTGGTGGTGGTTGGAGACCCTTCTGTTGGGGGTAGAGGGATCCATCTGCTGGTCTCACCTGTTGTCCCAGGAGGTTTGCTGCTTGCCTGGAGACCAGATCTGAGATGTCACCGAGGGATAACTGATTCTTGTCTGACCCTCTGACCACTACTCCATGCTGCTTATCCATGTAGGCACCAATAATGCTGCCAGGAGTGACTCTGAGCAAATCAAGAGTGACTATAGGGCTCTGGGTGCAAGGGTGAAGGGGATGGGGGCACAGGTAGTATTCTTCTTGATCCTTCTGGTCAGGGAAGGACCTGGGGAGGAGTGGATGCATCCTTGCAGATCAATGCATGTTTATGCAGGTGGTGTCACCAGCAAGGATTCGGCTTCTTTGACCATGGGATGTTGTTCCAAGAAGAAGGATTGCTAGGAAGAGACAGGATCCACCTAATGAAGAGAGGGAAGAGCATCTTTGCCCACAGGCTTGATAACCTAGTGAGGATGACTCTAAACTAGGTTTGCAGGAGGATGGGGAACAAAGCCCTGAGGTAACTGGGGAAGCAGGACACCTGGAAGAAGCACAGGGAGGAGGGGGCAACAAAGGAGGCCTCCTCATTCCTCCTGAGAAAGTAGGTCAATTGACTAGTTACCTCAGGTGTCTGTATATGAACACACACAGCCTGGAAAGCAAGCAGAAAGAATTGGAAGTCCTTGCACAAGCATGGAACTATGACATGATTGGAATAACAGAAACTTGGTGGGAGCTCCCATGACTAGAGCACTGCCATGGATGGATATAAACTGTTCAGGAAGGACAGGCAGGGGAGAAGAGGAGAAGGAGTTGTGCTTTATGTAAAACAGCCATATCATTGCTCAGAGCTCCAGAATGAAACTGGAGATTGGCCTGTTGAGTGTCTCTGGGTTAGGGTCAGAGGGGAGACCAACAAAGGTGATGTTGTGGTGAGGGTCTGCTATAGACCACCAGACGAGGAGGAAGTGGTGTGTGAGGCTTTCTTCAAACAGCTAGAAGTTTCCCAATCACAGGCCCTGGTTCTCATGGGGGACTTCAATCACCCTGATATTTGCTGGGAGGGCAATACAGCAGTGTGCAGGCAATCCAGGAAGTTTTTGGAGACTGGGGACAACTACCTGGTGCAAGTGCTAGAGTGGCCAACCAGGGGCCATGCTCTTCTTGACCTGCTGCTCACAGACAGGGATGCATTGGTGGGGAATGTAGTAGTGGATGGGCAACAGTGACCACAAAGTGACTGAATTCAGGATCCTGAGGAAGGGATGGATGGAGAGCAGCAGAGTCAGGACCTTGGACTTCAGAAAAACAGACTTTGACTCGATCAGGGAACTCATGTGCAGGATCCCGTGGGAAGCCAGTCTGAGGGGGAGAGGAGTTCTGGAAAGCTGGCTATACTTTAAAGAAGCCTTACTGTGAGTACAGGAACAAATCATCCTGATGCACAAGAAGACTAGCAAGTTTGGCAGAAGACCAGCTTGGCTTAGCAGGGAACTCTTCACTAAACTAAATCACAAAAAGGAAGGTTATAAGAAGTGGAAACTTGGACAAACAACTAGGGAAGAGTATAAAAGCATTGCTTGGGCATGCAGGGATGAAATCAGGAAGGCCAAAGTGCAACTGGAGTTGCAGCTAGCAAGGGATGTGAAGGGTAACAAGAAGGGTTTCTACACATATGTCAGTAGCAAGAGGAGGGTCAGGGAAAGTGTGGGTCTCTTACTGAATGGCGGAGGCAACCTTGTGACAAAGGATGCAGAAAAGGCTGCAGTGCTCAATACCATTTTTGCCTCAGTCTTGACAGGCAAGGTCAGCTTCCAGACTACTGCACTCGGCAGCACAGTTTGGAGACAAGGTGAATAGTGAAAGGATAGGTTAGGGACTTTTTAGAAAAGCTGGACATGTACAAGTCATAGATTCACAGATTTATAGATGTTCGGTGCTGGAAGGGACCTCACAAGATCACCGGGTCCAGCTCCCCTCCACTTGGGCAGGGAAGACTGCTGGGGTCAGATGACCCCAGGAAGGTGTGCGTCAAGTCGTTTTTTACAGATCTCCAGGATGGATGATTGTACTACCTTTGAGGGGAGTCTGTTTCAGACCCTAGGTACTTGAATCATAAGGAAGTTTCTCCTTATGTCCAATCTGAAGCAATCTGCAAGCAGTTTGTGTCCATTGTTTCTTGTCTTCCCCTGGGGTGCCTTGGTGAACAGATGCTCCCCCAGGCCCTGATGTACTTATAGACCCTTATATACTTATAGGCTGCCACCAAGTCCACTCTAAGTCTTCTTTTCTCCAGGCTGAACAGTCCTGTGTCTTTCAGCCTCTCCTCATATGACCTGCCCTCCAGAGGTCTAATCCTGTGCATGGCCCTCCTTTGGACTCTCTCAAGCTTCTCTACATCCTTCCTGAAGTGTGGCACCCAGACCTGGATGCAGTACTCCAGCTGTGGTCTCACCAAGTTCAAGTAGAGCAGGAGGATGAAATCCTTAGACTTGCTTGAGATGCATCCATGCAACAGATGCATGCCAGTGCTTTATTTGCCTTGGCAGCTAGGGCATTGCATTGGTGGCTCATGTTCATTCTGTGGTCTATCACAACCCCCAGGTCTCTTTCAGTTGTGGTGCTGGCAAGTGTAGCACCGCTGACCCTGTAAGTGTGTTGCATATTATTTCTCTGCTGTTGGGGCACTTTACATTTTTCTGTGTAAACATCATCAGATTTTGATCTGCCCACCTTGCAAACCTGTCCAGGTCAGCCTGTATGCCCAGCTTGTCTTCAAGTGTGACCATGTTCCCCCATAATTTGGTGTCATCCACAAACTTTGCCAGTAAACTTTTAACACCTGAATCCAAATCACTAATGAACACGTTGAAAACCATTGGTCCAGCCATTGGAGTCAAGTCCATGGGATCACATGGGATGCACCTGAGGGTGCTGAGGGAGTTGGCTGATGTGAATGAAGACCCACTGGCCATCATCTTTGAAAATTCATGGCAGTCAGGAGAGGTCCTGGATGACTGGAAAAGGGTGAACATGGAAAAGGAGGGAATATTTAAGAAAGGGAAAAAGGAAGATCCAGGGAACTACATACCAATTGGCCTCATCTCAGTCCCTGTAAAAATCATGGAGCAAATCCTCAAGGAATCCATTTCTAAGCACTTGGAGAAGAAAAAGGTGATTAGGAACAGTCATTGTGGATTCTCCAGGGGCACATCATGCCTAACCACCCTGATTACTTTCGAAGATGAGATGACTGGCTCTGTGGATACGGGGAGACCAATGGATGTGTTGTACCTTGATTTTAGCAAGGCTTTTGATACATTCTACCACCACATTCTTGCAGGCAAGCTAAGGAAGTATGGTCTGGATGAATGGACTGTAAGCTGGGTAGAAAATTGGCTGGAACTTCAGGCTCAGAGGGTAGTAAACAATGGCTCAATCTCTAGTTCACAGCTGGTATCAAGTGGAGTGCCCCAGGGGTTGGTCCTGGGGTCAGTTTTGTTCAATGTCTTTATCAATGACCTGGAAGATATCAGAAAGTGCACCCTCAGCAAGTTTGGAGATGATACCAAGCTGTGGGAAATAGTAGATATGCTGGACAGTAGGGCTAGGATGCAGAGTGACCTAGACAAATTGGAGGACTGGGCCAAAAGGAATCGCATGAGCTTCAACAAGGACAAGTGCAAAGTCCTGCACTTAAGATAGAACAATCCCATGCACCAGTACAGGTGGGGTCTGACTGGCTGAGCAGCAGCTCTGCAGTAAAGGACCTTGGGGTTACAGTGGTTAGTAAGCTGAATATAAGCCAGAAGTGTGCACTTTTTGCCAAGAAGGCTAATGGCATACTGGGCTGCATCAGTATGTATGTTGCCAGTAGGTCCAGGGAAGTGACTATTCCCCTCTATTCAGCACTGGTGAGGCCACATCTGGAGTATGTGTTCAGTTTTGCCGGCCCCCCATGCCTCCCACTACAGAAAAGATGTGAACAAATTGGAGAGAGTCCAGCAGAGGGTGACAAAAATGGTGAGAGGGCTGAGGAACATGACTTATGAGAACGGGCTGAGGGAATTGGGCTTATTTAGTCTAGAGAAGAGGAGACTGAGAGAGGTTTCAACTCCCTGAAGGGGTTGTTCAAAGGAGGATAGAGCTAGACTGTTCTCAGTGGTGGCAGATGACAGAACAAAGAGCAGTGATCTCATGTTTCAGCAAGGGAAACTTAGGTTAGATATTAGGAAGAATTTTCTCATTAGGAGGGTAGTAAAACACTGGAACAGGTTACCCAGAGAAGTGGTGGAGTCTCCATCCTTGGAAGTTTTCAAGACCTAGCTACACAAAGCTTTGGCTGGGATGATCTAGTTAGGACTGGTCCTACTTCGAGCCAGGACTAGATGACCTTCTGAGGTCCCTTCTAACCCTAATTTTCTATGATTTTATGACTGTGCATGTGTGTATAGGGGTGGATTGTTGGGAGGGACAGTGTGGGTTGGGGGGGACTGGTGGTTGGGGGGACTGTGGATGGGAGGGACTGTGGGGGTGGGAGGACTGTTCGGGGGGTGGGTCTCTCATTTGCCTCCCCCCCAGCATGTTGCACAGTTCCCCTCTCCCCTCCCCCTGCAGCAGAAGCAGCAGCAGGAGCAGCCATTGGGGTGCTCATGGCCTGCTGCTGCCTGAGACATGGGGGCTGCACATGGTGCATGGCATTAGTTCAGCCCACTGAGGCATGCCCTCAGGCAGAACTGGGCCAGCTCTTGCTGTTCCCCCAGGTTCCTGGTACCGAATGCAGGGGTCATGCACCCTTGGACTGGGCTGGATCTTGCTTCTATGTGCCCTGCGTGCTGCCAGGCTGGGCTGGCTCCATGGAGGCAGAACCTGGCCCAGTACGAAGGTGCGTGGTCCCTGTGTGCAGTGCCAGGAGCCTGGGTGACAGCAAGAGCTGGCCTGGTTCTGGCCAAGTGTGCGTCTCAGTGGACCAGGCTGTTGCATCCCTATGATGCTTTAATGGGTCTTATACCAGGCAAGGAGACTAAGACACAGTTGTCCTAAACTAAAAGCAAGTTTTTTGAACCCTACGAGATACAATACTAATTAAAATTGAAGCAACATTAGCAGTTAAAAGTTTGAGGTTTGTAGCTAGTCACAGCAGATGCTCACCACCCCGTAATGTTATGAATGCAACTTCACTTGTTGATCAGCCTGTGAAGTCTTGTCTGGGGGACTCCTGGCTCCCATGTCTGATGTCAAGCCAGAATCTTGGATTGGTGATGGATCTCTTCAGGGTTTTGTCAGGAGTGTTCTGAGGAGGGGTTCCATTTCTTGTTCTCATATAACATTGTTACTGCATTATCATTAATGCATTAGCATAAGCTATTGCCTACTATGTATATTAATGGGCCTATTTCTGCTTGCCATATATGATTATTTGTAATTGGAATTTTCCAGTAGCTGATACCTTTTTTTCTTAGGTAGGGATTAGTTTTGCTATTGATAATTTCCCTTTTCTCCCAAGTCAAATTCTGTATTTTGGTTGGCCCAATTCCTGTTTTGACTTTGGTCATCCGACCAGGGTATTTCCAGACTTCTTCTTTTCTTTGCCTAGGATGGGACCTGGCCAGGGTGACTTGTCTGTCAAGCTTCTGCTAGGTTGCAGCTAGTTGCAGCTAAGAATAAGCATGCAGCACATACATACATCGGTCTCTTGCCAAGTGCCGGTACTATTAAGTTGGGCCCAGAAGCCATCATCTTTGAAAACTCAGCTCCTGTGTTTCGAGCAGCAGTGAGCTATAAACACCCCAATGGTGGCTGTTGCTGGCTGTTGCTGCTACAGGGAGGGCTGTGTGCTGTGTGGGGATGGGTGGGGAACCCACCCCTCCTGAGCAGTCTCCTTCACCCCCACACAGTCCCCCAACACCAAGTCTCCCCATCCCCATGTCCCTACTTACCTGGGACAGAGCCTGGGTCTGAGCCACTGCTGCCCCACTTCTGTTTGCTCCAGGGTGCTGGAGCAGTATGGGCATGTGGCTGGCATAGAGATGCTCTGGCTGCATGGTACAGCATCCTTCTGGAGGACCCAGCCTCCAGCTGCCTCTGGGCATGCTCCAAGTGTGTGCCCTGTGCTGCTTTTTCTCAGGGTGTTTTTTTCTTATACTGGGATTTCCCAGTATCAAAATTAGAGTCCACACTGCAAATATGCAGTGCAGGGAACACTTTTTCATTCCCAGCATGCCTCTTGTAGCATATCAAACTGCTTTGATATGTCACAACAGGCACGCACTCTCTTGTCTGGACATGGCCTAGGAGGCTTATCAATAACTGTATCTGACTCAAGTCCTCATGAACTACTGAATACCATCTTTTTGGTGGCTTAACCATGAATAGTACACTTCTGCTAACTGGTAGTTAAGGTTTTCCCCCGTGTTTAACCCTCTTTATTTTCTAAGTTAATTTCCCAAAGATACCAGGATTACTACCCTGGAACAGATGTTTTATACTGCCATTCCAATGTTCATTCTAGACAGATTGCGTACAATTTATTAATAACCTGCCAGCTGCTAGGGCACTTTCCAGAGCAAAAAATATTTCATGATTGCTCACATCAGGGAGCCAGGGAGAACCAGTCATTTACCTTTGCTTTTCATACCTTTGTGTGAACAGCAGCAAGTCTGGAATATGGGTGTCAGGAGAAGAGGGAGGCAGCCTACTATTTTCTATATCTTCAGTAATGCACTACATCAAGCCCCAAAGGTATTCAGGGAAATAACTCATCGACAAATAACTCAACAACATCAGGATTCATTTTTATTCTGTGTCGTGTAAGCTTTGTGGTATAAAATGTGTCTTGGGAAGAACTTATTCTGTGTCTAAAGTGCCAGATGACCCACATTCATTATGTGGAAGCAGTCAGCTACCTTAACTTCATAGATGCTAGGGTTGGAAGGAACCTCAACAGATCATCGAGTCTGACCCCCTACTTAGGCAGGAAAGAGTGCTGGGGTCATATGACCCCAGCCAGATGCCTATTCAGCCTGCTTTTAAAGACCTCCCAGGTAGGGGAGAGCACCACCTCCCTTGGAAGCCCATTCCAGATTTTGGTCACCCTTACCTTCCACCCAACCTGTATGAACAAGAAACAACCAACTATCATGTGAATTACCTAAGCACATTGTTTAACTGTCCTGACATAAGATAATTGATATTAAAGGCAAGCCTAGCTCCTGTCCACTATTTCCAACAGGATTCCCAGTTCCAGTCTTCCCTAAGTATTGCCCAGTTGCTGCAAAAAGAACACGGGTCAAACTCTGAGTAGCATAGCTAGTCCCATTTGAGAAAGCATCATGTCTTCCTGTGGTTGCCTCTTTTGCTGCTTAAGGATTCACAGTAATCAGTCAATCCTCGTGCCAGCCCAGGCACTCCAGGTAATTAGGCATGGTAAGGTGCCAGTTGGGGCAGTCTATTATCACAATGCACCAACTCTTTTATCTTTCCCATTGTTAAGTGCCTCAGATGTTGATCTGCACAACAGAAAAACCTTTAATCAGAGTCTGGTAGAGGATGATATGCTGTACCTTGTATTAAAATTACAAAGCTCAGAATTTATTTATGCAGTGGTTGTTATTTCCTGAGGGCTGATATAATTGTGCTACAGAGTGAGAGCTGAGTTTTTCTTAACTGCCTTATATACTGTACTGAATGATCTTATATGAAGGCAAAATTAAAGCAGTCCATCATTAAGAACAGTATTGCTCCTTGGCACTAATAGGCCCTCTCATGCTATCTCAGTAGACCAGGTCTGGGAGATATAAATGACCACAGAGACTGAATCTCTTTTCCTTCCAAAAAATGAGGACCTTAGCAAAGCCAGAATGAAGAAGGCTGGTGATAGTACTGGGTGAAGTTTTCATGCCCCAATGACCAGGCTGCCTTAGGGCTAGATAAAGGGATTTCAGTTTCCCTAATCATGAATTTCCAGCAACACAGCAGTAAATATTAATGTGTTAAGGCCGGCTTTCTTCCTAGAGCTGGAAGAAGAGCACATAAGCACAGCACTTCCTGAGAACATCTCTCTGAGGGTGTTATGTAATACAGAGCAGTTAAGGTATCGTCCTACGGCTTCAGAGGCTTGAATTCGAACATAGCTCTGGACTTGTGCAAAAGGCTGTTTCCCCTTCTTGCCTATTGACCCAGCTGTAATTCCCCCCATTCAGGACAGGAAGTCAAAAATGTTCAGGTATGATGCCATGTACATCACTTCATTGGATGCCATTGGCTACAGAAACTGTTGTACCATAAACACATTAGCCCATGGGCTGGTAGGCTCAGGAAAACTTTCCACTGATATTTGGGAAGAGTGCTAAGTAAATCAGCTTACCTATAAATCAGTCTCGTGGGAGGTTAGATTTAGGATTTAGGGGTTGTAGCCACACAACACCCCAAGTTATAGACACATAGGGACCTGAAGGGCCATCTGGTTCAAAACTGTGCTGTAACAAGGGGCCCCTGCTTACCTGCACCTCACATTTTGTGCATTTCTTTTTCCTTCTAAGTACTGGCAGAGATCTAGAAAACTCATTGCATGGGTGTGGAAAAGCTCGGAGCAAGCCAGAAAGCTGAAGTGGCTTTCTGTAGCAGAAACCTACAAACTACATCTACATATCAATTGAGTTAAGTGTCACTAAAGAAAACAAAAGAACTAAAATATCCACTTGGAAACAAAGCCTGTAAGAAACAAGAAAAGCCAAGGTATATCGAAAACATGACAGTAAGTATATGCTGGTGAACACATTCCACCTTTGATTAAGACCTTTTTCCCAAAGCAAGCTTTCCACATCTGCCTAAAGTTTATGGTAAATCAGTCTACTGCATTTAACCTAACTCACTTATTGTCCCCAGAAGCCTTTCATCCTCACTACCTCACATTGCATTTTTATATATTTCTCATAGTACATTTTTTATATTTCATCTGTCTTATCTTTGGCCTGATATTCTGTATTTTATGTTTTATACCTTTTAACCTTTAACAAATGTATTCTTTAGAGTAAGTCATACCTTGTATTACTAAAATTATTATTATAAGAATGCACTGGAATTGTAATCACTGGAATTGTATTGATGCATTGGCCTGGTCCCCCTGGGTGAATGTGAGTATGTATGAATCAGTAGATATTGAAGACAAAGCAAGAACCTCTGGCTGTTAAATGACAATAGACTAGCCAGAAGAATTATTACAAAACTCAACTCTACAAGCCATTTTAGGCTAATCAAGCCAAGGAACTGAGCACTCACCCTGTTGACTATTCCTGCAATCCTTAACAATACCATTGTTAAATTAACCAAAATCACAAACTTACTCCCAAAACTGCAGGTACCAGCAGGCAGACACCCCTGTGATTAACAGCTGTCATGCAGTACTCAAGACCCAGGTGGGACAGCAACCTCCAGACTGGACAGCCAAAATCATGCTGGGGGATCACACAATTCTGCCAGAGAGGGATAAAAGGCAGTGAAGCGTGATCCTCAGAGGCTCCATCTCATCCAGCATGTGACCTACCGAGACAGAAGGACAAGCAAGCAACACCCTTCTGGAGAAGACATCACCCTGAAGGAAGCTGACCATCGACAGCAGACTTCAGGGCCTTGGATAGGTAGATATACTGACGCTAGTGCTCTCACAATCACTACAGCAGCTACTCTACACTATAATACATGGGTTTAAATGACATGGGTTTGAATGAGTAAGCGCATGTGTGTGTGTATATGTATGTGTGCCAAGGTGACCAGTACCCCTCATAACTCAAAGTTCGTACTTATGATTTTATTGGTAACTTCACATCTCATACAATAAATTAGAATTTATTATGATCCTGTGAATTGCACTGACCTACCGCTGCCCGGTGGGCAGGTGGCGGAGTTGGGAGAAGTGGTTATGGGGCGCAAAGGTGAATTTTGCGGGGCTATAGCCCCCCAAGGCCCCTCCCCGTGTTGCTGCCTGCCTGCAGAGGTGCAGCGTGGCACCCTTGGCCCAGCCTCTCCCACTCAGCCAGCCTGGCCCCAGCCCTACCCCACAGTCCCATTAAGGGAAGGGCCCTGCTCCTGGCTGCAGGAAAACAAATGTGAAAGCTGAGGTTTTAAACTGGGCACCATTTTTGTCTCCCTACTGGGAGAGAGAAACATGCCAAGTTTAAAAACCTGCTTTTGCTTCCTTGCTGATGAGAATCCCGGGGCTCCAAGTTGGTAGGGGTTCCTGGGTTTGTGCCCAGCTGGCCTGTGCATTAATGTGCCTATGCCCAGGATGCATGGCACTCCTCAGCCCCAGCCTCACCCCCAGGCCCAGAGCAGAGATAGAGAGAGCCCAGATGCCCTGGCTCCTAGCCATGCCCTTGCTTGCTAGCCCTCTTGTGGCAAGTCAGAGCTATGCAGGGAAGAAACAGTATTAAACCTTCCTTAAAATGCAACTGCTCATAGGGTGTACTTGGTAGCTATGTTGGTCTGAGACAAGAAGACATACAAAAAAGTAGAACACTTGGTTCCATAATGATACCTTTTATTAGACTGTTGCACAAACGGCAGTTCGTTCCCTGGAGGCGCACAGAGATCACAGACACACAGACATCAGTCGGCACTTAAGGGTCTACTTGCTTGCAAGCAAAGGTCAGAGCAGAGCTAGATGCTCAAATTAACTCTGACCCTTGATTCTGTTTGCAAACGGCATTTTTCTTCTCAAATCTCCTGGGCACGTGT
>NW_017728914.1:412995-416282 GCF_001723895.1 Crocodylus porosus | reverse complement strand
TCATCAACAGTTCATTCCCCAAGGCTATGCAGTTTCTGTAATCAGCATGAGAAAGACTAAGGAGGATGAAAGAAGAACCTTGGGCAGTGTTCTTTTCTTATCAAGAGCAAGATGCAAGCTGTGTAATTCTAACAAGACTAATGGGGAAATTGCAACAAAATTGTCCTTTTCTGCAAGCTTTCAGGATGGAAGTTCAACCACTTATAGCAGATTCTAACTTTAACATCACTTAACATTCCACAGATTTAATATGATCTAAGTGAAACACGTAACTTCACCCTTAATTCTTCCTAAAGTGTAGCACATTACACTTCTCTGTGTTAAACTTCATCCTGTTGTTATTAGCCCAGATCTCCAAATTGTCAAGGTCCCTTGAAATCTCATACTGTCATCTGGGGTTATTAGTGTCATCATTGCTGTCCTTGTCAGATGTTATTAATGTGTGAGTGACGGGCTGGGTTGTAGTGATTTAGCCCAGGGGTTTTGGAAGGGTAAAAGATGATTGGAGGGCTTGGAATTCTCTTTCCTCACCAGTCAGGCCTCCATGTCCCCTGATTGGCCCCTTGGGTCACCTGGAGGGGGGTAAAAGGGGCAGCTCAGTTGAGTCAGGAGAGACCAGTGGGGGACCACAAGGAGGGAGTTTCAAAGAGCTGGCAAGAGCTGGGCCAGTGGGGCAGGAGCAGTTGCCCCAGAAGAATCTGAAGGAGTGGAGCCTGCAAGCAACAGTTGGACCCTCAGCAGAGCAGTGTGAGGCCGGCAGGAGAGGGTCCCCGCTGGGCTCCAGGATCCCCTATGAGAGGCTGTGGGCAGCAGAAGAGGTTCCCCCGCTCCAGGAATGATTTGAGGAGTGACTTGAGAGGTTCCCAGCTCTGCTTCCAGCTACTCCAATCAGAGGCCAGGAAACTCAAGGTGGGGCCGGGGCTCTGGGAAGGTCAAGATCCCTAGTAAGTTAGAGCACTACCAGTACTGGTGGCTGTGTGGTAGAGTTTCTGCCTACTTTGTGAGCAAGTCTGAGTTCAAGTCTTAGCTGGGATGACTTAAGGTGAGTGAAGTGACATGGCACTCCTTGTTACCATGGAAAAGGGGTTGTTGTATGTCCCCTTTCCAGGTACCTAAGTCCTATATTTCTTATTTTTTGATGCTTTGTATTTCTTGCCTTTTATATTTCACCCACCAGTATTGTTTGTTCTGACGTTTGTGTTATATATTTTGTTAACTCTGTCTTTTGTCAACTGGATGAATATGTCTATGATTGTAAATGTCTAACCTTTACTGAATCCTGCCTCCTCGGGTCATTGTAGTGTCCCCTATACCCCCTGGTTTATACCTGTTATGTTCCCACTACTGTTCTCTCATTAAAAGGTATGTGGTTAAGTCCCCATTGGTGATTTGGCTCTGCTCTATATGAGGAGGAGGGTCTCTATACCTCCCACAGTGCTTGTGCACCTACTCTGATCCCTTTAATTGGAGAGGGGGTACATCTTGGAGTACAGCCCAGGTTACAGATGTGTTGTCAGTGTTGTAATCTAAGGAACTGTGGTGTTGACAGGTCACAGCTGGGAGATGTCAACAACAATGTTGTCTTAAAGAATGACCACAGGCTTGGTTTGGTGGCAAAGATTCAGCCAGGTTCATTGTCTACAATCACAGCTGTAACACATTTTGGCCAAACAAGCACATCAGATCAGGAGTTAAGGCATTTGTACCTTTGACAATATAGTTGGCACACCACCACGCTGGCTGTCTCAGGCTACTACAAAATTTCCCTTCTTTCCAATTCTCTTTTTATACAATAATAAAAACATTATGTATTGCATTCCGTCTGTATCTTTAAAGTTTCAAACTGTCCTGTACTCTGAACTTGTTTCACATTCTGCTCCAGCCTTATCATCTGGTACTGGACTATTCTATCTAATATCATCATCTTCTCCTCCTCCCATCTCTTGGTAGGAATGTGCATCTGGCTCACATGCCAAATGTGTTTATATGAGGAGTTCATGCATCAGTCAGGTTTGCTGGTGAGGCCTACTCTAGCCAATGCTTTAGCAAAGCCTTTGTGTGAGTAACATATACTGATCAATGCCCCTGCGAGGCCTACACCACCTATCCTCCAGTCTATTTGAAATCCTTTCCAGGTCCATCTCATCTGCAGACTTGAACAGGAAGCTGTCTATTCCAACACCCAAATTAGTAATAAACACTTTGAAAAGCACCAACCCAAGACAGATCCCTGCAGAACCTTTGAAACTTCCTGACATTTTGACACTGTTCTATTTATAATTACTCTTTGCTTGTAGTTATTCAACTACAGATATATTCACCTAATAATATTTTTATCTAGCCCACATTTCTCCAAATTACCTATGAGAATGCCTTATGCCACTATAGCAGAAGCCTCATAAATCCAATGTATGCTATGTCCATCATATCCTTTCATCCACCCAGCTAATTACTCTATCAAAGTGGTAGATCAAGTTGGTTTGGCATAATTTGCTTATAAGAAATCCATGTTCATTGTTAGTGAACACCCTTTTCTCCTCTAGATGTTTATAAATTCACTTTATAATTTGCTCCAATTACTTCCCCTGTATTGAAGTTAGGCTGACTAGTCTATAATTCCTGGATCCTCCTTTTCCCTTTTTTAAAATATAGGCAGTATGTTATCCCTTTTTCAGTTCTCTAGAACCTCATCCATCTCCCATGACTCCCATCTCTCCTGGCTGCAATATTCCTTTACCTACTTCTTCCAGCTCCCTGGGAAGAATTTCATCAGCATCTGGCAACTTAAATTCATTCAAATTAATCAGAAGTTCTCTGGTATTCTTTTCAGTTATCAGGATCCTCAGTCTTTCCCCTTCTTTGTCTATATTATTTGTGCAATCCATCTGCTTGAGCTTTATATATATAAGTTATAGGTCCACTGCTTAATAGTCAGAGTGAGCAATTAACAGAAAACACAAGGAAGGCAGAACTGTTCAATGGCTACTTTGCCTTGGTCTTCACTAAATAAATCTGGCGGCAGTCTATTCCAAACCTTGGGGGCTCGGACACTAAAGAAACTCTTCCTTATGTTTAGCCTGAATTGGTCGTGGAGGAGTTTGTGACCATTTTGTTGCACAAAGGCGGTTCGTTTCTCTGGAGGCCACAAAAATCACAGACACACACTCATTAGATGGCACAAAAGGTGTATTTGCAAATAGGGTCAGAGCAGAGTCAAGAACTCAGAATATCAGCAGTGGATTGACCAATAAACATAAGATTTACCATGCGTTTGATATAAAAAAAAT
>NW_017728914.1:267637-270368 GCF_001723895.1 Crocodylus porosus | reverse complement strand
GAGTCGGCGAGGCGGCGGCCAAGGCCGACCTCATGGTGTTCAGCCCCGGCTGCCCGCCCGCCGCCGGCAGCGCGGAGAAGAGGACGGGAGGCGGCGCCGGCCCGGAGGGAAGCGCCATGGTGAGATGTCTTTATTCGCCTCTTCCCTTGCACGGCTCCCGGATTGTCGTTCCCTTCTCCCGCGGCGCCTCATGAGGAGCGGCTTTTCCCGCCTTTTCTTTTCTTGCTTTCCCCAGGTTGCATGGCCGCACCTCAGCCCTTCCCAGCTGCCTGCCCGCCACAGACGGCACAGAGGCAGCTAAGGGGTGCATGTTGACTCTGGTCTCGCTGCTCAGGCGGGTGTCACAGCCTCTCCTGTTTTCTCTTGCATTAAGAATTTGGATGACAGTGCTGTCCAGTATCAGAGGTTAAGAATTATTCTTTTCCTACCTCAAATCCTATGTTGCATATACCCAGCGTTGCTTCTTCCTGGGAGCTCTAGTGGTTTCTTCCCAGCCGGGTCATTGCCTATTGGAATGAAACCTTCATGCTATGTAATTTTGATCAGAGCAGTCACTATTTTGTGAAGCCATTTTCTGCGATGATGAGCAGGAAGTAAAGTGCCAAATGGTCATGACAATATTTGCAGCTAGACATTTAAGGGTATTTGAACTTAGTGGTAGATAGTCTGAAGCGTAAGAGATGGGAAGAGGACTCTAATGCATTTTAAATATAACATAAAACAGGACTCTTTTGTTTAGTTTTCTGCTGCCTGGTTTGTTTATTGGAAGGTTGAGTTGCTCCCTTTCCAGGGTGTTTCTTCTTCCCATCATTGTACATGTTGTAGGAAGGTGTTTTTCTTTATACTGTTGGTGACATCATCCACCAGTACTCACTGGTAAATGGGCATGTGGTCTTTTTGTGGTCCTAATTTAGTAAAGCCTTACCTATAAATATTGGTGCAATTGATATGATCAATGTCCTTGAAGGTTCAAAAGAAGTAGTAGCCCACTGAGGCCTTTTGGAATGGGAAGACCTTGCTGCTTTTTTTTTTTTTTTAAGGTAAACTTGAGATCTTATTGTATCATGTCCACATATGCTAGTATTTTTAGGATATGGCCCCCCCACCTGCTCCCCAGACCTGTTAGTGCCCCTTGCTCCCCACCCCCAGCCCCCCAGCCTTACTGGTGTCCCTTGCCAACCACCCACAGCCCCTGCTCCCTCAGCCTTGATGGAGGGGACCTCAAGCTGCCAGGGCTATGAACCAGACCACAGCCCCCTGCCCCCGTTCCTTCCTGCTGTGGGCTCAGGTGGGGCAACTCCCCACTGCCATGTGTACTCCCAGGGGGCTAGAGGGACCCCCACCCCCCAGATCTGTATCTAGGGCAGGCACAGGCTGAGGCTGCTGCCCAGGGTTGGGCTTGGGGCCTCAATGCACAGCTGCAGGGCCCCAGCTGGGAGCAGGATGCGGCTGTGGGTGGCTTGGAGGAGGAGGGATAGGCCCGGCACCCCACTGCTGCATGCACTCCTGGGGGAGAAGGGGGGACCTGTGCCCCCCAGATCTGTACCTGGGGCAGACACAGGCTGCAGACTCCAGCTCCTGCCCCGCTTCCCTCCCCTGGGGCTTCTGGAGCCCACAGCGAGAGTGACCTAGCATGGCTGGGGACAGCAGGGCCATGCAGGGATTCCTCAATGCTTCTCACCCCCTGCTGCCCCAGCAATGTGCCCCCTGCTTGTGCCAGTGCTTTGACGGGCACAGCCCTGCTGTTCTCAGCCATGTCATGTCACAGGAAGCAGGGCAGCAGAGAACAGCGGGCCTCCTGCTCACTGCTGTTCCCTGCCACCTTGCTCCCTACCCCCATGACCTGGGAGAGGAGTCATGCGAAAAAGCTCCTCACCGCCACTCACTGCCCCCCACCCCCCAGTGCCCTGGCAATGCACCTCCAGTGTGCAGGACTGCAGTAAGGGCAACAGCATGGGGCTGTTCTCTTCAAAGCACTGGCATAAGCAGGGGGAATGTTGCTGGGGTGGGGGGGTGGGAGTAAGAAGCAGCAAGGAGGTTTTTTGCTCAGCTCCTCCACTGTTCTCAGCCATGCCAGGTTGCAGGTTGGGGGCGGGGAGGGTAGCAGGGTGGCAGGGAAAAGTGGTGGCTGGGAATGGTGGCAAGGAGCCATGGCCCCACTGTGCCCTGCTGCCCTGCTTTCCTCCCTCAAGACCCGGCATGGCTGGGAACAGCGGGGCCGCTCAGGGATCTCCTAGAGGCTGCTCATCCTGCACTACCCCAGTGATGCACTTCCTGCACACTGGGCTGCACTGAAGGAAGTGGATGGCAGGTGCAGGAGGTACATCACCGGGGGTGGGGGATGAGGAGATCCCTGCACCGCTGCACTGTTCCCAGTCACTCCAGATCATGATGGCAGGGCTACAGAGGCCCCGTGGAAAGGAAGCAGGGTGGGAGCTCGAGCTTGCAGCCTGCCCCATGGACAAATCGGGGGGCAAGGGTCCCCCCTTCCCCTGAGTGAAAGATATGGAGTGCCCAGCTGGGTGCATGTGGACCAGCAATGGTACTATGGGCCTTAAGGGAAGCCATGCATGGAGTCGCCAAGCCTGGTCAGGCCAATAGCGCTGCTGACAGTCCACATGCTGCCAGCTGGGCACACATGGTTCACCAACACCCCCCCACTCCCTCAGCCCCCAGACAGCTCCTTGCAGCCAGCTTCCCCCACAGCCAGCTCAGCCCCCAGCCCTGCCTG
>NW_017728914.1:260890-267537 GCF_001723895.1 Crocodylus porosus | reverse complement strand
AGCCCCCTGCAAGCCCCACTTACCTAACCTTACAGGCTTCAGAAAGAAAGTGAGTCAGAGGTAAGCCTTCGGACTAACAGGCTCAGGCTCCTCCCTTCTCCCTCTCCCTCCCCCTCCAGGCAGAGCTGGGGGTTTCCTGCCCTTTTTGCAATCAGCTCCTGCAGGCTGGAACTCTACTCACCTGCACAGCTCTTTGCAAAAGGGGGAAATCCATGGGTTCATGGGCAACTGGTGCCTCCTGACTCTGGGGAGACACCAGCAGCTTATTGTCAATGGTGGGGGATGGGGAGTCCCTCAGCAAGCCAGTTGCCAATGGGGGGTCCCCCTGGAGCTCCCCCAGTGGCCAAGTGCCAATGGGGAAGGACCCTAGAAGTGCCGACAGCAAAACCAGAAGTGCCACTGGCAAAACTGGAAGTGCTGCTGGTGCTTCTCAGTGGGTGGCATTGGCCCATGCTCCCCACTCCCTGGCCAGCGAGGGTCAATCTCAGTGGAGGGCACATGCCCATGTGCCCCTGTGTCCCCTACACATAGCCTGTGTGTGGGTTTCTCTGCTAAAAGAGAAAATCTGCATTTTCTCTGATACAAATGGGAAATCCATGGTTTTCTCCATTTTTCCATGGGAAATGGAAAACCTGGAACCCTGCTGATGAGATAGTTCAAGTACACTTTGGCCCATAGCTCTTTTCTTAAGAGCAGGCTAGTGAAAATTGTGATCAACTGCAAGACTTTTCAATCAGCATTTTCTTATTCCCTCCCTCCCCTTTTCCCATTCCAGTGCTGCATTTTCATTAATGTCTGGCATTGCAAAAGAGTATTGCAATGTGGATTCTTCAACTACCTTGATATAAACACACTTGATACTTAGCTCCTAACATTGAGCTGTGTAACACAGGCAAACCAATACACTGAATATTCCTTGCCTGGAACTTGTGGCTGGACTAGACATATTGCTTAATAATATGGTTAATGATAGGTCATCATCATCATCATCATCATCACCATCATCATTACTAGCGGCAATCAGTTTGTCTTGGCTTCCAGATGTTGGCATCCCTTTGAGTCATAAATGATGTGGTAGCTTGAACTGAAGTTTTGGGTGGACTGCAGAAAGTATTGGGTGAAATTCTTGGGCTGTGTTGCACGTGACCAGATGATTGATAACAACAACTTCTTTAGACTAGGAGAGTACACCGCCTCTTCATTTCAGAATCTCCACCCAACATTTGACATTATGACGTTATGGGAATTTTGCTTTAAATACATGAATGTTTTGGGTGGGCTGCAGAAAGTATTGGGTGAAATTCTTGGGCTGTGTTGCACGTGACCAGATGATTGATAACAACAACTTTTTTAGACTAGGAGAGTACACTGCCTCTTCATTTCAGAATCTCCACCCAATATTAGACGTTATGACATTATGGGAATTTTGCTTTAAATACATGAATGTTTAATTATTTTGCATCACTTTAAGCTTTGTACTTCTGGCCCATTAAAGACTGTAAGAAATTAACTATCAGAGTTTGGGAGGGAGCTACATGTATTAACTGTAACCTGTGAAAGAAAACATTTATAGTACCTTTGATTTTCTTGTTTCTTCCATCAAAAGGCAGTTACTGAACATTGACAGAGATGCCAAAATTTAGGTTCAGAATACAAAATACGAAGATTTTTTTTGTGCTATGTTATCTAGAAAATATATCACCACAAGTGACAGAATTACAGTTAAGAATTTATTTGCATAGGTAATAATAGCAGTGACAAATAGTGAGAAAGAAGCAATGGAAGAAATATAAAACCTCTTATTTCCTTTTGAGATATGTAACAACTTGACATGATGGAACCAGAGGTCTGATGAAAACTGATCTGTAGGTATAAACCTGGACATTGTAGGGAATGACATGCTGAATGAATGGACGCCGTGGAAAGTGTGGGAGAGGAGGTTCTTATGAAAAAGTGGACCGAATCTCTGGAAGATTTTAAAAAGATTTCATAGACATTAGGGCTGGAAGGGACTTCGGAAGATCATTGAGTCCAGCCTCCTGCCCAAAGGGCAGGAAATCAGCTGGGGTCATAGGATTCCAGCAAGATAAGCATCCAATTTGCTCTTGAAGGTGTTCAGAGTAGGTGCTTGAACAACCTCCGATGGCAGACTGTTCCAGACCTTGGGGGCTCGGACAGTAAAGAAATTCTTCATTATGTCCAGCCTGAAACGGTCTTGCAGGAGTTTGTGACCGTTCGACCTCGTCATCCCTTGGGGCGCTCTGGTGAACAGACGTTCCCCCAGATCCTGGTGGTCACCCCTGATAAACTTATAGGTGGCCATTAGATCACCCCTGAGCCTGAGCTTTTCCAGGCTAAAGAGTCCCATGGCTCTCAGCCTGTCATCGTAAGATCTGTTTTCCTGACCTCTGATCATGCGCGTGGCTCTCCTCTGGACTCTCTCAAGCTTCTCCACATCCTTTTTGAATTGTGGAGCCCAAAACTGGACGCAGTACTCCAGCTGCAGCCTCACCAAGGCCGAGTACAAGGGGAGAATGACGTCCCGGGATTTGCTTGAGAAACATCTATGGATGCAAGCCAGTGTTTTGGTCGCTTTAGTAGCCGCAGCATCGCATTGCAGGCTCATGTTCATCTTGTGGTCAATGATGACCCCCAAGTCTCTTTCTTCTGTAGTGCTATCCAACGTAGCACTGCCGAGCCTATAAGGATGCTGCAGGTTTTTCTTCCCAAGGTGGAGAACCTTGCATTTTTCGGTGTTAAACAGCATGAGGTTCTTGTCTGCCCATTTGCTGAGCCTGTCCAGGTCAGCCTGGATCACCCGCCTTTCACCTGGCATGGATGCTTTGCCCCAAAGTTTGGTGTCATTGGTGAACTTGGCCAGTCCGCTCTTGACTCCAATGTCCACATGTCATTAATGAAGATGTGGAACAATATGGGTCCAAGGACAGAGCCTTGAGGGACCCCACTCTTCACAGGACACCATGATGAGTGACTGCCATCAATTACAACCCTCTGGGTCTGACCATGGGGCCAATTTCCCAGCCAGCGGATCATAGTGGATTGCCAGCTCTTTGAGTACCCTGGGGTGTAGATTGGTGTCCAGCTGCTCAAGGTGTTCCTTCATGAGATCGGCATTAATGGAGGGCAAGGGATTTCCCTCATCTGGACCTTCCTGTTCCCTAGTGGGCATGGGCGTTCCATGGGACTGATGAAAGACTGACGCAAAGTACCCATTTAATAGGTTGGCTTTTTCCTGGGTGTCAGTTGTCAGTTGTTTCATCTGGTTCAGCAGGGGTCCAGTGTTGCCCTTCGTTTTCCTCCAGCTCCCCACGTATCTGAAAAAGGACTTTTTATTGTCTTTGATACTCGAAGCTAGTTGGAGTTCAGTTGCAGCCTTGGCTTTCCTGGTTCACTCCCTGCAGGACTGGATCAGTGCAGAATATTTCTTCTTGGAGGTAAATCCCATCCTCCATCCCTTGTAGGTCTTTCTTTTTAGCCTCAGGAGATCTGCTGGATCACTGGAGAGCCAGGGTGGCTGCTGTGCCCTCTTGCTGCCTTTCCTCCAAGATGGAATAGACTTAGCTTGTGCATTGAGGATTGCTCCCTTGAGGAGCAACCACTCTTTGTGAACTCCCCTCCCCCTGGGGTCATGGTCCCTTAGGGCCTGACTGACAAGCCTCCTGAACTTGTCAAAGTTGGCCTTCCTGAAGTCAAGGACTTCAGTGTTGCTGACTGACTTGCCAGCTTTATGGCAGATGGTGAAGGTGATCAGCTCATGGTCTCTGTCACCCAGCTTCCCATCGATCACTAGGTCACCGATTAGGTCATCCCCAGTTGCCAGTACCAGGTCGAGCAGCGCTTTACCTCTCATTGGCCGGTAGACTTCTTGAGTCAGGTAGAGGTCATCCATGCACGATAGGAAGCTTTGTAACTGCTCGGATTTTGCTGAGTGATCCTCCCATGAGATGTCTGGGTAGTTGAAGTCATCCATGACAACCATGGTCCTGGAGCCTGTGGCGTCAGCCAGTTCCCGGGTGAACTCCTGGTCAAGCTCTTGACTTTGGATGGGAGGTCTGTAGCAGACTCCCACCGTTGTGTCCCCTGTGCCGTGTTCCCCATGGATTTTAACCCAGAGGGTCTCCAGTCATCCAGCCTGGTCACCAATAGCAGTTTGCAGGGATGTGTAGCTTTCCTTAACATAGAGAGGTACACCTCCCCCCTTTTATCTACTTGATCTGTCCTATACAGGGTATATCCATCTATACCCGTGGTCCAGTCATGGTGGAATCCCACTAGGTCTCTGTTATCCCTATGATGTTGTAATTATTTGTGTTAAGCAGGAAGGCGAGGTCCTCCTGCTTATTGCCCAAGCTCCTGGCATTTGTGTACAGGCAGGCAAGTGTCCCCTTGGGGGGCTCATGCCTTGCCCACAGATTGTTCCAGGGCTGGGGCAGGGGTGGGCTCCCTTAAGTGCCTTGGCCTGCTGGCTTTTGCAAGGGTTGTTCATCAGGCCAGCAGTGGCAGTAGTCTCCCCATCCCCTGGTGGGCTTAGTTTAAAGCCCGGTGGAGCAGGTCAGCCAGTCTGGCTGAGAAGAGCCTCCTCCCCAGCGGAGAGCATCTCTTCCCAGCAGCTCGCTGCCTCTCTCACCAAAGAGCGGGCTATGGTCATGGAAGCCAAAGCCTTCCCGATGACACCAGCGCTGCAGTCTTTGGCTAACTACCTGGATCCTCCTCTCCCTACTGAGCCCATACCCTGAGACTGGGAGGATCAAAGAAAACACCACCTGTACCCCCAGGCCCTTCAGCCCCACTCTCAAATCCCTGTAGCGCCTTATGACCTGGCTGGGAGCACTACGAGTTGTGTCATTGGTGCTCATGTGGATAAGAAACATGGCATAGTGGTCTGTGGGCTGGAGGAGCCTAGAAGTCTCTTTGGGTCTGCCTCTGGAAAAGAAAAAGGTGGAGCCACTCAGTGTGCCTGCAGATGACAGTTATTTGTGCAGTAGAGGAGGTCAGCAGTGCTGGGTTGTCCCTACTTGAATCAAGAGGACTGAGGTCAGGAAAGGGTGTAAAGGAAGGAATTCTCTTACTCATGGTGGGAAGGAAGGTGAGCTCTCCTGAGGTGGTCTGAAGGAATGGACTCCAGGTCATTCTGTGCCCAGGCACTGCGTGTGAAGGGGAAGGTGGAGGGTGAAGGATGGAAATCCCTGTGTTAAGTTCTATACCACAGCCCCCAGCACAGGGTTGTAAGTGGTATGTAGATACTATTCTGGACCTCTGGACAGGGTTTCATTTCATTCAGAAAGTGCAGAACCATTCTGGAAGATGGCCCCAGCTGCCCTCCTTGGGGGATGAGGGGACAGAGGAACCAGCAGGTACCCAGATAAGCCTTACTCAGTGTCATACAGATAATTTCTTTTCCTCTGTAGGACAGGTGCAGTTTGGTGTCTGCACTGCTCTTTTGTCTCAGCAATAGTGTATGTTATATCCCCTGTACTGAACATGTGTAGGGGTGTGCAGTTGTCACCTGGGTAGTTCTCTGTCTCTTGGAGGGGATATTATGTGAGGAGAAGGTCCCAGCAGGGCATATGTTCTTTCCCCATTTTCGTGCCTGTTGTTGCCATAGGGAATTCAGCCCCTGCTTTGTACAGACCCCGCTGAGCTCCCTGTACCCTCTTGGCCTGCTCCTCCTGCATTCTTGGCATGAAGGAGGAGCTGGTTCTGAATAACCAGTACCTGAAAATGATTGTTTAGTATACTTGTTACATGGCAAAGAGCCCAAACGCCAGAAAAAAGAGTGATGGAGACATTTTGTGATCATAGCCAATCAAATTCCTCTGTCTCAGAATTGGATCTTCCCATCTCACCCAGGACACATTCTAGTTCAGAGCTTCCTTTGGATGTGGGTGGATCAGACATGATAGTGAGGACTTAAGAAGCCTTCCATAACAGCTGAGAAAGAGGCGGTTTTTATCAGTGTCTCCAAATCACCGTGTTTACTCCGTAATCTGACATATAACAGCCATGGTGCAGGGATGAAAGGCTGTGGAGCTGTAAATGAGGCAAAGTGGTGGACAGGCAGGTGTAGGAACACTCATAAGGAAGTGCTGCATAGCAAGGGAAAGTGGTTGCAAGGAGCTAAAAGCAAGAACAGGGTGGGAAGTGAGGAAGCGCCTTGTTGGATTCTTCCAGATCTCATGGCATGCAAAATTCTACTGACCTTAGAAAGAGATGGCTAGGGCTAGTCAAGGAGTCCTTATGAGGCAGACAACTGTGTTGTTATTTGAAATGATAGCATCTGTTAACTGTACAGTAGCCTGATAATACTGTGTAGTAGTGCATCACAGCACAAACAATGCTAATATGCTACTGAGCAGTATTATTAGGCTATTGGGCAGTACTGTCACTAAAAAGGCATTTGGCAGTGCTACTGCACAGTAACTCTGGTTACTGCATATTTAATTTAGTACTTTTATACAAGTACTATATTAAATGTGTAGTAATCACTGCGCATCAACACAGACAAGTGCAAGATGATGCACCTTGGGAGGAACAACCGGCACCATACCTACAGGTTGGGGAACTCCCCTCTTATCAGCACAGAGGCGGAAAGGGATCTGGGGGTCATCATTGACTCCAAGATGAAC
>NW_017728914.1:248627-260476 GCF_001723895.1 Crocodylus porosus | reverse complement strand
TTAAGAGGAGGTTAGATGAACATCTTGCTGGGGTCATTTGACCCCAGTATTCTTTCCTGCCATGGCAGGGGTCGGACTAGATGATCTGCTCAGGTCCCTTCCGACCCTACAAACTATGAAACTATGAAACTATGTGTAGTTGCGCCCATAAGAGTAACAGAGAGGACAACTGTTATTACAGAGATGCCGACGATGGGAACTAAAACGACAGCGGGAACAGCACAGATGAAGGTAGATTTTGAATAGGGTTTGAAATCACTTTTCTGTTCATATTTTCTGAAGTATAAGGATTCCTTACATAACAATAATCATTTTTGGCGTGCATGGTTGGTTTTACTTTAGGCAGAAGGCAGGGTAGATGTGCACATTATGGCTTCAGAAGGAACGAGTTTGAAGTCTCATTCCAAACTTGCGTTGATGTTAACTTAGCTGTGAGGAGTTGGTCATTCAGGCTGGTGAGTACAAGGTAGCTGGACATAATGTTAGTAGTCACTTCTTTGTGTGAGGCAGGCTACAGAAACTGGCTCAGCATAACCATAGTAATTCTATGAACTCTTGGACTCTTGCAGATTTTAACCTTTGATGTTTACATTGTGGAAGGTAGTGCTATACTGAGAGGTCACATGCCTGCTCCCAGTGGACTGGTGTAGGGATGCATTTGCTTATTGAGACAGGCAATGCCCAGCATTAGGGGGTTTATATTGCTTCCAGTTGCAACGCTTGCATAGTATACAAAGCCACCAGACCATATTGTCAGTATTCTGTTGAGATAAATGTTGCCACTATGCAAGGCAGCAAGTAAATGGTGCAAAAATTATTTTTAAGTTAATTCCGAACACAGGAGGAAATACATTTTCTCAATAGAATTATGCATTTTTGCTAAACAATTTTAATTTTAAATCTAGTAGGAGGCTTTAAAACTCCATAAATTTATTTAAACAGGGTAGTATTAAAAGAAGCTTACTCAACATGCAAAGCTACAGCTCAGTTGGGTAGTCATTTTTGCACTTTACCAGTCATTTTTCATCATTGAATGAAGCTTGTTTAGAAATTCAATCTGATTCTGTTTTATTTTATTTCTTGTTTTTAAGACTATCCTCCCCAAGGAGCCAACACAGTCACTGAACTTAATTCAGAAAAATAGACACAATGAATGCATACGCATGCACAGGTTAAACCCAACAATATCAGTCATACTGTGATTGAAGAAAGTCAACAATTTAGCACCACTGATTAATTTTAGTCCACTTTTTGTAAGAGATGCAATATTCCTCCTCCATCTTGTGGGTGTGGGATGGCCCTTAAGTTCTCAGTCTATTGATGACACGTGAATGTGAACACTGGTAACTTCTTCACTGCTAATCATTTTGGGCATAGTTTGCATAGTTTCAAAAGTTTTTTCTGGCCCTGTTGTGACCTTGATAATGAGAACATTTAGAGAAAATGTATTTGTAATAGACACTTTTGAGTGACATATTTGCATGTTTCATACTGAATTAACTAGCTTGTTTTCTGTTTTCATAGATGTATAGGGTTAGAAGGGGCTTTAGTAGATCATCGAGTCTGACCCCCTGCCCTGGGCAGAAAAGAGTGCTGGGGTCAGGTGACCCCAGTTAAGTGCCTGTCCAGGATCCTCTTAAAGATCTCCGAGGTAGGGGAGAGCACCACCTCCCTTGGAAGCCCATTCCAGATTCTGGTAACCCTTCCATAAAGAAGTTCTTCCTGATGTCTAATCTAAATCTGCTCTCTGTCAGTTTGTGGCTGTTGTTTCTAGTAACTCCAAGGGGTGCCCTGGTAAACAGAGCATCTCCTATTCCTTGCCCCCCCCTCCCTCCCCCGACAAATTTGTAGATGGCTTTCTCTTGTTTTGTTTCACAGGCATGTATACATGCTTGACAGAAAAGGCAACAGTGGCATTAAACTAGTTTCATATTTTAGCATGACTAGCACCTGTGTTTAAAAATGCAAGATAAGTACACATCTTAAGTCGTATAGTAAAATCATTGTGGTTCAGAGAGCAGAAAATCTAGTCAGTGTCTCACTGCAATAACTGTTTAGCACTGTTCTTTTAGCTCTGCAGAGATGCTTTAGGGCAGCAGGTGGACATGTTAACTGGAAGATATAAATAGAGAGGAAGACTGTCTTCACAGCTAGAATCTGTAATCCAGAGCTGACTTTAGTGCTTTGCTGTAGTGAGTCTCCAAGATGCTTCCAGCTAGGTTGCCTAAGCTGTCCTGGAAAGTTCAGGAACTGAGTTGATTTTTGGCAAATCCCTCCAGGGATCCAGGACTAGCTGGTCTACAAATGGCCTCCAGCAGAGATCTCCTGGCCTCCAAATGCTGCAAGCACTGTTTTCATATGTATGCTACAATGGGCATTTGCTGTTGAATGGCTGTATGGATGGGGAGTTGTTCTGGGAGTCTGAGAGCTGATGCCCTATTAACCAGGAGGGTGTGATGGCAAATACTTTGAAAGTTTTTAGGACAGGTGGGGAAATACAGGCTGGTCACTCTCTAGCATAATTACATGAAGATGGTTCCAGGTTCAACTTCCATAATTGCACCTTGCTCTTTCTCTTTGATAGAGGGGAACCCATTATGTTCAGGAATGACAAGCAGGGCCCAGTGGATTTTGGATAGATGTGGAGGACTCCAGTTATGATAGCAGTTCACTTAGCCTAGTGCTGGGGGCAGCCGCTAGATCATGAGCAGCAGCCAAATCACTCAAGAATCCAGGATGCCCTGGATGCTGGCAGCCCCCTCATTTGGGGTCTCAGTGTGGTGAATGGTGCAGAGGCCAAGGATGCCACCCCTGAGAGAGTTCATGTGTGGGAGGCTCAGTGTGAATGTAACCTGCTGGGGTCTTACCAAAAGAGAGGAAGTGAAGTCCATCTCCATTCACCCACCACAACTTGATCACAAAAATAAATTAGATCAAAAGGGAGACTCCAACACTAGATGGTTTGTGATCCTTTGAAAGAGTGATTCTCCCTGTTAGCATATTTCTTTGGGCTCCGCCTCCCCTACACCCCATTCATATGCCTACCACATTGTAAACCAAGTGGTAATGTCCCATTGTGAGATCAGTGATGTAACCTACAGCCTTCAATACTAAGGTGTACACAGGACTGTCAGTCCAAATATTAAATAGTAAGGACTAGGCATTTATTCTTTGAAGTCACCTTTCTGTGACTGGGTCTAGAGTGACAACCCGTCAGCAGCCCTTCCTGGGCTATTGTCTCTGCCTCCAGGTCCTCAGAAACAGTTTCCTAGGATGCCAGCCTCCCCACTGAGCCCCTGCTGAAAAACCTGCATTGATGGTGCCAGCTGAATATCAGTCCAGGTCTCTCTTAGACTGCTATCTGGTACCATGTACAACCTGTTCCATGGTCAAGCTGATGACTAGAAAATGGTATTTAGAGGTTTGCTTTTGGGAATTGGCTTGTAGGTAAAGTAGATATGCATTAGAATAATGGTCCAAGGGAACAGCAAGAGTCAATTGATTTCTAAAAACCTGTTTGTGACAAAGTTTCTTTCAAGGCCCAGTGTCTGAAACCAGCAGATAAACAGGCTGGGAAATTGAAGACATGAACACTGTTCCGTAACAGAGATAACGGACTATGCAGCATTGGTACCAGGTCACAGTGCCCAACTGCAGGGCCCTTGGGATTTCCAGTTTTGGTCGATGGACAATTAGGAGAAAACAGTAAAAGCCCAAATTAGAATGTGTGCATGTGATGGGTTTGTGAAACAAAGAAATATGCTGACAGGACTGAATGTGGACACTATGATGATCACAGGGAAACCAATCAATGATGCCCAGAGACGAAGAGTCACCAGAGGGGGAGAAAGAATACCAAAGGAGGGATTTCAGAACAGCAAAGGGTCTCCAAGTGGTGAACCTGAGGCCACAATGGAGAGAGGGCACACCTCCACCCTGCCTCACCCACCCCACTGGGGGTGGGGGATGGGCCTCGGCCTTTGATTTACAGGCTGCTGACATCTGATATTGAAGAATCTCAGGATGCAGCTCACGTAGTGGCCAGACATAACTTCCCTCTCTGAACCCTGGGACTGGTAAATATAGGATTGTTTGTATTATTCTTGTCTGCTACCACTGTGTATCAATAAAATTAATCTGTTATCAAATGGAGAGATTATGGCCAGTCTGAGAGTTTGGGTCTGCCTGGAACAAGGCATCTGGGTCATAAATCCAGTGCCAACAGGGTTGTCAGTGACTAAACTGGCACCCCCCACATAGGTTAGCCTGGGTGAGAAGGGTGTGTGAACACCGAGCAGGATTAAAAACAAGACTTGTCAAAGGGCAGATGAGCTCCTTGCTGTTGCGTCCTATGACCAGTGAACCCTTGACCTGCGAACCTGGGTCGGCACGACCGGCTGGACACGGGTGGGGTAAGGTAGTCGGACAGGTGGGAAAACGAGCGGAGTCAGGAGGTTTTAAGGCTTATGGTTATACAAAAAGTTTATTTTTACTTACACTACAGGAGATTGCAGCGTAGGAAGGAAGTTGTGGTTGTGCGGTGTAGAAAGAAGTTGAGCTATTCAGTTCAGCATGCGGATATTTTCGTTGCACAGATTACAAACTGCGTGGTGCAGATTTTAAGCAAAGCATACAGGTAACTTTGATCTGAAGATTTTCGTGAGCTCTTGACGAGAATGAACGAGCCGGCAGAATGAATACACCTGAAAACTTTTACCATCGGCGGGGAGAGGTCAGCGACTGGCCAAATCGCTGACTATGTCTCCTGGGCGTGCGTGGAGGTCTCCACCGAAGGCGGAAATCTTTTCAAAGTTATAGTTTATAGGGTAGCCTATTACAACACGCCAGGCCTGAATAATTACAGGACTGCCAATCATGACTGTGAACAGACTCTGTGTGTTCTTAGGTTTCATGTGAGATTGACTGCGCATGTGTTTTACATTTAAGCTGTGGGGGGTGGTTTGGATACGGAACTATAATGATGAAATATGTTATGTTAGCCTTTTGACCTTTTTGCCATCGGCATCTGAAACCAAAGATTTTTCTTTTGACACTTGCGACCCAATGGCCATACATACTTGGAGAGGAGATGGGCATCACCAGGTCACTCTGCCCAAAAATCACCAATGATGTAAAGCAAGTCAACTAATCGCATACTAGATCTGGAGGCCTGGATCTACAATAAATTCATCTTTCATTGGCATTAGCAGGATGAAGTCAAAAAGCATCCTACTGTTGAGCTGACCTCCTCTGCTAAATGCACCCAGGTAGAGAGGCCAACAATGCTACTAGGTCAAGAATCAAACTCACCAAACAAGAAATCACAAACAGAACTTGGAATGTGAGAACACTGCATACAACACGTGAACTTGGAAAACTTGCTGTTGAGGTGAGCTGTTACAAATGGAATCTCCTTGGGCTTGTAGACATAGGAGACACATGGAGGGGGGTGGCATGTGCCCCCTGAAAGTGCTGGTGCCCCCCCCAAGAGTGAGTGCTTTAGTTGGTAGGTGGGCATGGAGAGTGGTAGTGCTCCCCCTGAAATTGGGTGGAAGTGCCGGTGGCAAGTGGCCACTGGGGAACCCCCTTCACTCAGTAGCTGGCTGGCCATCACCCACACTTGCAGAGGTTCAGTGGAAAAAATTCAAGAGAGCTCCTAACAGAAGACAGACGCAAGTTTTGGCACAGAGGAGAGGAGAATGGTCATGAGAGGGGAATTGGATTTCTGGTACATAAAGACTTAGTCAAATGTAACTTAGTGTGCAAGCCAATTACAAGACAAATCCTTTCTATCCAAATGTCTGCCTCACCAGACAACTTCACTTTCATCCACAGTCTGTTGGCCAAAATCTGGAACCAACTTCCCAGGGAAGTGGTCCTCACCCCTACCTTGGGCAAATTCAAGAGGAGGTTGGATGATCACCTGTCTGGGGTCTTGCGAACCCTGCATACATTCCTGCCTGTGGCAGGGGGTCAGGCTAGATGATCTGTTCAGGTCCCTCCTGACCCTAGCTACTATGAAACTATGATTTACAAAACATTAAAGGTGGATTCACTCAAGTGATCAAAGAAACAGTAGAGCTAAGAAAAATAACCATGGATGAACTACAAAATCATGGACGTGTGACGCACAATGAGCACTAAAAGCTAAACATTTTGATTCAGACTCCAGCAGTCTCATTACAGAGAAGTAAACAGGAAAAGAAAATGAAATAAGAAAGGTGAAAGAAAACTAGATTGTAAACAGGTGTGAAGAAATTCAATGCAGTTTTGAGAACAACATCAAGAAAGTATTTGATAGCCTGAAGAAAATAACAAACACACCAAGCAAGAACAATGACACTAAAATAAAAAAAAATGAAAACTTCTTACAGAAAACAATATAATACACAAGAGATGGGCAGAGTATGTAAAGGAACTCTACAGTCACAGCATTCAAATGGGGCCCAAAGTACTTGACCAACTAGAGAAAAGAGGACCTGAAACAACTGAAGAGGGCAACCCAGACATCTCAAGAGAAGAAGAAGAAGCCAGTGGAAGCCTAAAGAATTGGAAAGCACCTGGGAACTCATACCTGTAGAACTCTTGAGAACAGGTGAAAACATAAGAAGTATGCTTTACAAAATTTGAAACATGATATGGAAGGAGAAAACTTGGCAAACTCAGTGGATGACATCAGTCTTCATTCCGCTTCCTAAAAAGGGGCATCTCCACCAAAGCAAAACTACTGCACTATCAGTTCCATTAGCTATCCAAACAAAGTACTTCTAAGAATAATACTGAACAGACTCAAGCCTCAAGTAGAGCCCATGCTGGCAGAAGAAAAAGCTCCGTTCAGAGTGGGGAGAAGTACCACAGAGCAATTCTTCAGCATCCAAGTACTGTGTGAAAAGTACCATGATCACCAAAAAGAACTTCAGTATAACTTCATAGACTTCAAGAAAGCTTTTGATGGGGTGTGGCACAAAGCACTTTGGCTCACAATAAAGCAGCCTAACATCAACAGATCCCTGATAATTAGGGCTGTGCAAAATTTCACCGGCTGTTTCATTTCAACACTGATTTGACTAGTTTTGAGCTTGAAACAGTGAAATCAAAATGAAACAGAGGGCTTCAAAACAGCCTCAAAATGAAACAAGGGTAGTCAAAACATTTTGAAAGTTTTGAAACATTTTGAGTTTCAAGGCAGCAGCTCAACCAGTTGGTGGAAGGCAGGGGAGAGCCAGGGCTGCACTCCCAGTGGCTCTGTGCAGCCCCATGTAGCTCAGCCCAGCAGGGAGCACAGCCCTGGCTCTCCCCACCTCCAGCCACCAGGCTGTGCTCCCTGGGCTGGTGGAGCCAATTGCAGTGCAGTGCTGGCTCTGCCTACCTCCTGAAGCTGGGCTGTGCTCCCATTGGCTCCACCAGACCCATGGAGCTCAGCCCAGTGGTGGGAGGCAGTTAGAACCAGGGCTGTGCTCTGCCTCCTGCCACTGGGCTGAGTTCCACGGGGCTGGGAGCTGCTGGGTGTTGAGCCTAGTGGAGGGAAGGGGAGCACAGCCACAAGGCTGCGTCTGTTCTCCTTCCACCAGGCTGCAAGCTGCTGAGAACCCAGCCTGATGGAGGCAGGTGCAGCACAGCCCTGGGCTGTGCCCCGCCCACCTCTACCTGGCTGCAAGCTGCTGGGAACCCAGCCTGAGGCAGGGTTCCCAGCAGCTTGAAGCCCAGTGGAGGCAGACAGGGCACATCCTGGGGGCTTTGCTGCACCCGCCTGCACTGGGCTGGGTTCCCAGCGGCTTGAAGTCCAGTTGAAGTGGGGAGGGGTGCAGTGCAACCCCTGGGATGTGCCTCATCCACCTCCACTGGGCTGGGTTCCCAGCGGCTTGAAGCCTGATGGAGGTGGGCAGGGCATAGTGCAGGAGCTGTGCTTCGCCTCCACCTTTATTGGTTTCCAGCTGGTTGCAGTGCCATGGAACTGAGCCCAGTGAGGGGTAATGGAGCACAGCACCACTGTGCTCAGCCTCCCTCCACCAGCTCAGCTCCCAGGGAGGCAGCAGCAGCAGCCTCCTGCCTGCACCCCCAAAAGGGCTGCGGGGCTCTGCTGGACTCCTCCCTGGGGTGCTGTGTCTAATCTGCCTGTTGGTAGGAGGAGGCTGCTCCTTCTCCAGTTTCATGCTGCCATATTATAGCTTGGGCAAAACATCAAAACAGTTTCAAAACTTCAAAACTGTTTTGATTAAATGAAATGGAACAATGCTTTCAAAATGAAACTAAACTCGAAATGAAAGACTGTTTCTCACCATACCTTTTCAACTTCTTCCTTCAGCAAATAATGTCAGACACCTTAGAGAATTTCACAGGAACTTGTCAGCTGGGAGGTGGAAGATCAACAACTTGTGCTTTGCTGATGATATTGAACTGATAGCAGGGACATCTGAACAGCTTCAAGAATTTACAGAAATGCTAGGCAAAACTGCAAAGAGCTATGAAAAGGAAATAAGGACTGAGAAAAGCAAATTGGTGACAACCTCCAAGATCACCAAGGGCAATGTTGATGGGAAGATCAGCAATGAAAAACTAGAAAAAACAACAAATGTTAGGTATCTAGGAACCACCATCATAGAAGACTTAACATCTGAACAGGAATTCAAGACAAGAATAGCCATTGTCATGAGCCAACTAACAAAGCTAAAGCAAATCTGGACAAGCAGTGATATTACACTGAAGGTAAGGTTACTTCTGTGGCATGCTATGGTCATCTCTATAATGCTTTATGGATGTGAGGCATGAGAACCCAAAAAAACTTAGAGAACAGAATTAAGGCATTTGAAATGTCCTGCTTTAGTAGACTGCTGTGCGTCTCGTATCAAATTTGCCTGTGAAGCAGCAAATCAGTTAAGAAATTGGAATCTATGAACTGTTGTTGGAGGTTGTGAGACAAAGGCAGCTGCAAGGGTTTGGACACATCACAACCTTGCCAACACCACAATGGAGGGCATAGGGAAGGGAAAGAGAAAAAGAGGCAAACCCAAGAATAGCTGAGGAACCAATATTAAGGACTAGATGGGGCTTCAACTAACAGAGTGCACAAAGCTAGCTAAACACAGGGCAGAGTGCAAGAAGGTTGTTACAGCACCTAAGGTGCTCCAACAATCTCAGCGGCCTAGGGACTGACCAGACCTGACTGGATGGTGCTGGCAACAGAGGTGTTCTGAGTGTACCAGAGGATATTCCTGGTCAACATCACTCATACTGGAGATCTTCTCAACTGTCCCAGGCAGAAGTGAGTGGTTCCCTCGGTGCTGGCCCAGCACTTGGAGCTGCCTATGCTGCATACTTCTTGCTGCTTACTCTAGAAGGTCAAGGCTTCCCTGCCTCACACTGCCCTTGCCTACCTTGACCAGGTCCTGCTCAAGTGCAGTCCCTGCCCCCCTGGTATCCCTCAGCCCTATGGAGCTAGTTGTGGGGCTGCTTCCTTGGCCCTGTCCTCACGTCCCACCCTGACAACAAGTGACAGTACACCCTAGGTGAGGGCCAGGGTACACAGTGGACAAGTGTGCATTTCATCTTTATCCCACAAGCCACTAGGGACCTCAGCCAGTGGCTCCTACATGGAGCCATCACCACAGGCATGTATCTAGTGTGCTTTATGGACACTCCCACCACCTTACCATTTTGCCAACAGAGAGAGACCCTGGGATATGCTTATCTCAAGTGTGCCAGGTTGCAGCCCCTTTTCCCCTTCTGCCAGAACCTTTTGCTGAGGTTCTGACTGTACTTCTTCCTGCACATTTTTTGTTATGCACTTCCTGTCTGTCTCCACATCAAGCCCTGGGACCTCCTAGTCAGCCTCCTCCTGGCTTTGGCCAAGCTGGCTATCAATAAGACTAGGAAGAAAGCTCTAGCCAACGGGAACTTAGGCAAGTGTAGGACTATTTTTCTGTCACTCCTTTGCTTACATCTCTGGGCAGCATCCACAGGGTCTATCAAATCAGTCAGGGCACAGTGGGTGTGCTCTGCTTGGTGTCCCCTTCTGAATCCCTTGTTATTAACTTATGACCTCACTCCTACTCCTGTTTTCTTTTTAGTTGTCTCAAGAAAGTTGATGTGTCCTGTAACAGGGAACCTTTACCCTGTTATGGAAAAGTGGAATGGGACCCTTAATAAAAGAGTTTTTATGAACCAGACAAAAGCAGCCAGCAAGGTTGTGGTTAATAAGCAACCTTGCAGATAGGTCAGCTGATAGGTTACCTGACCAAATGTGGGCAGGGCTTGAGCGGGATATAACCCTGGGACTGAGCCAAACCAGGGAGTCTAGCCCTGCAAGCCCCTGGATGAAGAATTCCCAGCCAGGAAGACTGTAGGAGGGTGCTGGGCTGACTACTGAGGTGCTCTAAAGACTGCCAACAGAATACGGGTGTCCTGGGAAGGAACACAAACGTGGGAAAGGGAAGTCTTGTTGCAAGACAGTGAGCTATTGTCATCATTAGCTACACCTGGAGCAGGTTAAGTTTGTTCAAGCCAGTGTGCTATTTCCCTTTTGAGTTTTGAATTGGTGGTTTGAGTTTGGGACTACTAGGAGTTGTTAGAGTACCAAATACTGACTGAGGCATGCAGGTATCCTGAGCCCACCAGGGAGTAGGAGCTCAGGACACAAGAGTGGGCTTTGGCACAGAAGCAGGCTTATTGCTCAGAATAGGGAAGAGACCAGGGCCAGAGGCTCAGCAGTGATAGAAGAGCAGAAACCAGGGCCAGGGGCCCAGAGTAAGAGACATAAGGGCTGGAAGCCCAGAGAGACTTACAGCTAAGGGCTAAGGCTGAGAAATCCAGACCTGAATCAGTGGCGCTGGGCTGGAGGCTTGCAGGTAAAGAAAAGGGTCAGAGGTTGAAAGGACTAGGGCCTCAAAAAGAGAGCAATTGTGCAGTGACATCTGTGAGGAATGGGCATGGAGTAAGGCAGTGATTCTCAACCTTTTTTGTACCAGGACCCATTTTTAAACATCAATGCCACTCCTGGCCTGGTAAATAGTTTAAGTAGAAAACAGTCCCCTGGTCTTGCTGGTGCCACTCACTCCCAACCCACTGTCCCTTGCCCTGGGTGGCAAGACTCATTCATGCCATTGCCACTGCTAGGACCTTTCACCAGCCATGCTGCCAGCAGCACAAGGAATAACAGATGGATGGGGGAGGGGGGCCATCTCCTTCTGCCACCAGCTGCTTGGCTGCTGGGCTATGGTTCTACCCCACTGCCATGGTCCAGCTGTTGCTGCCACACCTCTCAGGCTGCCTGCACTGCCCACCACTCTACCTCCCCTCTCAGGTAGAGCCACAGCCTGAGGGGAGAAGCAGCAGTGGCCAAATCATGGCAGCAGGTTAGAGCTGCAGCCCAGCATGAGTGGCTGGCAGTAGGAGGAGGTATGGGCAGGACAGCTCCCCCCACCCCACCTTCTCCCATGCATTACTCCTTACACTGTTGGTAGCACAGCTGGTGCAGGAGTCCTGGCAACAATAGGAACAAATCTTGCTGTCCGGCTCTGCCCTTCTGCACTGGGTTTTACCTTCTGGGCTGCAGAGGCAGCTTGTGCCTGTGCCAGTCCAGTCAGGCTGCAGCCCCATGCCCACTGTGGGTGCACAAATGTAGGGGGATGGATACATGTGCTTGTCCATACCTCCCAATATACTGTCTGGGGCCCCGCTATTCCCCCAGTGCATTGTCTATGCCCCCTTGCCCCATAGACTTACCTGTGGGGAGCTGCAGAAGCTGCCTTCCATGCTGCCTGACTGCCATGTGAATAAGTGCACGCATATGCACAAGTGGCACCCCCTGGCTGATTCCCCACCCCCTGCCGCTCCAGCCCCAAGCAGCCCAT
>NW_017728914.1:209995-248527 GCF_001723895.1 Crocodylus porosus | reverse complement strand
AAAATCATGGTTTCCCAAGATTTTATCCTTTGAAGGAGACTCCATTTTTAAAGTTGGCTCTAAACATCCTTTATTGTGATATGACCAATTATTACTATATATATTATAAACCTTATTTCTTTTTTACTGTGTTAATTGTGGACCTATGCGCAACATTTTTATAGATTCATGATCTGATTTATCACCATATTTGTACTTGATTATCTTAGTTCTAGGTGTAGAAATAATGCTTTTATAATGGTTGGCCCGTTTTATTATTATAGTTGCATTTCTGTTATTTTTGTTTAAATTTAGGTTATGGTTTATGTGTTATGTTGTTTTTGGAAGCATGGCTTCCAGCCAGAATCCTTAATAATAATAAACTGAACTGAACTGAAAGCAGATCCATTTTTTAAGTTTGTTCATGAACCTTTCATATACTCTTGCGACCCACTTTTGGCTCATGACCCACAGGTTGAGAAATGCATTTTCTTTTTCTGTCAGGGTGTGTTATTCACACTCAGAACCATGAAATCCCACACTTGCAGGGAAATCCAGGACCACAGCTTATCAGCTGTTCATAGATAGGCTAGCTGTAAGGTTGGTAAATATGACAGTTTCCCAATCAAACTGATCCTAATTTACCAGGAGGCTCTGCAAACTCTATTAAAAGAACTAGAGCTACAAGGTTTCATGGAGCTCAGTGCTACAGTGGATTCATTGCCTAGATCAGTGTCCAAAAGATTAATAAAACATCTTCTGAGATAAGATCCTCATTAATGTGAATGCTTATGCACAATTAGGTGTTGCATGTACATAAGTGTACATACTTATGCTATGTATAAGCAAGTAAAATCTACACGATTTTCTGCAGAGCCAGGAAAAATAAAACACCTTGCACTATTCCCTAGCCTTTACTCAATAATCCATTTCTGCTCATACTTACTATTACTTCAGCCACCCAAGTGATTTTAATCAGCAATTGTCTTTTTACATATTCACACATAGAAAACATTTGCTTTCTTTTCCTCTATCAAAATAAAATCAAACAAAAATTGTCTCCAAAATCAAAATATTTATTTCTGTGTGAGATTTATATAAAAAAACTGGAGATCTTGATTGCTAGAAACTGAACCTTATATTACAGGAAAGAGACATTTCCAGATTTCCAAGAAGTCTGGACATTCCAGTAGATCTAGAATGGCTCTTAGTAGCTTTCTTCCATGATTATAAATACTTTCATATCACAGCCTAATGAAAATATGTAGGACAAAGGGATTGAATGTTGGAGTAAGCCTGCCATCCTCTACACACAAAGTAAGACATATTTCTTGTTTTGAGCAATGATTTGCTTACCTATTTTTCTATTTACTGACCTCTACAGTATAGTATCCAAGGGTCACAACCATGAACTAATGGTAGAAGCATAGAAAAGACAAGTGAAAAAAGAAAAAAAAAATAGGTCCATTTTTGGAGAAAGAGAGGGTAGTGGAGCTTTCATAATGAAATGGTGAAGGTAGGAAGTCTTGCTGAACATTTGGGGAAAGGGCAAAGGAAGATTGTGTTGTCACCTTGCCTTAAGAACCGGTGGTAAAGTGTTTCTCTTCCCAAATGAAGGGCAAGCAAGCAGAATCAATATTGCCTTAAATCTTTCTCCAAATGAGAATATTTTTTATTTCTCCAAACAAGAGTACTTTAGTTCCTTAATAAATTAGTTTATTAAGTATTACAAAGTATCACCTACTCGTATGTATAGAGACGCAGTTTTAGCAAGCAATCAAGCAATTTATTTTTATATGTATATTACTAGTCCTATAAACAGAGATGTGGGTTTTCCAGAAACTTTTGAATTGGAAAATTTTCCAATGCCCTAAATAGAGCATGATCTGATTTAGCCTATATGTTTGATTTATATTCAGTAAACAAAACTAAAAAAGTACCCCCATGTTAATTTTATGTCCCAATAGCACAAGTATTTGAACTGAAATATTTGATTAGGAAAAAAATTAAATACAGCACACTTAATGTGGTTTAAATGATATTTTCAAACAAATTCAAAGCTTTATGTGGAAATAAATTATTTTTATTGGAATAGTAAAAATGTAAAGACAATACACAAATAGCATATATTTCCCTTGCATTGTTTATTTAAATTTAAGAAAAACCCCCACAAAGGCAGTGGAAACTGTTGACACACTAATTTTAGTACACCCAAAGAACTGTGCATGATGTGCTGTGGTTTTCCACTCATCTACTTCAACAGAGTTTAACTCTCTTCCACTGAGGTCATTGTGGCACCTTCAGTTTCACTGTCACTATCTGTAGAATCACTTGCACTACTTATTAGTTCCATTTCAGAATCAGATTGAGGAATACTTGAACCACATTCTCTTTCCCTAAAGAATGGTTTTACCAATGAATCTATGGGCAAGGGCAACTTATCATCACACTGCATCTTCTTCAGTAATTGTGCTTCTGACTGTTTCTCCAAAAGCAAGAGAGTATAAGACATGGAAACAAGCTTAGCTGTGCTTTCATTTGTTAGTCTGTTCCTGTTTTTGTCTCGATTGAGCTGAAAGCCTTCCAGTTCTGTTCACAAGAAGCTGCTGCTGGTGGAATGCTTGGGATCCTTGAGCAATCCTGGACAACAGTCGGGTATTAGAGTATCCCTTTCACAATGTGAGAGGAAACATATTCTGTGCTGCCTGCCAAATGATGCCAGTGGTTTTTCTTTTACATGGTACTCAGCAATGTCTGTTAACACAGTTATTTCATTGATGCTGGGGGCTGTAACATGTTGCCCTCTCCAGTGGCATCTTTTTGCTTGCTATCTGCAACCTTTGAGGGGTGCCCTTGAAGTCCCTTAATTTTTCTCATGTCCCACTTTTACTCTCCTGCCATGTCTTGATGGAAATTTTATACAGATGTTCTTGTAAGTGGGAGACTGCCTATTGTATTTTTATGTTGGGGTTCTCAGCAGCCATGGGCCTTGACCCCTGTCTTTCTCTAGCTAGACCTCCCAGTCTAAACCGACCAGATAGGGTTTGATTCCAAAGCTCTTGCTCTTTGATTTTGGGGCTTGTGGCCCTCCTTTTTGCCTCCAATATGGTGCCCCGACTCTCTGGTCTAGAGGCCCCATCCATTGGCCCCCACAGCCAGGGGGCCGCAAGTTCAAAGCTAGGCAGCAGTCTCAAACCCTAGCCCAAAAGCATACACCCAGTGCACCAGGCCACTGTGGCCTTTTATGACTGTGCCCAAGGTGCTAATGAAGTCTTCTCTACCCCTACAGCCTTGTCTACAAACCACCAGTTTATCAAGCAACCAAAGTTAGTTAGTTAGTGAGTTCTAACCATAACAAAAAAAAATAGAAATTGAAGAAGGCAGCAATGCCAGCTTATGTTTTGCTTTGTGGCTAGATGCTTCTGCTTCCCCACTGCCTGTGATGCTCCTCCCAGTGGCGCTGCCACCACTTCTCAGAGGATGAGCAGCAGTTCCCTTTTTACATCAGTTGGACCAGTAGCCAAGCCTTTCTGGGGAGCTCCCATGAACAACTTCGTTCCCCTTTGGCCGCTGCCCCCTACTGCTGCTAAGCCCAGGGTTTTTATAGTTCTGGTCTGCCCCTTCCAGTCACTTGATTCACTGGCTAGGCTCAGCTTTTAACCCCTTCCCTGCTAGCAGGTTATGCCCAGAAAGTTCCGGTCTTAAAGGACCGACCTGCCTTCTGGTAACAGGGATAGGGTTCCCTGTTACAGGGGCATTCTTAGCTACTTCCGTAATTGTATCAAGAGCAGTAAATAATTCATTTTCTGATAAATGTTGTCCCCTGTGTTGAGGATCCAAAAGGTTTGCTGCCAGATGAACTGGATGAGAGCAAAACTCAGATCTCTTAGTAAACATTTGTTTTACTAATACTACTTTTTTGGATAGAGATGAAGAAGGAAAAAGATCAATTAGATTTTAATTCAGTTTTCTGAATATCTCTGGAATATTTGAAAGGCTTTGTGTATCTCCTTCAAGTTTCATGATAGCCACTGAAATTGGTAGTAGCAAATTGAATGGTCCTGGAACTCAAACCTAGAACACAACCTTGTTGAGAATCTGCTTCCGAATGTTCATGGGAATAATCTGGGATACTGTGTTATCTGTTGAAGCACACTGCAAACAGTTCTTTGTGTGCAGCAAACGATGCAAACACTTTGTAGCCAAGCCCTACCTAGTTTCTCCTGGCAATAAAAGTACACTTTCCTTCCCTTGTTTCTCTTTCTGTAATTTCTTCAAAGTCTGATTAGCAGCATGATAATTGTTGAATGCCTTCACAATCGCTTTGTCAATATTGTCTTAATTGTATTCACACTTACTATATCCTTGGCCAGAAGATTCAACCCATGAGCAAGACAGCCAAATACTATTAAATGAGGATACATACTTTGCCTTTAATATTTACCATGTAGCTCTCATGTTTGTGACTGCTGGGCTTCAACTAGCTGCTCTCGGGTGACTCTGATCTCCTAGTGCTTGTCCCCACCCCTTCCGGGCTGGTTTGTCACTGGGGTAGTTCTTCCTCCTGCATCGCCAACCCCGTTCTCTCCTGCCACGTCTTGATGTTCCTCAGTTGGTGGGGCTAGTTAGCGGGTCCCTCGGTGGCCCAGGCTAGGCCTGACGGTTGCTCACAGGGCTCTGCCACCCCTACACCCCAGCCTCACACTGCCTTTGGTGCACCGCCTTGTAGTTATCTGTGGTCTTCCCCGCAGACCACGACCGCTGCTCTGTGTCCTGGAGCCAATGACGGGAGACTCTGCTTGCCCTGGCAATGCTACATGCCCTAACCCTGTCCCGTGAGGAACCTTCCCCACTGTTGCCTCTATCAAGGTTTCCCTACGATCCCCACCATGGGGCACACCTCTGGCCTCTGTCCCCCTAGTTTGGGGACTCTGGAACAATCACTGCAGCACCGCCAACCCACCACCTATTCCAAGTTCCCGGACCCTTAAAGGGGAGGGAGGACACTCCCCTCTATCTGCCACTTCCTGACCAGTTCCGATCCCTCGTTCAACATCCTAGGTCCTGGTGTTGATCCCCGCCCTGATTACCCTCCTTCAGGGTTGTCCCCAGCTCTTCACCTCTTGGCTCGGTGTCCTCCAAGCCCACCATCCCAGCACTCACTTCTGAATCCAGCGGCACCCCCAGGGTTGCTTCAGCTTTCCCTCACTCAGTCAGCCAGTCACTCCTTTGATGGTCAGCGGGGTCTTCATCGTGGTGTTTCTCTCCTCAGCCACCATTACCTCCTGCTTGCTGGATCCCCAGAGGCTTGCCTGTGGAGCCCACTCTGCTGCCAACATTGGCTGCAGTTTGGTCTCCGGGTTATCCTTCCCCTCCACAGCAGCGGCCGCCATTTTTAACTTTGCTGGCCAGTGTCTGATGCTGACGTCACTGCCCAGCCGCATCTGTACAAAGAGGTGGCTAACAAGCCGCGTGGGTTTCTCCCTCCACTCCACACGTGATCCATCCCGGGCTGCAGGTAAGTGCCCTGCATTACTTCGGCTCCCAGGACAATGTTACTTACATTATCAGTTACAAGGGCTTGTACCCTGGAGGGACCTGCACTTTCAATCTCTTCACTCAGTAATTTGGCTACATATTCACCTGTATGACGAGAAGATTTGGTAGCAATTGCTTTTAGGAATATTGTTTCAGGTGTTGCTAACATAATGTTCAATAAGGGATTTCCTTGTATATCAGTCCATCCATCTGACATCAGAGTCAGTGATTCTGCTCAACCAATCCTTTGAATAACCATTATTTGAACTCTGTCATACTCTCTAAGAGAGAATGTGATCAGCGATAATGTGACAGTAACTTATATGGGCGAATTAGTTTGTAATATTCCTTCCAGTATTAATTTTCAGTTATGGAAAGAGGTGTACCACTTGCAATATAGCTTGGGCTAAAATCTCATATGCTTTTTCTTGATCTTCTTTTGACATTTGGTCCACAAAGCTTGATAAAAAGCATTACTGTCTTGAACAGCTACTCATGGTGGATCACGTATCTGGTGATAGCGATCTTGAAAGCAAGAATCCTGCTTTTTCTTCCCCCAGACCTGTCAGCTCAACATCTTCATTTTCCATTTTTTTGAAAATCTGCTATTTCACTTGAGCTACCAAGTTCCTGCAACAAAAGAGGGGAAAATATATTTATTTTAGCCTATTCTAGTCTGACCTCATCCATCCATCAGAAGAAGGAGAAACGGCAGGGAGCTTGCTTCTCCCCTCCCTGCCAGAAAGAACACTGCTGCTCAACTTGCTGCTCAGTTGCCCTAGGACTGCAGAGCCAAAGGGAAGTATAATCTGGCCTCTGCCATTGGCCAAAGGACTAAGCGCACTCTGCTGGGTTGAAATAGTTAACTATTTATCTATTATGTAATTAAAAAAATATTATTAAGCCTATGCCACTTGGGGTGCTTAGTGCAAGCAGAAAAGCAGGATACAAATATTTTAAATAAATAAATAAATAATAGCCCAGAGTTGCATTAACAACTTTTAACATTATAATGTTTAAAAACAATATAAATGCAAGTCTATACTGTGTGTTGTTTAACATTAATTTGTTTACCTACATAGGATTGCTGAAGTAGACTTTTCTCAGATGATGTTGTTCAACCACTTTGTTGTATTAGCTTTCTGTATATGGCTTGTACTCTTTCAAGACAGTTTCTACACATTGTTAAATGTTTCTTCATTCTGGTTGCATTGTTAACATACTCCTGCCCACTGTATTTACATCTACCAACTTTCTTCCTTCCTTCAGTGGCTTGAACTTCACTATGATGATGCCACACACTATTTTTCTGATTAGGCATTATTATGACTAATTCAAACCAAAAGGACTAAAAACTAACAGATCTTATGCAAATACTTCTAACTTCTCCAACTCAAGAAAAGAAATGAGACACTGCTCTGTGTGTTTGCTGAACTGAAAGTGAAACAAAAATGAATCACAGTTTTAGTTTTGATTTTGCTTTCACTTGCAGTCTGAGATGAAATACAAATTTTAGCTTTGGTTTTGATTTGACCTGCATAGCCAATTAGGTGAATTTATAACTTGATTTTTGGTTTGGATTATTATGTTGAGTGTATTTACCCTCCTGTTTACAAATCAGTAAAACATATACAGGTGACCCTTACCATTCACAGGGGATATATTCCTATGATCCCTGCAAATGGCAAAATCTGTGAATAGGGCACTGCGTTCATGAATGCAATCTGTGTTCATGAACTCAGTGCCCACAGTGCCTGGGGGGTGGTGGGGGCAGGAGCAGGAGCGTGGTAGTGATGGCGGGAGCCCAGCAGTGGTGGGTGGGAACTGTTAGCAAAATTGAGTCAGTTGCCCATACACCGAAGGACAACTCGGCCTTGCATCGTGGGCACTAGCCGTGATAATATAAGTCAAGAGACATAAGAGTGCCAGTAGTAAATTTATTACTTCTGCAGAAGGGTGGTCTCCCTTCTTAAGGACCAAGAGCTACCCCGATGGGTTTTTAACTTCCGTATTTATATGTTCCTCTTATATATGGTTAGTTGCATGCGCAATAAAGTTATTGTTATATAACATGTTTTTCTGTTAGTTATGATTATCTCTCACGATTGAAGTCATCATAAAAGCGCCTTTCTTTTTCCAGTTGAATCAGCTTAGGCCCCAGAATAAATTTCTTCTGTATCAGCGCTTATGTTTCCTTACTTAAAATTATGCTCAGTATTACACATATATCTGAACTTACGAACTTATGAACTACTCATACTTAAACTTATAACCTACTCAATAAGCAAGCTAACCCATCATCTATATCAGAACCTGGCAGCAGCAGTGGGAGCCTGGCGGCAGCAAGCACAGAGCTCCCAAGGAGCTCTGTTAAGTGTTTAAAATATATTTAAAATGCAGGTTTGGCATTTGCGAATATTTGAAACTGTGAATGCTGAACCCACAAATACCGTGGGTTTTCTGTATGTACTCTATCACACACTTCTTAGGGATAATCACCTGGAAAATATTAAATACAACTTTGAAACTACCAAGCTTGCCTAATATTGTATTGGCATCCATTCATTGTTACTAATTAATTTTATGAAAAAATGAATTTTTAGAAATGGAAAATTTCCCATGGAAAAATAAAGCTGTGGCCACCGGGCTTTGAATAACTGCTCTCAAGCAATCTTTGCTCTGTGGATAGATGTCAACCACCTGTCGGGATCGTGTCTGTGCCGGAGTAGCTCTCTTCTTCCCATGTCACCAAGCCCGCTCTTACCTGCCACGACTTGCTGTTCCTCAGTAGGAGGGGTTGGTTGACGAGATACCCGGTGGCCCGGGATTCACCTGGCAGTCACTCATGGGGCTCTGCCACCCCTGCCTCATGCCACCTTCAGTGCATCACTTGTCTGTTGTTCTTGTTCCCCACTGTGGGGCAATGCCTCCTGGCCTGCCTTTAAGTGCCCGCGGCCCCTAGCCACTGTGACCGCTGTAAGGACCTTACTAGCTGCCCTCCTCACCTTTACCCCTTTCTTCAGGGGGGGACATATACAAAGAAAAAAGTAAACTTACAGAGACTTCTCTTCAGCCTTGGTCCCCGGGGTACACACCCCTAGCTCTCTGCCCCTTTGTCAGGGGTGACTAAATAAACAGAACAACAAAAATGCAAAACACCAGGTCCCTCCCTATCCTCTTATTAGCCTACCCCAAACACTCCCTGGGTTTCCTTCTGGTCCACCCCGGACCAATCACCTCCAGTGTTCATCTCTTCTGCCCATCTGGAACTGGCAGCGATGCCCGCCCCAACTGCACCCTCTCAGGGCTCTCTCGGGATCTTCCCTCCCTGGCACGGCTTTCTTCGTGCCCCATCATCCTGGCACCCCACCTGTGGGTCGCATCGCTCCCAGATGCTACTCTAGCCGTGCCTTCAGGTGCCGTGCCTGCAGTTCCCATGTTGTCTGGCGCGGGCTCCTGTCGGGAGGTTCGGCCTTGCTCTGCCTGTGTCCCTCCTGGCTTTCCTGGCTTTCCTGGCTCTGCAGGTCTTGTGGCGAAGGTTCGTCTTATCACCAACAGCAGCTGCAGTTCCTCGCCCATGCTATCCACCCCCTTTGCTGTTCTTATTGCTGCCAGCCGGTGTCTGACACTGACGTCATCAGCCGGCTGTAATTGAACAAAAAGGCAGCTAATGAGCAGCACGGGTTCCTCCTTCTGCCCTATGCACATCCCATCCCAAGCTGCCGGTAAGTGCCACTCATTACTTTGACTCCCGGGACAAAAGCACTGGAAAATTTTCTACCCCACGTCTCTGCCTATGAATACACTCCTCTGTCAGACACAATTAGGATCAGGAAGAAAAAGACTATTCTTCTGTCTTTTCAAGGTAGTGATATTTATAGTCCTTTAGTCACATGGTCACCAATTAGACATGTTTCTGTTTTTCATAAACATACCAATTTCTGTCCTCTCTCCCTCCTCAATACCAGGATCCTCCTGCTTCAGATATGGGTAGAATATACACCCATTACTAAGCCATTTTATCAGACTTTTTTGCAGAAAAACAAGTTACCTAATGGTATAACTTGTGCACAGGTGCTAACTCCATAAATGCATTCAAGTCAAGGCTAAGCCTTGTGGGCTTAATGGACAATTTGAGTCCTGTCAGGCATCAAGAGGCTGAACTGTCTCCACAGTGTTTACAAGCAGTGTTCATAAGCAGCATAATCTGTGCGCCATCTTTCAGGAAGATTCTAACGTTTTTTATATTATTTTTTCTCTTTATCATATCATGCTTTATGGGCCTTGTGCCCTGCAGTTTTCATTATTTATTCTAGTCCTGTGCTGGCCTTTTCAGGCTTTTGAGTATTATGTTGGTGGGTTAGGCTATTTTCTGTATTGTTCTCTCTAATGTTTCCCCAAGTCACCCTCTTTTTATCTCTCCCTGTAGCGTCCATCCTATCACTTGAGGAAGCCTTATTGATGACATTCTTAGCAAGGTCTACATGTCTATCATGTTCTTTATGCCATACCTAATTTTCAGGTTGGATTTCTCTATTTAGAATTTCTGATGTAAGAAACATTTTCTAATGGACTTCAGGGAATTTTTCGAAGCTATTTACTCTGGAATAAAATTGCATTAGGAAGCAGGGAGAGACGGAGGCACCAGTCCCTGGTGTTGACCCTGGAGGAATGGAAGGGCAAGCAAAAAAAGCAGCAGCTGTCCTGCTAGTCCAGTGACTGCTGTATCACAGGCAGCAGTCACTATCACTGCCTCATGTACAGTTGTTGTCCAGGGTGCTCAAGCATCCAGTGACATCTCTGAGTAAACTTATCATTTCACATAAATAAATTAATAAATAAACCCAACTCCCCCAAAATCTGAAAGCACAACAGAAACCAAAACAATAATATACGGTGGTAAGAAGGTAGAGAAAGAAGGAAATTTAAAAAGATAAAGGGAATATAATATAATTAAATATAATTAGATTAACAAGCAAAAATGAAAAGAAAAAAGGTTGGTGGCAAATTAATTAGTGTGGAGCTGCATAAATCAGCCAAGATAATATTAAGAGTTTTCCAACAATGGTATGTACAAAGTAAGAAAGGAATAAAGCTACAGTTTTTGGTCAGTATTCAATGAAAAGACCATTTAGAGAAGGCAGAAAAGAAGCAATGCAGTTGATAAGTAGCACTTTATATCCATCTTTAGTACTGATAACAGGGTTGTTTTGCACAAGTGGGATAATACAAATATGATATAAACAAGCTAGTAAAATATTAGCACAGTAAGACAAAGATCCTGGTCCAAGCAGGATGTATCTCTGCTTGTGAAAGCCAGCAAGTAAGTAAGTGACCATTTCCATTTATTTTGTTTATTACCATATTTTTGTAATATTTCTTTAGAAAGTTATCCAGAGACTGAGGAGTGGCAAGTACACTCACATTATATTTTTAAAAGGTTTTAAAAGAAAAACTTCTTTGGTTTGGGTCTAACGGTCAGTGCAGGGGGCTTAGGCCCAAGACTTCTCTGATCCATTGGGAACCCAGTCACTGATCCCTTAGAAATGATCTTAGAATCATACAAAATTAGGGTTGAAAGGGAGCACAGGAGGTCACTTAGTCTAACCCCCTGCTCAAAGCAGGAGTCCCCAGATGCATTGTCCCAGCCAAGGCTTTGTCTACTCAGGTCTTAAAAACCTCCAAGCTTGGATACTCTGCAGCCTCACTGAGTAACCTGTTCCAGTGCTTTACTACCCTCCTGGTGAGAATGTTTTTTCTCATATCTAACCTAAATTACCCTTGCTGCAACTTGAGACCATTTCTCTTTGTTCTGTCTTCTGGCATCACTGAGAACAGTCCAGATCCATCCTTTTTGGAACCACCCTTCAGATAGTTGAAGGCTGCTATTAAACTCCCTCTCGGTCCTCTCTTTTCCAGACTAAATAAGCCCAGTTCCCTCTGGTAGGTGATGAAATACAATTCAGAACTAGTGTGTAAAGGATTGACATGACAGCTTGTTCAATGATGACAAAAAGGCTTTATTTACGACAAATATTCACTGTTAAATGAGTCTAAAGCAGAGCAAAGCCCAGTATATTTAGCTGTAAAAGTGATAGTTTCTCACCAATACAGGCAAGAGGTGGTCTCAGTCTTGTCATCTTCTCAAGGCATGGATCTGTTCACCAGAAGATCAGCTGGGTGCAGTAGCAGTTCTTGTCAGAATGATTTTTCATTATTGAAGCATGAGCATGTGCTGTTAGCTGTTTCAGGAGCCACCTATCAAAGCCCATGTGGAGAATGTCTCTTCCTACATATAAACACAAGTTAATTGCAAAGAAATATTTACTATACTAATTCATCAAGGATAGACATTTCACATAGATCCATACCAGACAAATAGGAGTGTGCTTAAAATCATCATAAATATAGTAAGATAAACTGGAAGAGTAAGAATAGTAAGATAAGCTGGGCTGCAGTGAGTGCCTGCATCTGTCCTTGAAGCTACAGGGACAGTTTCATGTAAGATCCAGACTCTGGACAGAAAGACACTTTTCAGGTATATTGACCAGCTGCAGGGTCAGGTTTCTCAGACAGTATGACCTCTGTAACATCAGAATGTGTGGCATCAGCTGTTTTTTTTAGACCAGTTGTGGAAACTGCTCAAGAAGAGCCAAAGAAGCCTGCTGCTGTTGCTGGTGAAAAGCTGGCTACCCCTCAAATGGGCTGCATGAGAAGGGGCACTGTCCAGCCCAAATACTTACAGGACAGTGTTACTTAGGGGAAAGGGTGTTGTGTGTTGAGTGTCTGTAGATAAGCTTTGTACTCCATCAACAAAGGGTGCTGCCTGAACTGCATTATCTTGTGTTGCTGTTCACTGTTCTGCTTTAGTGTTAAGGGTAGTTAGTTGTTGTGAGTAGTTCCCCTGTTCTTCCCTGTGTGATCTCCCTGGGACAAGAACCACCACATACAATAGCTTTAACTGGATGTGTTGATTGCTTCTTTTACTTTTTTGACTAAACTCATGGTCATATCTGCAAAGGTTCATTTTGTGGTCAGTAAGAACCAGGTTTTGGGAGTGTTTTTCTTTTACCACACTTCTCTAGGCTGTTCTGTCCAGGGGTGGATCCAGGGTTGGTGCAGCAATGTAGTCACACACCCCTTTCATAGATTCATAGATTTACAGATGCTAGCAACTGCAAGGGACCTCTTGAGATCATCAGGTCCAGTTCCCCTGCATTTGGGCAGGAAAGACTGCTGGGATCAGATGACCCTAACAAGGTGTGCATCCAGATGTTTTCTGAAGATATCCAGAGTAGGTGATTGTACCTTCTTTGGGGGGGAGTCTATTCCAGACCCTGGACACTTAAGTTATAAAGAAGTTTTCCTTATATCTAATCTAAGGTGGTCTTCTAGTCTTCCCTTGGGGAGCCCTGGTGAACAGATGTTCTCCCAGTCTCTGATGTGGTCCCCTTAAGTACTTATAGACTGCCACCAAGTCCTCTCTGAGTCTTCTCTTCTCCAGGCTGGACAGACCCAAATCTCTCAGCCTCTCATTGTATGGCTTACTCTCCACACCTCTAACCATATGCGTAGTCCTCCTTTGGACTCTCTCAAGCCTCTCCATATCCTTCCTGAAGTGTGGTATGCAGAACTGGATGCAGTACTCCAGCTGTGGCCTCACCAATGCTGAGTAAAGCAGGAGTATGACATCCTTAGTCTTGTTTGAGATGCATCAGTAGATGCATGCCAGTGTTTTGTTTGCTTTGCTAGCTACGGCATCGCATTGGTGACTCATGTTTATTCTATGGTCTTTGGTGGTATACCACACCCGCATTTTAGCACAGCTCTTTCTGGGTGCACTGCATGTGCTGCAAGCTCTATGAGCTCAGTGCTGGTTGGCATGGCCTCTGCATGGAGTCCCTGCTTTCATGCACCTCTGGAGCCTGGTGCTCTTCACATTCCCCCTCCCTTCTGTTCACCCCATGCTGAATTCAGCACCAGGGGAAAAAAGAGGAGGAGCGAGCAGAGATGCTCAGCTGTTTGATGCACCACTGGAAGGCTCACTGCTTGTCTGGTTTCCACCTCTCCCTGCTGCTGAATTTGATGGGAAAGGTGGAGGGAGAGAGAGAGGGAGGGAGGGGAAGAACAAAGAGCAGTAAGTTCTAAGAATGGGTTACCAGCAAATTCTAAATATGGATTAGCATATTTCCAGCATCAAAAAAGAGGACACCTGGGAGGGGGATAGAGGAGGAGGGGCATATAAATGTGGGAATCATATGCCCACGCCCTGTCCTTTACTCCTAAGCCCCTGCCCCCCCAGCCCTGCTGGTGCCCCTCACTCCTGACTGGCAGCCCCCTGCCCTGCCCTCCCAGTCCTACTGATGCTCTTCACTCCTGACCTGCAGCAGCAGCCCCTGCCCCCCAACCCTGCTGGTGCCCCTCACTTCCAACCCGCAGCAGCATCCTTGGCCCCCCAGCCCTGCCATTGCCCCAAACTCTCGACCTGCAGCCCCCTTCCCTGGCCCCCAGACCTACCAGTGCCCCTCACTCCCAACCTGCAGCCCCCTGCCCTGTCCCTGAGCCTTGCCAGTGCCCTTCACTCCTGACCTGCAGTCCCTGCCCCCCAAGCATTGCTGGTGTCCTGCACTCTGGACCTGCAGACCCTGCCCTCTCAGCCCTGCCAGTGGCCCTCACTCTTGACCTGCAGCCCCTCCCCCCCAGCCCTGCTGCCCAAGCAGCTCCCCCATTGCATGCATGCTCACACACACATTCTCCCTCTCTCAGTCTCTCTCTCTTTCTGGCTTGCCTGGGCCTGGGCAGGAAGCACGTGACCCCCGAAAGCCAATCGTCTTGCCTGCTGCTCCCAGCCCCAAGCAGCCAGGCCTGGAATGCAGAGGAACAGCAAAAAACCCAGACACTTTGCACTTATTTTAAAAACCTGCCTCGATGCAGAACAGGGAACCAAAAAAGAGGACATGTCAAGACATATGGTAACCCTACTCTGGGCAGCCCTTGCGCTAGGGAGCTCAGAAATCATAGGCAGAGCTCCAACAGGAGTTGCTGAGAGCTCATTGGCATCCAGGATCTAATGAGGGGTAGTGGCCACATGGCCTTCAGCTGTGTGGCACATGTACACTGATCTCTCTTCACAGCACATGGACCACACCTTCAAAGGGAGTTTGGTCACAACCCTATCACCACAATCCTGGATTTGCTCATGCCTAGGCCCTTTGAAAATGTCTAACACTGTCAACAAATGATCATATATTTTCACCTAACCATATTCAGTTCATAAGAACAAACTGTGATTTTAATTGAATTATAGGTGAATACACATAATCCAGTTTTCCTCATCAAATGATAAAATATCAAGTTACTGTAGCTGTTACTTTTCAGTGCTGCTAGAGCTTTCAAAAACAATTATTTTTAACAACTATTATTATTTTCCAACACTAAAATACCTGTAGCAGGCCTACCCCAGCACTAATGGTCTTGACTAATAGATTTTATTCTATACATAAGACAAGGATCTTTGTAGGTGATATCTTTTTTTGGACCTACTGCATGGCTGGGATAGATTTAGATTAGAGATATTCATCCCCAGAGGCTAAATCCAGTCTGCAGAACAACAGCATCTGGTCTGATGATCTCCCCATGTGTCAGGAAATTTGATACTGTCATGCCTCCTCCACGTGGCAGATTTGAGAGCCAGGTCACCCTCTGTGGATGGCCAGAAGTGAGTCAAGCCACATCTTTTCCCACCCCTACAGCCAGATTGAGGCCAGGCCATGCCCCCTTCCCCTTGAATGGCCTGGCTGGGTCTGGGCTATTCCCTTTCCTGGCCATCACACAGCTGGATTGGGGCTGGGCTTCCCCCTGCCTTCCACCATGTGGCCGGATCAGACCTACCACTGGGATTCAGGCCACGGATGGTCTGTGCACCATCTCTCTGGCCCATAGGCAAAAAGGTTGAGCAGTACTGTTTTAAACAGAAATGCTTTTGAGTGTAGGACTGTCAGGATCAACTGGGCAAAGGTGGTCTCTCAGTGAATTATTGTAAGCAGGATGGGGTCACACCAGATATCTGTGTCTGGCTATCTGTCAAGGTTTGGGTCTTCATGCCAAGTGCTGAAGCAGTATCATAATCAGGGAGTAAGTTAGATAGATCATAGCTGGAGGTCCAGAGTTAGGGCAAGGACTGTGGTGAGGCTGGGATCAGGCAGGAGCAAAAGGAACAAGGCAGGAGCAGGGCAAAGGTCCAAGGAGCACACATACAAGCTGTGTTGCTGGGACAAGTCTCACAGGAAGTAGGAGGGGTTTTATAGCACTCCTGTCAGGGGCTCACAGTGCCTATATGTTTCCCCTGGTCATAGAATTATAGTGAAGTAGGGCTGGAATTGACCTATAGAGGTCATCTAGTTCAACCCCCTTGCCCGAAGCAGGATCATCGCTATCCAAATTATCCTATACAACCATCCTGATTCCTTATTAATATTATGGGAGGAACAAGGCTGGGCTGGGGCTGGTGTCTGACCAGTGGTACTGAGAACCCAGCCCTCTGTCTCTGGCCTGGCCACCCTGAGTTCAAGTCTCATAGTTCTAACAAAGCCACTTTTCTTCATGTCTGAGAAAAAAACAGGCACAGGTAGAGTTAAGCTCTGTGTAAAAACACATAAATAAATAAAACAGTCTTCTAAGATGTGAAACTGGAGAAAAGAAATATTACCAGGAGTAACTAACAGACAAGACAATTGCAGAAGAAAGGATAGCTTAATTGGTGGAAGATCAAGACTATTCAAAGGACAAGAGGAACTTCACCCTATAGATTGAAGAAAAGTTAGTAGGGATCAGGTAGATTATAATGAGCCATAAAGCCAATGTCTTTGTGTAGTCCTTGGTTCTGTGTGTCCAGCAAGCTTATGAATTCTTGTTCCCAGGCTCTCCTTTTGAAGCTGTTTTATAGATTTCCTTTGAGTGCAAAAATTATGAGGTCACAGAAAGAGTGGCTATTTTATGAAAAATGTTCTATTGGTGTTGATGTGTCTGTCATGTTATTCTTGTGATCATCCATTCAGGTGCCTAGTTTTTGTCTACTTTCAATAATATAATTTCCATTAGACTATTTGATGCACTGGATGAAATATACCATATTCTGGGTTAGATATGTGTAGGATCCATGGATTTTCATGGTTTGTTGTAGGGTCAAGGAGGGGGAGGTTGACTGATTGTACAATTAGAGGTCTGAAGAGTAAGTCATATGAGGAAAAGGCTGAGAGATACAGGACTGTTCAGCCTAGAAAAGAGAAGAATTTGGGGGGATTTGGTGGCAGCTTACAAATATATCAGGGGAGAGCATGAAGGGCTAGGCGAACAACTAGTCACCAAAGCACCCCAGGGGGAAATCAGGAGCAATGGTCATAAACTCCTAGAAGAAGGCTTCAGACTGGATATAAGGAAAAACTTCTTTGCATTTCATGTGATCAGACTCTGGAATAGACTCCCAGCAGGGGTGGTGCAGGCACTTACCCTGAAGATCTTCAAAAGAAGACTGGACGTACACCTTGCTGGGGTTATTTGACCCCAGCAGTCTTTCCTGCCCAGAGCAGGAGGGGTGGACCCAATGATCTCACAAGGTCCAGCCCTAAACTTCTGTGAATCTGTGATTATTCAGTGGGAAGACCCCTCTATCTGTGCCATTCTTTATTTTTTGTCGAGGCAAAACATAATTTGTTCAGATGGAATCACCTTTCCTGTTGTGCAGTGAAATTTGGTGCTGTAGAAAATAAATGTCTGGGAAGGACATGAGTGGACTTGCTTAGAAAGAAGTATAATTTGCTCTTTTAGTATGACTCTTGGTGTTGAATGATTATTGTGAATAAAATACCAGTACTTGTTTGACAGCTCTAAATGCAAGAAATAGGTAATCCCATCGAAACAGGATCCATTGGCACAGGACCAGTGAACAAGCCATCAAAAAGGGGAGTTTGAGTGGGGAGTTTTTTGGGAAGTTTGCCCAGGCATTTTCTTTCTCATCCTTTCTTCATTGTAAGCTTGCTGAGTAGAAGGAGAAAGAGGATTTTTCCCCCCTGGACATAGCAGCAGAAGAGGAAGAATGAACTAGTAGGAGGATCAACAGGAGGACTAGAAAAAGCTGTAGTGCCAAAGCCCCGGCCACTGACAGCTCTTCTTCTGCCTATACCGGTGCAGGATCTGTTCAAGGTATGGCCACTGATCACTGAGGGCCTGGCCTAGCTTTGAAGAGACTGGGATCTGAATGTCTCTGCCAGGGACAGCCAAGTGCTGGAGTGCTTGTGGTGTGAGACATGCCTCCTGGTGGATTCTCTCAAGAATCTGGTAAGGGAGCTGCAGATGGAGGTGGACTGGCTCAGAAGCATCTGTGAGGATGAGGCCTCCATTGATAGGATGCACATAGAGACCCCCATCATCATGGACAAGGGACAGCCAGGGAAAGCATTGACACACAAGACACAGGTACTCTGCTGGAAGCTGGCAACTTGTCAGCTCTAGCAATACACATCCCTCCTCTTTTGCACCTTCAGCTGTTCACCTGGAGAACAGATATGAAGCCCTGGCATCGGATGAGAAGGAGCCCACTCCAGGGGCAGGAGAGGCCAGGTCACTGAGACGCTGCTGCCAAGAGAAAGCAGCAGGTGGTGGTAGTTGGTGACTCCCTTCTGTGGGGCAGGTATCCATCTTCCAGCCTGACTCGTTGGCTTGGGAAGTTTGGTGTCTTGCCAGAAGCCTACATCTGAGGCATCATGGAAAGGTTGCCAAGACTTACCAGGCTCTGTAACCGCTATTCCATGCTACATGTGGGTACTAATGATATAACCGGGGTGACCTTAAGCAGATCAAAAGTGACTACTTGGCTCTGGGCACAAGAGTGAAGGGAAAGGTGGCCCAGTTGGTGTCCTTGTTGATTTTTTCAGTCAAGAATAAAGGCCCAGATAGGAGCAAATGCATACTGGACATCAACACATGCCTGCATAAATAATTTTTGCCAGCAAAGCTTTGTTTTCTTTGACCATGGAGTGATATTCCAGGAAGATGAGCTGCTGGGAAGAGATGGGGTCCACCTGATGAAGGGAAGGAAGAGTGTTTTCAAGGCTTGGTAATTTAGTGAGGAGTGTTTTAAATTAAGTTCATTAGGGATGGTGACAAAAGCCCAGAAATAAGTAAAAATCCAGGGACCTGGAGGCAAACTTAGTAAGGGGAAGTGACACTAGAAGCCTTAGCAATGTTCTCAGGGAGAGGATAAGACAGTCCGTTAGATACCTGGAATGTTTATATGGTAATGCAAGAAGCATGGGGAACAAACAGAAAGAATTAGATGTTCTTGTACAAGCACGGTTCACTTGAGTAGAGTACAGTCATGGATGAGCTTAGCTCATTCAGAGAGCATAGGGGCATGGGAGAAGAAAGGTGTTGCTCTATCTTATAAAGTCAATGTACACATGTTGAGAGGTGCAGTACAAGTTGGAAGATAGGCCTGTAGAAACCTCTGTGTAAAGGTCAGAGGAGAGAGTGGCAGGAGGAATGACAGTGTGGGTATCTTTTACAGGCCACCAAACCAGGAGGAAGAGGTAGATAAAACCTTCTTTAAACAACGGATGGAGGCTTCCAAATTGCAGGACTTGGTTCTCATGGGGAACTTTCATTATCGGGACCTGAGAAGCAAGACTTATGAAGAAAGGCTGAAAGAGCTGGGCTTATTTAGTCTGGAGAAGAGAAGATTTATGGAGGCTTTGATAAAAGTTTTCAGATAGTTGAAGGGCCATTACAGAGAGAATGGAGATGGGCTTTTTTTCTGTGGCTGTAGTGGGGCGGATTAGAGCAATGGCTTCAAGCATCAGCATAGGAAATTTAGGTTGGAGAAGAGGAGGAATTTTCTGACTATGAGGTAGCATTGGAACATGCTACCTAGAGAAATTGTTGAATCTCCATCTTCATAAGTTCTCTATAAGGTTAGACACTTGGCTAGGATCGTTTAGTCAGGAATGATCCTGCCTTGAACGGGGGCTGGACTAGATGACCTTGTGAGGTCCTTTCCAGCCCTATGATCCTATGATCCCCAGTCATTGAAATAAGATTAAATAAATGGCTGTGTAATTAATGCTACTGGATTAAGGGCCTGTTGAAATTCATGTTACAAATCACGTTCTATCTTTTCTCAGTAATATGATGATGGAATGCTCACTATTGATTTTAAGACAAACCTGCTTAACAGAAACATGAGTGTATTTCCCTATTCGATATTACTACATATTTAAAACTCTGTATCACTCTCCAGTTACAAAGAAAAAGAACTACAGTTTCATCCATTTTACTTTCATTAAGGAAAACTCAGGCACGAGCCTCTTTCTGCTACTGTCTTTACTGCTTTACTGCTTATCTTGAGAGTCATAGCTATTGCATTATGCAGTTTCTTTGCCTTTTAAAATCAGCATCCAAATGTATAAGGCAGTGGTTCTCAGCCTTTTTAGACTCACAGCACCCTTTGGAAATGCCGACTTTTTGTTTCCCCTAACGTTTTGACTATGGGAAAATAATAAAGATTTTTTCTGTTGTGAAAACTCAGGAAGACCAGAAAAAGATTTGACTTGCATCAAAACAAGAGTAAGACAGTCATTTACACAGGAGGCTTAAATGACAATTAACTCAAATTAGCCACAATTGTTCCAAGGCAAACTACAAATTCTGATATTTCACAAGTAGTTAATAGTGGGCTTGTCCCTCTGTAATGTCTTTGGATTGCTGTGAGACAAAATGCTCAAACATGTATTAAACCGGCAGTCTGTTTTTAGGGTAAAACAAGTGATTAATCTACCCTGGGACAAAAACTTTTATCCTCGGATCCTACACGCCTACAAACTCATCATCCCATTTTACTTTCTGTGAAGTACCTGAATTAAAACTTTGCCCCTGGATAATCAAGGCTAATTCTAATTATTGCCATTCATGCTGCTTATGTAAACAATTGTCCTGGCCTGTTTTGATGCAAGTCAAAATTCTGAACAATCAGCCCTGGATTGACTCAGCCATCTGTTTTTACCCTTATATATGTTGGCAGCACTGGAGGACCATCACAAAGTGCTGTCTCCTGTGTCATTTTCTTTTATGTTAGCGCTCATATTTCCAAGTATTTGCAATGAGCTTTGCTCATGAGCCCATCTACTGACCCCAACATGACTGGACTGCTTTACATCTTTGGTGAGCACTTTGGCACTAGATTTCATATGCTTCCTGAAAACAGATAAGATCCATCGTGGGCAACTGGTCTAAGGATTTAGAAATCAAGGGCTCCAGGACCCCTCAAACACAAACCAGTGCTGCTTTCACTTGACTTCAAATAAATTTTAGCATGGACTGAGAATCCACTTGTGACTCTGAAGTAGTCTGCCTCCCATACCTGCAAGTCAGAGCAGAACATCCCTTCAGTGTTCTGGCTGTTCCAGTGACTAGTATACTACAACAAAGGCCCTATTTTCTGCATGGATAGCGCTAGCCAATGCATTACTGAGTATGGTTCCAGCTTCAGGTTTTCCTTTCTAGCTACAGAGAAGCTGAGGACTCAGTAGTGAGCAATGACTCCCTGCCAGCCTGTTAGGCCAGTGTTTTTCAACCTTTTTTCATTAGTGGACCCCTAAAAAATTTTGAATGGAGGTGTGGACCCCTTTGAATTGTAAGTGAAGGTATTGACATGCTTTTGATTGATCCTGGTCAACTTTCACAGACCCTTTAGATATAGTCTGCAGACCTTGCCCCCCCGCCCCCCAAGGGCCTGTGGACCACAGGTTGAAAACCACTGTGCTAAGCCAACTCAAATGAATAATCAGGGGCATGGCACTGGCAAACAGGAAGCACAGCAAGTATATTTCATGTTAGCAGTTGTGAAGACCCTGGACCGGAAAAAGCAATCAACATAGATGACATCTAAGCAGCACTACCAGAGAGTAACTCCATGGTAATGCCAACTGGTGTTGCAGTACCAGGTGTTAGTGACAGCCAGTCTGCCCATAAGGTCTTATCAGCTTGTCACAGAACCTGATTTGCACTCATTCCCAAGGGGCGATGGCAGGAGCACAGGACTCTGGGCAGTTTGCAGCTTGCAACCCAGATTCAATCTCTGGGACAGAGGAGAGGGGCTTTTGACTTTCCCCACTGTAACTGGTTGGGAAACAGTGAAAAAGGGGTGTCAGTGAGGTCTGTGTGTTGCAGAGGGGTGGCTAAGACTGCTGCGGAGAGTGGTGGCTCTCTGGGAATCCTGCTTTCATGACTGAGCATCAGTGCCTAAAGCATAGTCTGGGAAGGGAGTGGATTGCATTAATGTGAGGGAGAGTCCTTTGCATGTGTCTGTTGGGATGGAAGGCTCTAGGAAGAGGCAATCTTCAGCTCAGTGTGACATGCAGGACTATGAGGCCAAATCACAGGACAGAGACCCACTAGCCTGGGGGACCAATGAATCTTCTCTTCTGTCAGTAACATCCTCTCTGGGTGAGTCAGACAGATGCCCTGCAGGGCTCCAGTTTCTTTCCACACAGGGGAAGAGCCACTGCTGCAGGGCTAGAAGACAGAATAGGAGGTATTGCCTCTTGGAGAAGGCAGAAGTGGCTCTGTGTTTATGTCTTGTGGGGGAGATCTATTCTCCCCCAAGCTGGAACCAAACAGTTACCCTTTTATTCCCAGCATCATTAAGAATTTCATATCCAAGTTAAAACTTGTGAGTGTTGACACATAACACTTTGTCACCTGTGTAACTTATCCTGGTTTAATACATGTCAGTTCTACTGGTGTCTCCAGCTGACAGACTCTCAGTTCTCTGGAGGTTTCTGGCCACAGTAGGAGCACTTGCCCAGTAGGTGGCAGGGAAATAATTTATCTGCATTGAGCAAATAGGTCCCCAGACAGAACTGACTAGAGCTCTGGACATAAGACATCCACTGGCATAATTTACACTATTTTCCCAGATGTGACTTTAATTAGCAGTACAGGTTATCCTCACTTTATGTGGGTTCTGTATGTGTAAATTCTCTCTTATGTGATGACCCTTTTTATATAAAAAATTCATTATATGCATGGTAAATTCACTCGTATGTGATCGGTGTGGTGGAAGCCCACAGTCAGCTGGTTTGTGCAGTGCACTGTGGGAGTGACACACACCAAAATATAGTCTTCTGTGTGGATCCATGCTCTTCGCTCATTGTCTGTGATACGTTTTTGTAGTTGCCCTCCCCATTATAGTAACATTCACCTCTAGCCTGTGTTTGTGTGTACTGTCTGCTGTTGGCGAGTATCAAAATTGTCTTGTAAAAGTGGTAGAAATGGGCCTGGGGCTTAATACAGTCAAGGTCTTGGAACCTATTCCTATCTGTTACATTGTAAAGTGGGTTCCCTTTATGTGAATTTGAGTTATGTGCTTTTTCCAGGAACGCATGTACAGCATAAAGTAAGGGAAACCTGTAGAGTGACTTATATTATGATAGGGTTGTACTTTGTGTATTCACTTCACATTTACACAAGCGTGAAGGCAGATTACGTTGGTGTAATTTTGTCTTGTGTCCACATTTCCATCTAATGCAGTTGTAATTTGTATTATCCAGTATTGCCATTTTCCCCTTTGTTCCAGAGTAGACAAAACAGATGGACTTCTCAGGGAAACAAATTGAGAAAATAGTGGTAATGGTGAACCTGTTGTCTCAGCCATAGTTTCTGCTGGCTTGTTCCTCACTGACTGGGTTCCTTTTGGATTTAAGGCAAGTGAAAGGAAATCAGACTCTACTTATTAGGCTGGCTTCATTTCTCTTGTGGTTTGATGGATTTTTAGTTATTTCTGCAGCAAAGGACCACTCTTAGAACTGGCTTTGTATAGGAGAAACTGTTGTCTAGGATATAGAGTCCAGTGACCACAAAGAGTTTGTTTCATCCTTTCAAAAATATTACACACCAGCTAGTTTCCTGTAGGGGAAGAAGTAAAGTTGTCTCTGATATCTGTGGCTGTAGGTTCATTATGTTGCATCCGTCAGGGCACAGGACCAAGTGCAATGTGAATGCAGCATTAGCAGGGGAACTTGAATATGTCTTATTTGAAAATTCACCTGGAGAAGACCAAATAAATAATACTATCTCGCCCATTAGTTGAATACAACTATCAGGACAGAGTTAGTTTTTGGCTGAAATATCATTTTTATTTTTAATAATCAGTTCTTGTTTCTGTTGTGCAATGAAAGAGATATTTGCTTTCAATGCCATCTTTAATGCTGCTTTCTGTTTAGATTGGTTTAGTTATATTGTTGCTGCCTTAATTTGAAATAAAGGAACATTTTTTTATTTCTATCAGGGCAGCTAATAGTCCTATTAACATGGCAGAGCTGAGCTAGGCTGGGACTAATAAGAGTGAGTCATGGGCTCATCATCTGACTTCCAGCAATTCTCAAACTGTTCATGACTGCAAGAGGTCCCTAGGTCACCCTAGTTAAACATACCAAGATAGAGCCATTGGACCCAAAAATTGTAGTTTGTCCATATTAACTCCCAAACCAAACAATCAAACAAAGAAACGTTCCCATTAATATGGTAAGTGAGAGAAAGCCGGGTGGTTTGTGGAGGGGTCCGGGCCTGAAAACATGTTGCAGCAGTTCAGCTGTTTCCAATGGGATAGCAGGAAATTCAGACAAGGGGGAGCAGGAAAACCCTGCTCTGTGATCCTGAAGCTGCTTTATCTCTCCGGCTTCACAACATGACTGACATCCTCAGGAAGCACATGGGCAGGTCACTTCTGCAGTGCTTGTGGTGTAGGAAATTGGCTCCACTGCCGAAACTGTCTGAATCACTCTCCCTTTTAGCAGGGCATAGGGCCAGTTCTCTGAGATTTATTGTACCTTCAGTAAGCATATACTGTGGCACAGACTTCTGCTCTTAACCAGATGAAGCAGCTCACCCAAATAGGCTTCATCTAGTTCAGCGTATAATCCTGTGTCCACTAAAATCAATGAGAGCTCTCTAGTGGTTTAGGTGACCACATGATTAAACATTCAGTGAGCTGATCACTTCCCTTTCACCCCAGACCTCGGGGTTAATATACCCAGAGCACAAAAATCAACAGAAAAGGAAAAAGAAATGAGCAACATGAAGTCAAAACTGACCTTCCCGTTCTTCAGATGGCTTAAGAACCTGAAGAATGTTGTGCCAAGGGTGAGCTGGCCAGAGCTCTGCTTTAAAAAGCCTGTGGCTTCTCGGGTACGCCTCACTTCTATCCACACATGAACTGACAGCGCGGCTTGGGCGTTTTCCCTTGCTAACGCTGGTTTTGCTTTGACAGACCTTTAAGCGACAGGCAAGATCTCGGCAGGAAGAATTTCCATATCTTCCCGACTGTTTCATTTATGGAAACATATTCAGCCTCCGGAAATAGCTCGCACACGTTCCAAAGGTTTCCCTTGAGACATTTAAAAATGAAGATCGGCTAATTTTGTAACAGTTTTTACAGTTTTCTTTAATCCAGTGCTGTTATACAGACTGTACTTTCCTGGCTGGCTTACAGTTAGCCGTTAAGTCTCTAGGTGGCACTGTCCGCCACTGAGGTACCCAAGAGTAATAGGAGCTTTTCCCATCCACATGATCACATATAGCAAAGGCAGCTGCAATAAAAGACCTGGCAGTGGCTGGCTCAGCAGACGATAACTCGGTCATGATTTCAGGGAGCACGAGAAAGAACACATGCTCTTTCCCCACATTTTAGCAAAAATGTATTGTTGTTTTTCGTTTTTTTAAGTTTTCTTTCTGACTATTTTACCAGTTTTCAGAGGTGGGATGACGTCAGCTATTTGCTGAAGTATTGGATTATGGTACTGTTGAACCGGTCTGCAGGGAGCTGAGCCAGGGAAGGAAGAATGCGGGTCTATCTAATGGTGCTCTGCCTTATTTCCTACTCCGTGGATGGGCAAATCGAATACTCCATCTCCGAAGAAACGAGACGTGGGGTATCTGTTGGGAATATAGCAAAGGATTTAGGAATAGATGCGGCTACACTTTCATCCAGGAAATTTCGCATGATCACCAGTTCAAGTAAGCAATATTTTAATATAGATGTAAGCACGGGGGCTTTGTCCGTTAATGAGCCCATAGACAGAGAGCAGGTTTGTGAATTAAAAACGACCTGTTTTCTGAATTATGAACTTGTTCTAGAAAACCCTCTAGAGCTGTATAAAATGGAATTTAAAGTGTTGGACATAAATGACAACTCCCCCAGCTTCCCTTTAAATGAATATCGCTTAAATGTAGCCGAGTTTTTATCACCCGGGGCTCGATTTACACTCCCCGATGCCCAAGATCTTGACGAAGGCACCAACAGTGTCCAGATCTATACTTTGAGTCCAAATGAACATTTCCGTCTGGAAATGCAAATACGCGGAGACGGGAGTAAGTATCCTGAACTGGTACTGGAAAAAACCTTAGACAGGGAGCAACAAGCCCTCCACAAACTCGTAATTATAGCCAAAGATGGTGGGACTCCCGAGAGGTCCGGTGATGCCGACGTCGTTGTGACAGTTCTCGATACCAATGACAACGCTCCAGCGTTTGAACATTCAGTCTACAGGGCAAGTATCTTGGAGAACTCCCGCAGCGGCACGCTGGTAACCAAAGTGCATGCCACTGACTTAGATGAAGGTCAAAATGGAGAAATCAGGTACTCATTTAGCAATAGCACTTCTGCTGATCTACAGAGAATGTTCCTAATTGATCCCCAGACTGGGGAGGTAAAAGTGAATGGCATTTTAGATGTCCAGAGACCCCTGCTAGAGATGTTCATCGAGGCCAGGGATAAAGGAGCGTTCGGAATGTCCAGCACAGCTAAGCTGCTGGTGGAAATCACTGATGTCAACAATAATGCCCCCGAGATCACAATCACATCTCTTTCCAGTCCCGTCCCCGAGGATGCTTTGTCCGGGACTGTGATAGCTCTTTTGAGTGTTGTGGATAAAGACCCTGGAGAGAACGGGAAGGTAACCTGTCAGATCCCTGCTAACATTCCCTTTCACCTAAAATCGTCTTTCGACAATTACTATAGTCTGGTCACGGATGGGCCTCTGGATCGAGAAGGGGTCAGTGAGTATAACATCACCGTCACTGCTATGGACCTTGGGTCCCCTCCCCTGGCCACTCGGAGGACACTGTGGGTGCAGATCTCGGACGTGAACGACAACCCTCCCAAGTTTGCCAGCTCAGCATGCGACATCTCTGTGACAGAAAATAACCTTCCTGGGGCGTCACTGTACCAGGTATCAGCGTCTGATCCCGATGTGGGGGAAAACGGCCGGATTTCTTATACACTCAGGGACATGGGTTTTGAAGGCGGCGCTTTGTCCAGCTTTTTTGCTGTTAATTCAGAGAACGGAAACATCTATGCAAAAAGCACTTTTGACTTTGAACAGCTCAGGAGTTTTCATTTCCAGGTGGAAGCCAAAGATCACGGATCTCCAGCACTGAGTACGGCCTTAACTGTGAATGTCCTCATCGCGGATCAAAACGATAACATCCCCGTCATTCTGTATCCTGTGGCCAGGAACGGGTCAGTGGCTGTGGAAATAGTCCCCAGGTTAGCCGATGCCGATTACCTGGTGACTAAAGTGGTGGCGGACGACGCGGACAGCGGGCATAACGCCTGGCTGTCCTACCACCTCTTGCAGCCCTCGGACTCCGGCTTATTTCGGATTCTGGCCAACACGGGAGAACTCCGCACGGCCCGGTCCATGAGGTCCACGGACTCCATCAAGCACAAAGTGATTGTCCTGGTGAAGGACCACGGCGAGCCATCGCTCTCCTCCACCATAGCCTTGGGTATCCTGCTCGCGGACTCCCTACCCCAAGCTCTGCCGGACTTCGGCGAGGGGCTGGAAGTAAGAGGACAGCTCACCACTTTAAACCTTTACCTCATCATCTCTCTCGCCTGCATCTCCTTTGTGTTCCTTGGGTTTATCCTCTTCCTTGTCCTCATGAGGCTCCTCCATTGCAGAACTACTCACCACCGCAGCTGCTGTTGCTCAGGGTGCTGCCCCGAGGATGAGAAGTACGAGAAGTACCGCTACAATGTGCGCATGCTTCCGAGCTCTCACTTCCCTTCAGAGGTGGTGGAGGTCTCAGGGGTGGGCAAGCTTACCCACACCTACTTGTACAGGGCGTCTCTGGGCATTGGGCCTAGCAATAACAATTTATTGCTGAATGGAGACGCCAGAAATATCCCCAATGCTGCAGGATTACAAGCGCCAGCATCCTGTATTCAGATACAGAAGGTGAAAAGCGATCACTTCAACGCTATTTTGTTGGTAAGTAGTTTTCGTTTCAGTAGTTCTGTGTGCCCCACGGGTTCCCAGACTCCTTCATTTGTCATTTTTATACTTGATGGTAACAGCATTGATCTTATGCCAGCGTGAAGCCAATATATTTATTTACCTACAAGGTAGACGGTAGCATTATGGCAACACGAACAAAATCTCCAATCGCTTATGTCCCCCCCTTCCCCCTAAGAACCGAAAGCGAAAGAGACATATCCCCCAGGAACACTGGAATGATCTGCCATATCTAAACGGGGGGGTGGGGTGCTCAGTAACTACAACTTAGTGTGTGTGACGAAAAGAAAATACTGCCACAGCGCCATTACACTACATAGGAAGCCACAAGAAAAGACGAAATGAAAAGAGTGAAGAATAAATTGACTAGCAAGTTCAAATACATATACACGCCTGTGCGCCTGCGTGTACGCGGGAGCCTGGAGGCTGCCCAGACGCTGGAATTCCCGGCAGCCGGAGCGGTCGCCCTCCCGGGTCTGGCCGCAGCCGCCGCGCGCTTCCTAACGGTGGCGCCGCACTTGCGGTAAAGCGCGGAACAGGAGCTTTCGTTCAGGAGCCCCGCCGCCGTTTTTAAGCCCCGCTTTAATTAGAGCCGCTCTAATCAAAGCGCTGCCCCACCCCAAGTGGCAAAGGTCACGAGAACAACAAATCTGCTTCATCAATTATAAAGTTTTCTACTCCTTGAGGTTTTCCTTTGGGAAAGGGAAAAGTGTGAGAAGAGAATTTGCGGTGGAAAGGTGGTATTTAAGTCATAAGAATAACAGTTTCAAAGGATCCTAATAGTCCTCAATTTCCTTAAGTCCTTCAGAAATCGGTACAACATATTCCATTTGAAATGAAATGAGATCTTTTAAAACAACCAAAAGAATTTGTAAACCTAAAAAGTTTTCAAGTCTCTTCAGCTAATGACTTCCTTTTTGGAAGGAAGCCTCTTGTTATGACTTCCATTTTGCTGTTTCAAAGCACTATTCTGTTTCATTTAATCAAAACTGTTTCGCTGTTTCAACACCTTTCGATGTTTTGCTCATAGGCTATAATGGGGAATTGCAAAAATGCCTATAACTTTGTCATTTCTTGCCTGATTTGGATGAACAGTGGGGAGATGGTAGCCCCATGTAAGGGTATGAAGTCTGCCAAGTTTCATGGAGATAGGTGAAGGGGTTTTTGTGACACTGCAAATCAAACTGTTCAAAGCAAAACCAGTATGGTTTGCCTGTAGCAGCATCCAGCTGTCATCCCACACGAAGATCCAGGGGCTGTGGCCACTGGGAGGAGTCTGGCACAGCCGTGCAGCCCTCCCAGGGGGCACAAGCCACTGGATCTGCATGCAGGATGACAGCAGGCTGCCACTGCCAGTTGGGGCCAGGGCCAGCACTAGGTTCTTCCCAGCACTCAGCACAGGCTATGTCAGGTAGACTCAGGTGCTAGCTGGCCCCAGCCAGCAGCTGCAGCATGCTGTCATCTAGATGCTCTGCAGCCGGTGAGTGTGAAGCTTAAAAAAAAAAGCCATGCACTTGCCAGTTCTGGCAGCAGCGACTGGGGCCTCTGAGGGTTCATAGAGCTCCCCATGCAACAGGGGGAGCAGGGATCGCCCACCCCCATGTGGCAGCTGCACCATCACACCGGTGCAGTGTGGGTCGGCAGGGTGGTGTGCACTGTCTGGTAGCTGTGGTGGCTCTACCTGTCAGCCAGAGCTCCTGGTTTAATTCCCCAGCTCTCTGGTCATTCCCCCAGCTTTTCCCTGGGGCTGCAGCCCCTGGCTCTGCATGTGGTTTCAGCAGGCTGCTGCTGCTGGCTGGAGAAATAGGCCAGAGCCATCACCAACAGCTGGCAGCCACAGTCTCCTGTCATCCTGCATCATCTGGGGGCCTGTTGGGGGTCCCGTATCATCTGGGGTCCTGGGAAGTCAAAACAGCTTTGAAATGAAACACCTGTTGACATTTTGCACAGCCCTACATTTTAGCTCTTTTATCTATGATTGAATCAGCTTTAGCTAAAAGCACTGAAAAGCCCTGCTGAAGTGCCCAATCTATATAGATGCTGTAGAGCCAGGTTAAAATAAGTGCTGCTTCTTCTGGTGAAACACTTTTTTAAAATGTCTTCAAGCAGCCCATATGTGGTAGAATCCTCCCTCCAATATTTGCTGTTTCTGTACCATAAATGCATTGCACTTCTTCAAAAGATCTAAATATATTTTCTTTGAATAACTATGCAGATTATTTTACATGTACATACTCCCAGATGTTAATGTTTCCTAATGAATTATTATGGTTAAATTCAGTATTATTATGTATAGGTGCTAAAGGTGATGTTTTGAAGTTAATTTCTCAAATGTGTTATCCTAGGTTTTCATTGTTGTTTTCATGAAGGGCCGATTATATGCTGAATTTGGCCTGGAAGATTTCTTTAGCCATAGTACTATATAAGGGTTGACTATCCTTTTATGGATTTTGAATTGCCATCTTTTAATTTAATCGATTGTGTCTGTGTGCTACATTATGAGATGGGGAGAACCTGATTTCTACAGGCTATTCATTATTTTATTACATTCCTTCGTATTTATTTCTTTTTATAAGGTAAATAACTAGTCTTTTCAATTTCTCTTTACATGAGAAATTTTCCATGCCACTAATCATTCTCTCACCCTTCCATGAACCCTCTCTACTACTACAATTAAATCTTGACCTATAAATATATATTAGTTCTGGTTTGCAGTTTTCTGATGTACTCACCATTAGCTGACTAATTTTTACCAAAGCTAAAGCAGATTTAAAATCCTCTTACAGGCTACAATTCTGGGTGCAATAATTCTACATTAACTTATATAAACTGAGTAATAAGAAACCATGTATTGACTTTGATTTTCCTGTCAGAGGTCACCAAAAAGTCATCATTATTTATTATTGGATATCAGTCAGTCACATGCCTTTAAATCAGAACCTTGAAATACGATATCCTTATTCTTATGGGATTTTGAGAATGGGAAAAACAACTCTCAGATGTGACCTTTGGTGATTTTATTAACACCCTTTAAACAGAAATTGTAACCTAGGATAGAAGCCTCCTGGGAAGGCCAAAGGACACATATGAATATAACTGAGCAAAGTTGGGCAAGTGAATGAAAGGTTTCAACATTTACAGCCACATCTGTCCTTAACAGTAGAGTACTGTCACTTGATTATTATTGCTGATTCTCTTGTTGCTGATAATGAGGATTAATCTGCGAAGGAATCAACTCTGCATGTATTTCCACAAACCTGCAGTCCATTAAAACAATATAACAAGTCAAACAGTACAAACTGGAAATCAGTACAAATTGGAAATATATATACAATCATTTGTTTGCTTTAATTTCTAGTGAATGTTAGATATACCAAATAAATTTAATATGACATCTAATCTAACCATAATAACAATGTACTAGAAGATTAAGTTTCCTCTAATCTGATATGGTATATAACAACATGGTTGGGGACCTCAGTTTGAACTAATTTCTGCAAAATGATCCATGAACATATATTTAGACATAACCTATTTAGACATAACCTAAATAGCAGATATAAAAACACACAAGAGTCTCACCTGAATCATATCTGTTCAACTCAGATATGATTTCTGTAAGTCAAAGAATCACAGAGACCTCTTATTAATAAAGAAAAAAAGAAGCAAAATGAATAATTGACTACATTATGCACTTTAATGCATGCACACTGGCTTTACTGGCAGTTGGATATGTATACCTAAGAGCTGAATTTTAGCCCATATTTTTCTGAAGGGGACTGTAAAATTACTCCTGATTAATATTTAATAATGTGTTATTTAAGCATTGCATATTATTAAAACATTAGTAGCAGCTCCAAATGTAAGGTTATATCTACATTTTGCATACAGTAGGCTGTAAATCGCTTTTTGAACACTTTTTGACATGCATTCATGACTTGTTAGTTCCCCCCCAAAATCTCAGTATTGAACTATACCAGTAGTTATGTGTAAAGAGGGAGCATGAATAGAAGTGAGATTTAAGGGGAAATTGTTTTTGATGATGTATTTTTGTTTATTTGGTGGTGGTACATTTTTTACTATTGAATGAAGTGAGTGACTTGGATATTCTTTAGAAATACAGAGGCAAGACTCTTCTGTGTTTTTATATCTGCTATTTAGGTTATGTCTAAACTAGAACTACAGAAAGCTTCATGATAAAATAAATCTTAACTATATGTTTTTAAAGATTTTTCTGCTTTTTGTGCAATGCAGCATGCATAACAATTAAGTGAAAAGCATGTTATTCTCTGCTTCTATACTAAGTCTTGCTTCCAATAGACACTTTGGAGTGGGATTACTCAGGTGTGCAAAGTCTGTTTACCTGAATAAAGATTTCTAAGATCATGGTCTACCCATGCCATTCCATACATTTGTTCATTTTATCTTTTGTGCTTGATGAATGACATGCATTGAGTGTAATGACCCTTGAGTGCTTTCACATCTAATATTTAGGTTACATCTAAAAATAGAACTAAATGACCTAGCAACAGAGAATATTTTTACTGTGTCTTTTAGACCTTCATGGGGTGGAAACATTTTATGCAATTTGGCATGGACATGAAGTGACAAATGTGAAATATACTGGCATTTTGACAGTGGCATGCCATTTAGATTATGCTGCCCCAGGCTAAAGCTTTAATAGAATTTCTCACATGAGTAAGGACTATTCATGTGAACAAGGCATTCCTGAATCATGCTTTAACAGTTGTATACTAGAGCTGTAACAGCATACCCTACTCAGAACAAAGAGTGGTATATGCTATCTAGGGCTTTTCTGTTCTTACCCTATGAGGTCTTCAGAGACTGCAATTTCATGTCTAATTCAGATTATATGACTTGACAGTGTTAGGCAAGAATTCTTGTGGGTGATAGCTTTGATATGGTTGGGATAGACATAGGCAAGCTTTTGGGTATCACAGTACCTTTCCTCAGGCCTCTGGGAGAGAAGCAGCAGAGCTAAGTAGTAGATGGAGTAAAAGTTGTGTAAAACTGCAGATATAGAGATATGGTTAGTGATAGTGTTAGTACACTGAGTTCAGTTGACTTCACTAAGTAATTTCCCAAGTTTATCGAAGTACATCTTCTGGCAATCAATAACCTCAGTTACAGGCCTATTTGCTTAAATTTCCAGTTCATTTAAATGGAACTAGCTTGTGATAATGTAATCTGAAGTTATCTTCTATGATTAGCTTGTATAATATCTTCAGTTCTACCCAAAACAAGCCTATAACCATATTCTCTTGGTTGGTTCACTATTTAGTGAAATCTTTAAGACACCACATCTAGGAATATGTGGGCCTGTACCATTATCGATGGTATTTGTTCTTTACTCTATACAGGCATACCTCATTTTATTGCGCTTCGCTTTATTGCGCTTCGCAGACATTGTGTTTTTTACAAATTGAAGGTTTCTGGCAACCCTGCATCGAGCAAGTCTATCGGCGCCATTTTTCCATCGGCACCATTTTTCCAACAGCATTTGCTCAGTTCACAATTAAGGTATGTACATCGTTTTTTTAGACATAATGCTATTGCACACTTAATAGACTACAGTGTAGTCTAAACATAACTTTTATATGCACTGGGAAACCAAAACATTTGTGTGACTCGCTTTATTGTGATATTCGCTTTATTGTGGTGGTCTGGAACCGAACCCGCAATATCTCCGAGGTATGCCTGTATTTGTTAAGTTAAAGGGTCTGATAATAGGTAAATTATGTAAATACAAGTACTATCCTGCTGTGGAGTGTTTTAGTCCACAGCAGCTCATGTTTAGATGCTGCCCTGGCTGGCTGGGGCATGAGAGTGCTTCAGTGTGGGGGCTGTCTGCTGGCTAGCCCCACACTGAAGCACCCTTGTGCCTCAGCCAGCCCCTCTGTAGCACACTGAGCTGGAGGGAGCAGCTTTGGGCTGACAGGCTGACCCCCAGGGACCCATGATGGCTGGGACTGCTCCGACCTGGCTGAGTGTGCTGCAGTCCCAGGCACATGTACAAATGGTGCACCCAGAGTGATAAACTCCAGTGCAATAAGTGTCAGCGTGTATTGCTTTACATTAATATGCACGTGTAGACATGTCTGCTGAGAACCCCATGTAAACACTGCATTGTGTTGGCTGATTAGAAATTGGACATTACAGTCATTGCAATGAGGATTGTCAGCATTTAGGTGGTAGACCAGTGTGATATGTATGTTTAATGATGGATAGATGAAAGTAAAAGGTTAGATGGCTTTGTGTGTAGGGGTTGTAAAAATTAATGGATGGGATACTTCTAAAATGGAGAAGACTTAAGAGCTGGACCCTAGGAAAGGTATAAGGAGCTTTTCTTCAATTCAGTACAAAGGCAGAATGAAAGTGTTATTTTAATTGTACTGGAGCCTCACTCAGAGTATGGTTAAGTTTGTGTGCATCTTACTTCTTCTTTTCCTGGCTTTCAGGAGTTGAATTTTGTTGAACTCAACTTTTTGGAGCATAAGGTACCACTGGAAAACGTTACCTTTGTATTAATGAAGTTTTTCATCACTGCATTCCCTAGGCATTTTTTAAATGAAAGAGTCTTTGTAGGAGGTAGTGATCCCTCGCACACTTGAATTTATTGCATAGACTTGCATTTGAAACATTGCTTGTCAACTAAGTAGAGATGAAGGATGCTGTGTCATTCCTAAGTGCTCCTCCTCTCTCCTGTACATTTTGCTGTAGCAGAATGGGAATTATCATCATGTACTTAAAGGTGTAGAGTGTAGCGTGCCTAACTGAAAGAACAGTTTGTGTTTCAGAATATTGAAAGTTTGGTTAGATATTAAGTACAGTACCTTAAATGTGTGAGAAGGCTGGCATGTCCCACTTCCTAATCCTCTCCACAACCATTCACCACAACATACATCCTGCCTTCATTTTCAGCTCACCCTCCTTTTTCTCTCATGAAGCCATATTTTAGAAACAGTAACATAAAAAAGTTGCTGCTTGCTGTCTTGTGCCCTCCGTTGTTGCATACATATATTGATAGTAGCAATTTACAAAATTATTATACATTTCCTTTGTTTTGTAGCCTGAGGTCTACACCAAAGCTTTGCAGTTCACATTGTGTTCTTCCTGCTTCAGGAAGATTTCCTAGTTATGGCCTTGGCCCATCTAACATCCCCATCATTACTGACCTTTTCTCTTGACCTGTGTTCCCCAATCAATCATGAAGATAACTTGTTTGTGTAGGTGAGATCTGAAACTAGAGAGGTGTAAGTTAGGTTCATGAGGTGATATCTGTTCCCTTGAACTAGTCATGAAAACTGACAAGCTCAAAACCTTCTTGTCTCTAGTTTACAACATGATCTTTTAACCTCTTAAGTTAGGTGTACACCTGTCTAGAGGCCCCGGCTCTTTCTTGCATATGGTATTCAGTGTTCTTTCCTTCAAAGGGACAGTGTGCGCCATGCTTAGGATGAGCAAAGTGTTGAGTAATTGTGTCCATTTTGGATGCAGTCAGGATAATGGTCTGATCTTCAGGCCTGTGCAAAAAATAATGGTAAAATCTGTCAACCTTCAGAAAGCTGATTTTTTTTTTCTAGGAGGCCTCTATCTCAGGAACCCCTTAACTCTAGTATGTAGCAACTATAAGTTACTCTTCTAAAACAGTGGAAAAACATCAGGAAGGTGTTAATTCTGTCTTTGGAACTGGTTTTAAGTAAGATGCAGTAAATATAAATAAATGTTCTCCATACTGGGTACATCTACGTGAGATGCTTTACTGCTCAGCAAACTAAATTTGCTGCACAGTAAAATGCCACTATCTACACATGTGCAGCAGTTATGGTGCAGGAGATTAATTTACTGCACTGCTGCATAGTCCCACCAGATACAAGTGGTATCCAGCAGTGGAGCAAATTACTGCACTTAAATGCACATATAGATGTCTCCAGTTTGAGCTGGAGTATATTCAGTCACATTAATTGGATGTGTAGATGCACCCCTCAAATATAGGTCAATATATAATCCTTTACTACCAGTTCCATTTCTGGAACTGAAGACTGATAGGAGACCTGGCTTTTCTGATACTACAACAGATAATTTTAGTCATCCTACAATTATATAAGCAAGCATGGGTCACTTTTTAAAGGGAAATATTTCACCTCCCTGCCACAACATGTTTATTGCTAATATTTCAGCAAATTCTTAATCACTTTTATTTGAATAATATTTATGTCTTTTGTTAGTTTTCTTTTTTGCCACATTCATATTACTGTTTTAGATGGGGTAACATTATATGGACAAATGTGGACGTGTAAGTCCATGGATAGTGAAAGCCTGACAAATGCCCATAAAGATTCATATAAAAAATTTTTGAGTAGCCATAGAGTAGGTCATCCAATCAGGAACAGCAACAATGCCATTTGTTGTCCATGTTCAATCAAACCATGTTAATATCATCCTGCTATTTTTAGAAAAAGTTACAAATAACATTCATGAGCAACCCTGAGGCAGAAATTTGTTCACACAAATATTTGACTAATAGCTAACAAATTAATGCATCACAATCTGTTCACAGAGAATTCACAAAACAGAAAAGGTCTATATTTGCTGGAGAGAATGTGTGTTACAAATCTTCACTCATCTTGAGTAATAAACTTTTAAAAATGGGAGGATAAAGTTTGCCATGTCATATCAAACATGATACATTTGTTGTTTGCTTTTGTTCTCTGCTGATTTCTTGAGCAGTATTCAGTTCCCAATAGGAACATTTCATCCTATGGCTCAAGTAGCTTATTTATGGCTATCTGATAAATATAGGTATAGCATTAATGTCTGTCCTACATGTGGAAATGGTTTCAATAGGTGTGTCTACATGAGATGCTATGGCAACACGCTACAGTAATGTAGCTCATCGCTACGGTGATGTAGGCACAAACCATGACGCTGACACTACATTGCTGTAGTGATGGGCTACTTCACTCTAGCGTATTAATATGGCAATGTAGCTGCTAAAAATAACTGTGCGCCATTGGGACGGTACAGTAATGCCTGTTACTGCACTGTCATTTAGTACTTCCTAAAGCAAGTACTACATGACGGTGCAGTAACAACTGCATTGTGGGTGGCACATGTAGATGCACCCACTGACAAGTAGTTAAATACATTTTGCTAATACAAAATAAGTTTGCAAATATTAGGGTCCCCAGTTACAGTGTGACTTTGCAATAAACCTTATATATGAGAAAGCACATTGTTGCACTGTCCCAGAAACAGACTGGGAAACAAATTATGAATGTGAGTCCATATGCAATAAAAGCATTTCCTTTTACTCACTTTAAATTTGCCATTTCTTAATTACAGTGAATAGCCTCTTCTTTATGTATGAGGAAAGGATGAACTTGTTTTTACCTCTTTGATACTATTATATTGATACATAGTCGTACTGAATAGCCTATTCTTTATATATGAGAAGGTAATTTTGATTTTTTTGTTTGTTTGTTACTATCTGTGGCTAGATAATTCTATCATCTTCTCCCATATTAGAGATGATCCTGAGCTGGTTCAAATACTTTTAGCTTTGTTCTGTTTAATGGGACTATGTCAATTTTTATCGCCTAATGATTTTCCTCTTTACTTCTGAACTGTTGCATTCATTTTAATATCCCTCTCCTAGTCCTAGTCTTTGCATGTAGGCAGTTCCTTCACTCAAATATGGAGTTCTTCAATTTCTACTATGTCTTTTTATGACCAATTAATTAGAAATAAACTTAGATTCCAGTCCTTTTCATGTACTTTAATAATGTCACATATTACATGTTCTGGTAAGCTTCCATTGTGTGCATGTACCTGTAGTCCTAATATCTGTACACACTAGCTCCATCTAACACTGTTAATTACAAAATCATGAAGACTCCAAAATTTTCAACTAATAACTTCTGTTTGACCCTCTGTTAGCTTTCATCACCACAAGGCTCACCATGTGACCTACCTGAATCCATGTTTAATCTTAGCCACAGATCTTCCTAACCGAAGGTGTCCAGTATTGTCCCATTTGCTTTGCTAATTATACTGTTTGCAGATACAATATACAAATACTGAATTTTATATAACTTAGTAATATTATCTAAGTCAACTCAAACAAGCTACTAAAAAGGATACCACACTGGAGTGACAGGAATGCTAGGTGTAGCCTGGATGGAGGATGCCTCCATCCCCTAACAATGCATATAATATATTTGGGGTTGTAGATATGTAAAAGGGCGGTGTCTTGCATCATTAAATTCAATGCATGTTTTTCCACTGATTTCAATAAGTAGTGTTCATAGCAGAATTTGGGATTATTTTTGGTGTAAGACTGGATTTATCTTATATATATTGGAGAAAAAATGTCCTTTCCATGACTGTTAGTAGTAAACAGAGTAATTTCTGGGAAAGTACTTTTTGGTGTTAATAAGATAAACATAAGTAGTGGTTCTTCCCTAATAATAATACTGTAAGGTAAACAGAGATGGGGGGAAGATGGAGGGACATGAGAACTGAAGAGAGAGAGTCTTCTCCAGGTAACTGTAGGCCTGTAAGCCTCACCTTGGTGCTTGGGAAGATCTTGGAGAGAATCATCAAGGAGCACATCTGTGGGGGGCCAGCAGGGGAGATCATGCTC